>NC_056667.1:182466093-182794843 GCF_018350195.1 Panthera tigris
AATCAATTTTCTTTTCTGGAAGTTAGATTGGCATTTCAAAGCAGGAAATAAAAAGTATGAGGAGAACTATAAGGAAATTTTTTTTCCATCTTCTTTAGAAAATGAAATTAGAAATACACAAAGGATACATAACCTATCTATTACAAACATTTGATAAGTAAGTATAGTTGTACCAATAAAAATTCTGGCCTCCCTTAAAAGATAAGATCAGAAGATAAATCTGTCCAAATTTATCCTTGACATATCACAAATTCTTTTGTCTAATGGTTCATAACTAAGGCTTTGATTATAGTACCTCGTGATGGATACTTAGATAGCTTATTGCAAGATGTTTTAAACAGACCTCTCCCAATTTGGAAATTTTTTTGTCTTGTATAATGTAGGCATCTCATTATTACTGGAATATCAGAATAATTGCCACATTCTCTGGAGTTGCCCATAATTTATAAACTATTTTATTTTTCTTTATTTCCTAATTATTTAAGTTAAAAATTATGGTGAAAGTATTACATAAAAATTATTAAGTCAAATAACTTTTATAGTGCATATAACAAAAAAACGATATTCTTTTTTCTCTTACCACCTTGTTTCACTTAATAGAAGAACCATCTCAGTGTTTTTAGCTGTTTATTCTGGCATTTACTTCCCTATTTGAAAATAATATGATTGATTTTCATTGATTAATCATTTTTACTCTCTTCTAGGGTATTTGAGGATTCTTAGTTTTACCTCCTCTTTAAGTTCAAAATCCCACATGAATTACTGTTATTTCCAAGCATCTGAAATGTGATTAACTTCACTAAATAATTTGGTTTATGTAGTAAAGTAAAAAATTTACTTCCTCCTTACATAATTTATTATGTCTAAATTTCTGTATTTTTTTTAAAAAGCTTATTTTGAGAGAGAGAGAGAGAGAGAGAGTGAATGAGTGCAGGGGGTGGGGGTGGACAGAGCGACAGAGAGATTCCAAGGAGGCTCTGCGCTGACAGCATGGAATCTGATATGGGGCTTGCACTCACAGACCATGAGATCATGACCTGAGCTGAAATCAAGAGTTGGATGCTTAGCCTACTGAGCTACCCAGACGCTCCTATTATGTCTGAAATTTTAGTTACATCTTTTCCCAGTATCTTCTTATAACTATGTAAGTGCTTTCCACAGTTGAGTGATCTACTGTGTGATTGCATTTCTTTTCTTATTTTTGTTGTTATTTTACCTGGAGTTAATAATTGCCTCATTTTTTTCCCTTTAATTTTTCTGGAATGCTATGTCTTCCAACACCCTCTAACAGTTCTGCAAAATATCTCTCAGTACAGTGTTCTATATGCTCAAGCAGCCAGATAATTTACCAACTCCTTTTTTTCCTGCTTCTTGGAGGCCCTCTGCCTCCTGCCCCAGTGTGCACTGTGTTCACGGGTCTGAGGCACAGCTATCATTCTGGGATTGCCCACTGTGTCTCTCTATGTTTCCTAAATCCACATTGTCTTTCTTCTTATATATTTTTTTGTATTTGGAAAGGCGTATCCTTTAGTCACCTCTTGAAAAAGTGTGTTTGGAAATGAATTTTTGGGCTTTGCATGTCTAAGTGGACTAATTCACTGTAGGATGATCAGACAAGTTAGTCAGATCTTTTGTTGAGGGGCCCACCCACTCATAAAATAACATTATACATAAATCTTTTCTCTTGGGTAGTTTAGTATCATCAGAGAAGGATCTTCAGTCACTTGACAAGGGGAATGCAACCTGAATACTAATGTTCTGGAGTTGAAGGAACTCTGTGATCACTGTACAGATTTTCACATATTAGATCTGTTTCAGCATTGTACCTTTCACTTGCCCTCTTTTGTGACTGCTGTACCTGAGTCTGAAACCCCACTGTCCATTTTCTCTGGAAAATAAACTTCGGATTTCTAGTGGGTGCTGAATTTGCGAGCGGTGGTATGCTGGTAGATGTTTAACAACTAGCTCTCTGAAAAAAATCAAAACAGAACAAAACACGGATTTATTGAATTTGCCAGCTTCTCGCAAATGCTCAAACTATAGTTGATTTCAAGCTACCAATGTGAGGTCACTGCAGAGTTCACTCTTGCAAGCTGGTACGAGCCAGCTGCAGCCCACCAGTGATTGAGAGTTTAAAAATCCCTTCATTTTAGCAACTGCCGTTACTTTCATCTTCCAAAGTACCCAGCATCTCCATTTCGTAAGCATTTCCAGGGGCAAATTGGCTTGCTTCTTGTAGTCATTGGCTTGACTTTTCTCCTCTCTGCTAAAATGTTTCCTCCATCTGCTTTCCATCTTCAAATGTTGGACTATAGTCACTTCTTCATTTCACTAAAGTTGGAGTTTGTGTTTTTGTTTCCTGTCATCTTTGTGGTTTTAGAATTTTGAGACCAGAAGGGAGCAAAAATGCCTTTACTTTGCCATCAGGAAACCAAAAGTTCTACTCATTTTTCTAAATAAAAACTAGAGTTACAAAATGACACCTGTTGTTGTTAATAGTATTTTTAATTATCTGGTCTAAATCTTTAAGAACCTAATTCATAATATAAGTTGCTGAGAAGTAATTTTTACTTTGCTACATAGAGCAAATTATTTAGTGCAGCTCTGTAGTACATACATTTCAGATCAGGGCATGCTTGAAGTTAAGCAATTTGTGGTGGGATTTTGAACTTAAAAGATGTGAAGGAATGTGGGTTAGTGGAGAGAGAGATCAAGTGTTGAGTTAGTTACCTTGTGTTGGACTGTCATAGGTCCTTTATCAGATATTATAGCCAAAGGCAATATTGAGCTCTGAGGAAGGTAATTTTTGGGAGAGGTTGGGTAAGGGTGGGGATGGGGGCATGTTTATTCAATTTCCAGGTTAGAAATACAGAATTAGAAATATACAATATCCTAATAAAATGTGTATACCTTTTAGATGTTAATAGCAAAACCATCCTGTTAGTTTTTTTTTTTTTTTTTTTTTTCTATTTTATGGTCAGCAGTGATCTGTGAGCCAGAATAACGTAGGGGTAAAGCATAGAATCCTCTGTGTTTCTGTCTCAGAGTGTGACTCTGCCAATTGCTAGTCATGGGATTTGAGCAAGTTTCTTTATCTCTTAGTGCCTCAGAATTCTCATCTATAAAATTAAGATCAGAATAGAAACTCCTCTTAGGCTTGTTTTGAGGTTTAAGTAAGTTTACATTAAGGCAGTTATAATGTATGAAGCATAGTAAGTGCTTGATAAATGATAGTTATAATTAATGTTACTGTTGCTCCTGGGACTAGTTGGCATTGGTTAATACCTGTCTACTTGCTTATTAAAATAAACATTAATATGCATTAATGTCACATTAAAGTCATAATGCACACACATTTCATTGGAATGTTCTTTTGTAACTTCATCACCCTTCCAATAATTTAGCAGACATAAATGCAGCACCAACTATGTATAATTTTACTGGGCTAAATGCTGAGGTTATAGAGTTTCCTAAATGGACTTGTTATTTGGACAAAAATTAATATTAGAACCTTTCCTCATTCTTCACAGCAAAATACACTCCAGGTGGATCAAATAGTTAAACCTAAAAAAAAAAATAGAGCAATAGAAGTACTGATGGGAGATATGACTGAGTATTTTAATATATTTGGAGTAGAAGAAGCTTTTCTATTTACTGACATAAAATCAGAAACATTAACACTAAAGATGGGTACATTTTACAAAATAAAAATTTAAGTTCTGACTGAGGGAGGAATCACCAAAACAAAGTCAAGAGTGAAATGCAAACTGGGAAAAATAATGACAGCACATATGATAGATAGGAGTAAATTTAATTGCCAATTAACTGGAAAATGGCAGACAGCCTAAAAGAAAACTACAAGAACAGGCCACTCACAGAAAAAGATGTTACAAATGTAAAGATACGCAAAATAAAGATATGCAAGGTTGTTCACTAAAATTTAAAGAAATTTAAATCAAACAAAAGATATTTTTCATTTATTGGGAATAGTGGTGTGGGTAGAGTGGGAGGAGACATATACACAAACATAAAACCACCATTTCCAGAGTTCTGAGTCAAGAGAGAATATCCTTTGGGTGGTGAGATTATTTTGGCTTCTGACTTGAGTGCCCAGCCCCCTCCTTACCTCTTTCAATATACCTTCTTGAGTGCTCATTTCTTCCAGTTTTGTTTCCTTGGAAAAATGAGTTGGCAGATTACCTGAGGTTTAACGAGGCCTTCCAGCTGTGCATTAGTCATAGGTAGCGATTACTTCACACTCCTATGAGCCAAGCATGTTCAACATTTTAAAAAAACCTCCCTTCTGAAGAGCTAGAGTTGGTTGATGTGTGGCCATGTGGTTTGATTTTGATATTGTTTTCTGAGACCTTCTGCTGTAGATCCCTATATACATCGTCCTCAGAGGCACTGTTTCTAGAGAAAAACAAACCTTAGAGCTTCTAGGGGAGAAAGGGACTAGATTGGTTTGTTTGTGGGTTCATTTATTCAGTAAATATTTGTTGAGTACTTAGTATATGTCAGATAGTATTCTAATCATTGGGCATGTAAGAGTGAACGTAAGTTTTCATGGAGCTTATTTTTAGAACGGGACAGTTTAAAAAGTTAAATAAAAATTTCAGATGGCTGTTGTGAAGAAGGTAAAGTCAGGTAAATAAAGAGTAGAAGGATGTAGATGGTCAGATAAATCTATACATATGTACATGTATTATGCACACACTATAATAGTGCTTCTCAAACTTTACTGTATATCAGAATCAACTGTAGGGCTTATTTATTATTATTATTTATTATTTATTTTTAATTTATTTAACAAAGAGAGAGCACAAGTGGAGAGAGAGAGAGAGAGAAAGAGAGAGAGAGAGAGAGTGAGAGGGAGAGAGAATTCTAAGCAGGCTCCACACTCAGCGTATGGCCTGATTGTGGGGCTTGATCCCACAACCCCGAGATCATGATCTGTGCTGAAATCAAGAGGTGGACCTCAGTCAACTGAGCCACCCAGGCGCCATACCTGTGGGACTTATTAAAACATTAAGATTGTTGTGCTCTTTCCTTCAGAGGTTTTGATTTCATAGGGGCCTGATATGGGACCTGGGAATTTACACTTTTAAAAAATTGTGAAGTGTTGCTGCTATAGAGACTATACCTTGAGAGCCACTGGTGTAGGTTATTTGGTGGTCCCAGAAAGCCTCCAAAGAGGTGATATATTTGGGCAGAGACCTGAATGATGGGAAGGAACCAGTGAGATGAAGATGGTCAGTGGTGGGGGGGTAGAGGGTGGGAATGAAGAGCTTTCCAGATGAAGCAGACAAACTGTGGTTTGAAGAAAGCCGAGAGACTAGTGAGGCTGCAGGGTAATGAATGGAGGGGATGGAGGCAAGAGATGGAATCAGAGAGGGCAGACCGTGGAGAGCAAGGCTGAGAATGATAGATTTAGACCCTTTGTAACTGTATAAAATTAAGATTTTATTTCAAGTATGATGGAAAGCCATGGAGAAGTAGAGGACATAACTAGGTTTATTTTTTAGTGCTAGAATGGATTTTGTAAGAGGTTAAAAGTGAATGAGGAGACCAGTTAGAAAGTGTTATGATTATCCAGGATAAAAGTGATATTGGCTTTGTTTAGGCTATAGTGGTGGGGATGGTGAAAAATGGGATACAGATGGTGGATGGGATTTCAGGTAAAACAAAAGGGACTTGCTGGTGGATTGGATAATGAGAAGTGAGAAAGAGGAAGCAGGCTCAACTATGATTCCAATGTCACCTTTCAACTAGTGAAAGGTGACACCAGTAACTGTGAACATTGGAGTAGAAACAGATTTGGGGAGAAATAAAAAAGCTTTTATTTATTTATATTTTTTTAACTCAAAGATGCCTTTAAGAATGGTGAAGAACCAGATATTTTTAGGGAAAGAGAGTGGGAATGAGGGTGAACCCATGCCTTGCTCCTTTGACAGGTCTGTTGTGATAGCTGACTAGGACAGGATTATTGTTCATGTGGATGTCACATACATCTTGGAAGCTGTAACTTCTGTAATGTGTGGCTTTTTAAATGGGTGAATAGAATCATGGCAGGAGCTTTCTAGAAAACTGTAAGCTTGAGCTGGTGGGCGCATGGTAGGCACTCAATAAACATTTAAAAATTTTTTTTTAATGTTTTTATTTTTATTTTTGAGACAGAGAGAGACAGAGCAGGGGAGGGGCAGAGAGAGGGGGAGACACAGAATCCGAAGCAGGCTCCAGGCTCTGAGCTGTCAGCACAGAGCCTGATGCGGGGCTTGAACTCATGGAGTGTGAGATCATGACCTGAGCTGAGCCACCCAGGCGCCCCAATAAACATTTGTTAAATTAATGAATGAATGAGTGAACTGGGAACTTTTATATATCAAGCCTATTTATCATTCTGATGGGTGATATGTCTTCAGATTTCATTATGTAGGGAATATCAAATATCCACTGGTAAAGATTATGTCTCAATTAGATTATCATAAAGTATTTAACTGGTCAGATGAATCCAAATGGGTAGAGGGTTTTTGGTGTAAGCAGTGTTGTGTTTCTTGTGATACCTAAGGCAAAGAGACAGTAAGTTGGTCTAAGACCTGTCTGGATTTCTAGTTCCATGTCTGTTTATCTTTTTGCTTTTTCTCATGAGCCAGTGCCATCTATGGTTTTAGCAGAATCAGACCAGATTTGGAACCTGGCTTCACAGAAAGATCTCCTGTTTCTCTGTAGGCCAATATGAAGAGAGGTTTCAGGGCAAGAACTCCTGTAAACCAGCTTGGTGCAGTGTGTAATATGGGATCATAGGGGACTTAACTGAGATTTCAGAGATGATCAATATCTGCCTATAAGTGCCTTTTCTGATGAACCAAAAGTCAGAATTTGTTTCTGAAAAGGAGAGTCAGTTGCCATAGGTAGAGAAATCAGAGAAGAGGTTGAGAATGGTTGTCAGACTGTATTCAGATGCCCAAACTTGTGAATGAGCAGATGGCCCCTAAATCATGGAGTGGATAGCTTTCCAAACTCATTTCTCCTTACTAGCTCCATTAGGGACCAATGATTCCACTTTAGTCTTGTGAAATGGGAATTGCAAGTTAAATCCAGTGGTGCCTGGGTGGCTGTCAGTTAAGGGTCTGACTTCAGCTCAAGCCATGATCTCATGGTTCGTGGGTTCAAGCCCTGTGTTGGGCTCTGTGCTGACAGCTCAGACACTGGATCGTGCTTCAGATTCTGTGCCTCTGTCTCTCTCTGCCCCTGCCCCATGCACACTCTTTCTCAAAAATAAACATTATAAAAAATAAAAGAAGTTAAATCCATATCTTAACTATCATCCAAGTTCTTCTGAAGGGAGGAAAACTGTAATAATAGCCTGATGATTCACTTAGGGACATAATTGAAGCTGGAGAACATGTTGGAGGCTAGACCCAAGGTCACAGAGGAGAAAGGGTAAGTTGACATCCTGCTATAAGGAAGGGAGTTTATTGCACTCTTTCCAAGCAGGTAAATAGAAAAAGAGAGGAGAGAGAAGTTTCAGATGCTGCAAAGCTAGGTGAAGGGACCTGTGGAAATAGTCCAGTGGTAGGATGGCCAAAAGATAATTTAAGAAGAGATGCTCAGTGTTCAATTTGAAATAGTTTGCTTTGCTCTCATGTAAACTCCTTTTACGTCTCCCTTTAAATAATTGACAAAGTCTCTAATATTCATGGAAGCTTAATGTGAGTGGGGTATTGGGTGGGGAACTCAAGGAAGCTTGAGTTTGGCATTGGGTCTAATGGTGGAGGGAAGACAGGATGTAGGAGTTGAATTGACCTCAAGAATGCAAGTTCTGTGCCATCTGCATCCTCTACACACCTAAGGAATCCTCAGTAATTTGGGGCAGGACTTTGGTGAGAGACCCAAACCCCAGGTGACTCTTGAGTTGTAAAATTTTGGATAGCAAAGATGATTTCTCTTGAAAAATTTAGAATTTTTGCTCTTTTAAAGTGATTTGGACCCCATAGCTCTTCTTCATCTTTACTAGATGTTTCATTAAACCCATGTTCCTGACTCATGGTTTTTTTCACTATCTGCTTCTCTAACTAGTGCAGTCTCTTTTGTCTGATCTACCTTTGTTTTGGATCTGGCTCTTTCCCTCACTCTTATGGCCTTGTGGGAAATGAATTATTCACTTCTGTACCTGGGTAGGGAACTGTTGTGCCCTGCCTAGCACCTGAACCCGGAAGACCTCTGATCACCCAGGAAGGAAGAGCAGACATGACTAATATTCTGGAAATTGTTTTCCTAAGTGTGAGTATGGGTAGACATTTGTTTTTCAAAAGTCATGTATGCCATGATCACATGGATTTAAACAGGTAAGGCTTTATGGCACTTTAAATGATATTAAGAGATCATTTCACTTAAGAGAGAAAGAAGTCAATAAAAGATTCATTATTAGCCATATTGTAAACCCTAGAGCCAATGCCTTGAAAATACTTTGTATACTGCTAACATCAAAGTCAGCACATATGCTTTTGGAGGAAATAATTAAAAATACTAATATAAGATAGTTTAAAAAATATTTTAATACTTCTACTAAGTCTATTTTGCTACTTCAGAATTTGCTAAATAGAAGCAAGCAGAATTTTAAGCTAGGAATGTGGTTTATGTGTGGATACTGACCTTTTGACTTCATTCTAACAGTTGCTTAATATTCTCCTCTAATGAAATTGTTTCCAGTAATAAAATTGCATTGCAAAAACTTCTTAGGTTATCTAAGGCCAAAATTAGACACCTAGAATAACAAGAAAATAATTCTTGCCTGAGGACTGCTCTAGACAAGAGAAGCATGGTTGTGAAATCATTGTAAATGCATTTCTGCCTGTAGAATTTGCTAGGAAGGAGGTTCATTATGTTTCAGCTAAAGAGTCTGGAAGTGGGAATGGTGGAAACAGTGGGCTGAGAAGATCAGGGATACAATAAGTTACTTGACTTGAACGGCTATACAATTTATGGTCCGTGGTTAAGTTTGGTGAAGGTTTAGTAACAAAATGACAAACATATGTTTTCATACCATGCTGACTGTTGAAAAAAAATTGCCTATAAATACCTGTAGTGGTCTGCCCTTGTTGTCTATCCAACACCATCCTCAGTCTTTCTTTTGGGAACAGCACCTTCTTACCTTTGGAAATGACTCCAGCTTCATTCTAAAAGTGTTCCTTTGGGTTGGGAAATTTATAAAGTGTGAAACCAAGGAGATTCTGATGGCCAGGTTTGCTGCCCAAAGGAGGAAAGCAGTCTACAGTGAAAGGGTCAGTTTGCAGTTCTTGCAGTCTGAGTGTTCAGTCCCTTAATAATGAAGGACACTTTAGTGTGCTTCCTGTATATTTTTACTTTGCTTAAACTGATCTAAACTTTGTTTCTGTTACTTAGCAAAAAGAATCCTGATGAACACATAGACGCTATAGGTAGGAAAGATGCTTTATTAAAGGCTGGGAGGCTGGCACCAAAGTAACTCTGAGGTTTATAACCCTCTGAATTAATTGGTTGTTGGACATGACTGAGGAACATAGACTTGGGTTGGTAGAAGTTCCATTGATTAAGTGATGGATTATTTTCTGATAAATATTTAATGGTCCACAAGACCAGTCAAGGGACCTAAAGACTAATCAGTCCCTTTTGGTTGGTTAGCACAGTTGTCCAAACTCATTTTTTTTGTGTGATGAGTGTTCATGATTTACTGGGACTGATAGGACCCTATCACTGTGTCCCCTGCTTGAGCAAATAGGTCCTTTCTGAAGCCCGAGTCAGGACAGCTTTGGAGTATACGCTTGACAATATGGTCAAATAGTGAAAGTTGATGCCCTGTCTTAAACCTTCCCAGTTCTTTTTTATTTTATTTTATTTTATTTTTTTTTAAACATTTATTCACTTTTGAGAGACAGAGACAGAGCATGAGTAGGGGAGGGGCAGAGAGAGAGGGAGACACAGAATCCAAAGCAGGCTCCAGGCTCTGAGCTGTCAGCACAAAGCCTGATGTGGGGCTCGAACTCACAGACTGTGAGATCATGACCTGAGTTGAAGTCAGATGCTTAACCGATTGAGCCACCCAGGCCCCCTAAACCTTCCTAGTTCTAAGTCCATACCGTCTTGCTCATCGGCCAAAGAATTTAATAAACTATTCTCTGTTGAAGTGAAATTCATTGATAAAGGCTTATTTTGTTTCCCTTTCCAGTTAGTACTTACCTTTAAATGCACCGGAGCAAGCTAGTTGTGGATTTAATGTACTATGGTAGGAAGAGGGGAGAAATGACATTTTTGTGGAAGCACCACCCAGTTACCAGTAGGAGAAGCCATTACATTTATTAATGCTGGAATTCTTCCTAGCAGTGAGTCTCCATAGAGCATAACCACTCTTTGTAAATAGTATTTTATACCATCTATTCTGATGTGAATCCTACATTATTGCTTTTATGTGAATGAATCATACTTCCACATAGTACAATAATATGTACCATTTGTAGAGAGCTGCCATGTGCTAGATACTGCTGGTACTTTCACACACTGTATCTCATTTAATTCATCTTCAGAACAATGTTATTTTACAGGAGAGAAAAACTAAGCACAGAGAAGTTAAGCAGCTTGGCTAAAGTCATAAGTCTAATGAGAGGGCATAACTCAGAAGACACACACCAATGTTGTATTTTTTAAATTGGACTCCTTGCTTGTATGAGTTACCTCCTTACCTGCCTTTCTTAGGTGGGGAGTGGGATGTGGTTGCCATCACAATCTCAAGGGAGAAGAAGGCCTTTGGGCAGCTTGCATGGATCATGATCTAACCCAGCTGTGGAAGAATCTTTTCTCTCTCTCTCTCTTCTTTAAAATTTATTTTATTTTGAGAAAGAGAGGTGGGGAGAGGGGGAGAGAATCCCAAGCAGACTCTGCACTGTCAGCTCGTATCCTGACATGGGGTTTGAACTCATGAACTGTGAGATCATGACCTGAGTCAAAATCAGGAGTAGAATGTTTAACTTACTGAGCTACCCAGATGCCCCAAGAATCTTGATATCAAGTAAGGATCACTAAATGTTACACATAGACTGAGTTCAGGTTGATTATCTCCTATTTTTTCAGAGGGTAATTCCTTGGGGTTTTTGGGAAATATTACATGGTACCTTATGGTGACTGAGTTACTGATTGAGAATCTATGGGTCTATTAATAATGTCTTATGATTCTGATTCCTAGAGGTATGTCAGATGTAGTTCATACCTGAAAGTTATAAATGGACTAGATTATACTCTTGCTTAATATGTTAATATATTAATAATTGACATCTCACCAGTAACTCCATTTTAGAGGCATCTGGATTAATGTACTGATACTCTCCTACTAAATTGAATTAGGTCTTTAAGGATCAAAATCTTTTCTAAATATTTTATTGTATTTTCGAAGTGTTTTTAATAACACTTTGTATATTCCAGATTTTTTAAAAAAATTTTGTTCTGTTTTTTCTAACTTCCTAAGTAAACACCAGTGCCATTGTAGGGTAAATCTGCATGAATCTTGACTGGTTCACAATCTGGAAATAGTATACAACTCCGTGAGGGGACAAAACTCAAGCTATCTTGCCCTATGTGTATATGGCTGATCTTTTATTTTTCTGCCTTGACTGTGTCCCAGTATGTAACACTGGTGTTGGTACCCCATCATTTGGGTACATGAATAGTTAGAAATAAAGGTGTGTAAGAGAGCTTTGCTATACCAGATGTAGGACCTTAATCCTTACTTTTCTAGACCTTAGAATGAGGTGACTGAGAGAAATTATCTGCAGGTTTCATTCCAACTTAAAAGCTGGAATTTTCTAATGCTGGAGAATTAGAGATTTGTTTTCTGGTGTCTGACCACAAAGCCTTTTGGAGGTAGAATAAAACACCACAAATTATGTTGTTCACTGTGTTGGGATAGAAGTTGAAGGCAGGAAGGCGTGCAGAGAGCCTTGATTTAGTTTCTCAGATGGCTTGCCCCCTGTTTCCTTCAAAATGATGGGCAGAGATTTTAATGTTTATCATGTTTTGACAATCTGTGATTTCTTTTATAAGCAATCATCATAGTGGATGTCAAGAACTATGTGGTAATTGACAATTATTCTGTGGTATCACGTAATATGTGTGCATCTGGGAATAAAGGTTTTAGAGAATTTTTTGGCTAAAGTATGGTTACACTCAGAAAGGAGGAGCTTTGTAAGTGAGAGCAGCTCCAGACTTCTATGAATTTCATGTTTAAGTTCATTAATGGCAGGGACTGTTTTTGGTATTCTGCAATGTGCACTATTCCTTTGTCTTTCTATATGCCAATTATGGGAGAAGGTGATAGTGGTGATTTATTTTAATTTAGATGCCAAAGAGTATTGAAATAACTTTTTTCTTTGAGAAGAAACATTTCAGAAATGTTTTAAGAATTTGAGAATGGTGGGGCGCCTAGGTGGCTCAGTCAGTTAAGCATCTGACTCTTGGTTTTGGCTCAGGTCGTGATGTCACAGCTTTGTGGGTTCGAGTCTTGCATTGGGTTCTGTGCTGACAGTGTGGAGCCTGCTTGAGATTCTCTCTCTCTCTCTCTCTCTTGAGAGAGTGGGGTCCCTCCCCCACTCATGCTGTCTCTGTCTCTCTCAAAATAAATAAATAAACGTAAAAAAAGAATTTAAGAATGCTATGTCAAGAATTACTATACTGAAATTGGGAATAGTTACTAATTATAATGGGAATATATATACAAACACACCCACACTCATTTTCTAGGTGTATATGCTAATTAATATCAGAACATTCTACATTTTAGGAACAGATACCATTACCACTTCTATTAATCTTTTCCTTCCCATACCTACACCCATTAGCTTAATTAAGGCATTTATCACCACCCTTCTGGATTATTTTAAGAGTCACCTTGCTTTTCTCCTGGCTCTCACTCTTTTCTAAATACCACTCTGTACCAGATAGAGCAAATCAGCTACAATCAGATTAAAGCCTTAAGTGGCTTCCTACTGTCTAGCAAATAAAATCCAAACACTTGTAGCTTAGCAGTGAAGATCCTTGAAAGCCTGTGGGGAGTCCAACCTTGTTCCCTATAACTCTCCAGCCAGTATTCTATGTCCTAGTGGATTCAACTACTTGCTTTACTTTTTGTTCTTGTGTTTTTTCCTTCACAGTCATTTGCTTGTGCTGCTTCTTTATATATTAGTTTCCTAATAATCTCCTAATAATATAGTCTCTCTTATAATCAAGTCAGGATTGACTGTCCAGGCCTTCTCAAAAACCTAAGTCCATTCATTCCTTCTAATTCACTTCCATGAAAGTAATCTTTCTTTCCTTTAACTCTGCTAGAATACTGAAACTCAAACATTATGAATATTCCTTTGTGTTACTGTTGTTTCTTATATACATGTTCTTTATGTTATGTCCTTTGATTATATTCTAACTTTTGGGGGCAGAGACCATGTCTTTTGTTTTTTTCCTTGAACAGTACCTTGTACAGGGTTGGCCATGGTAACTGCTAGTTGAATGAGCCAATGGATGAAGGGTTCTGGTAAAACCCCTTCCCTTGCTGTTTCTTTATTCTTTCTTTGATTTAGAAATCTCTCACTAATGTGAAGTGTGTGTGTTTTGTGTGACACTGGGTACATGTAGATGTGTTAGTCCATCCTTAGGCTGGTAAATTGTGACCACTGGTGTTCTCGTGCTGAATCTAGTGCTTAGATTGCTGATGTCCTCACATATTCTGAGATCATCTCCTTTATAGAGAACAGCCACTTCACTTTTGGCCTATCTGCCTCTGTTCAAATGGGAAACTCTCTCCTGGAGAGCCCTTCCTTCTGATTCAAGCACTAAATGGAAGAATAACATTTTTTATGCCCAAAGCCTTATTTTGCCCACATCCTTATTTCTTTGGACATATTCCCTCTCTTCTAAGTCAAATATTGCAGTAAATGTTGGTTTCCCTTATTTTTATTTTTCACCTTCAATTAATTCCTTAATTGTGCCACATAGGTTCTGCAAAATATTTCCCATATTTTAAGTTGTCCTAAAGCAGATCCACTCTGTTAAAAGACCGTTTTTAATCTTCTCAAATTCAAACACAAAGAGACTCAAATTTCTATCCAGTTCTAAATGATCAAAAAGACTTCCATATTTCTGCCCTCTCTCAATTGTCTCTCGTATGGCTTCCCTTTACTTGTGTGCTAGCTGCTGTATTTGGGTAGGTTCAGTTTATTAGCTGATAACTGCTCTCTGGTTAACAGTTTGGTGGGATAAAAGGTTAAACTACAAGTGAATTGGACTTTTTTGGGGGGAAGCATGGGGATCACTTAAATATTCCGCGAGTCCATATTATTTCTAGCCTGTTGTATGTATATTCTTCTTTAGATATTGCATGAGAATTTGCTGGTGGAAGAATGTTGGATCAAAGCCATTATATTAGTGTGAAAATTTAATTCAAGAAATAATTTATTTTGAATAACTATTATGGAGGCTTTGTGAGCTAGGAGCTAGAGAGGTAAAACATAAATAAAATATAGCATCAACCCTTACAGAAATAGATAAGAGATCAGTGGATCTCAGAAAGACCATACAACTTAAGAAGATTTCTCTGTCTTCACACTACATGGTGCACATACACAGTAGACTCTCTGTTACATGTTATAGTCAAATGTGGTATTCAGGCTAATCTAATGTTTTAATATCCAGAAAGCTACTGTAAATGTTATACGCAAATCACCAAGTTACAAAGCATTTGCATAAAATGAAACGCTCAGCATCTAACCACACCGATCTTTGCTTTAGAAAGTATATCAAGATCTTAAAGTGCCACTATGACCATCACTATAAATATTGATTAGCATGATATTGAAATTGTGCCAAAATACCTGTGATGAGAGAGTTTACTAGTAATAACTGCCATTAATTAAATGCTAATTATGTGTAAGTGTTTAGAACCTTTCTTTGTTCAATCCTCACATCATCTGTATAACTGGCCCAAGGTCACTCACATAGTAAGTGGTGGGGTTGGGCCTCACACCCAGGGAATTTGCCTTCAGAATCCATGTTCTTAACCACTAGTCTGTATTGCTTCTTAATTACTTTGGTGTTTTCAAATTTTGGTGTGCATAGGAATAATCTTAAGGAACTTCCAATTCGCCGATTCCTGGAGTCCCATCCTAGAGACCTAGATTCAGTAGATCTGAAGCTAGGCCTGGAAATCTGCATATAAGCAAGCACCTATATGATTCTGTGGTGCTGCAGTTACACTCTGAGAAATATGTGTTGTCTGTACTGTCTCAGGATTTAGTAATGTATATACAAGCACATAGGCATATCTGTAATGTCTTCTCTCACTGCACCAGGATTACAACTCCAGTACCGTATACTGGAACATATTCTAGCCAGAGTTAGAATAATTATTTCCCCTGCCTGTCCTGAAACTAGTTATGTGACTTTGGCCAAAGTCATATATATATCTATATATCTATATATATCTATCTATCTATCTATCTATATCTATCTATCTATCTATATATATCTATATATATATCTATCTTATATGAGATTTATTATAAAGAATTGGTTTATGGATTATGGAGGCTGGTGAGCCCATAGTGTGGGCCAGCAGGTTTGGGACCCAGGAATGCTGATAGTACAGATAAAATCCAAAAGCAATCTTCTGGAGAGTTCTCCAGAAATGTTCTGGAGTCTTCTGGCTCAGGGAGGCCACTCTTTTTGTTCATTTCAGGTCCTCAAGTGATTGCACATTATGGAGGGCAACCTGCTTTACCAGAAATTCACTGATTGATTGATTTCTTTTTTTCTTTTCATTTTTTTTTTTGAGGGGGGGAGAGAACACATGAGCGAGGGAGAGGGACAGAGGGAAAGAGAAAAATCTCAAGCAGACTCCATGCTCAGTGCAGAGTCCAACACAGGGCTCTATCCCTGACCCTGGGACCGTGACCTGAGCTGAAATCAAGACTCTGATACTCAATTGGCTGAACCACCCAGATGCTCCCCAAACTCAGTGATTTAAATGTTAATCCCGTCCCAAAACATGGTCCAAGAGGCCACATAAAATTAACCATCATATTACCCAATTTCTCTGGGTTCCATAGGTAAAATCCCTTTGATAAAATCATCAGGGAATTGAACCAAGTGATCATAACTATATAAAAGTGTCTCTAAATGAGTGACCAGTGGGACACACCCTGGCAGCTGATGCCTTTAGTTTGGCTCAAAGTTGTCTTATCGAATATTTTTAAAAATTTTAATTACTGGTAGTTTCTAACAAATTTCACATGAAAATCTGTATTTCTGGTTGCTTCAAAAAAATCAATGATTTTGCAACATTGCATGGCCACAGTGTAGCTGAGTCACAGATGTCACCTGTAGGGGGATTTTGCTACCTCCTTGTATCTCACTCTCAGTATCTCACTCTCTCAGTCCACGGATTTAATTTCTGTGAGCTGCTGAGCCCCTATAGGGATTTGAGTTTTTGACCATTGCCTTCCTAGCTACTAAACATTTGTCGCAGCTCCACCTCCCTGATTAAATATGACAAAGGGAGAAGTTGGATTTCTGAAACACATGAAAGCTTATGCCAGGAAATCACTATTTCTTCATCGTGTGCAGTATGGTTTATCACCTCTCCCAGGGTTACCTTCTCTGGGCTCCACAGATCACTAACTTCTTTTGAATTAACAAAAGGGATGCTTTTATATTTTTGTATACTTTCTTGGTAGGAGATGTTAGAAACTATGAAGTGGGTTCTTAAGTCACTGAATGGCATCAACCAGATTAAAAAGACAGAGGAACATTGATATAAAAAGAGAACCTGCTACTTTTGTACAGAGTTGAAATAGTTCAGGAAGCAGTTTCAAATGTGTAGGTTATCTTTCCTATAGCAAGACTGGCTTTATAGGAAAAAGAATGGGCAGTTGTTTAATAGTGAGATTTCAAAGGTATAATAGCTTCATAACTTCCCCAGTTGCTCTCTGAATGCTGAAATTACTTCAACCAGGACAAAGTCTTTTATTTCATAATGGTAGAGAAAGCAGAAACCTTTGAGAATAGCAACACAGGGCCTAAGGAACAAAGTGGTGATATTAGATCCATATTGCAAATACATTTTGATAGGGGACTAGGGAAAAGATGAAACCCAGGGGCCTTGTAGGTCTGAAAATAGTTGAGGGAAAAAGAGTACAGTAAAGAATTTACTCTACTGATTGTTTAGTCTTTTTCTCCCCCCCACATAAAGATGCCTGTGGCCACTTTTTTTCTGACAAAATATGTATAAATTGCCTTTAAGACTTTGAAAATTAATTCCATCAGGCATATGGTTTGCAAACATGCTCTCCTTTTCTGTGTTTAAAAAAATATATTTCAGATGTATAGCATTATTATTATGGCTTCTCTAGAAGTCATCCTTCATAAAAGTAATTCAGGAATGTTAGAATCTTTGTCAGTTTCTTGGCAAACAGTATTCGATTCTATATTCATACTCCATAGGACACACAATTTTAGAGGTATTCTGGAATGTTTCCAAATTTTATTTTGGAACTCAGCACTTCATTATCTTTATTAATTCTAATCAATAATAGTTTATAATAGTCCTGAATGTGTTAGCTGTAAATCGCTACTTTATTCCATTCAGCGAGAATGTTCTTGCTCTTCTTTTTCCCAGAGTATATATTTGAATGTTGACTTTTGTGTGCCAGGTTTTTTTTCTGATACTTGGATTCCTGTGGATAATTTGTAAGAAGATCATCCAGAGAGAGAATGCCTAGGTTTTAATGTCTAATGTTAGATTTTCCACTTGGGAGGCAAATGCTTGCCTCCTGATTTTCCATCTTAAGAATTTCCTATTACTTTTCTTTTTTCTTTCTATTAATTTTGAACATATTAAGGTCATCATTTACTCTAGCCAGTTGCTTATTTTCATCTTGAATTGATTTGTAGTTTTCTTACTTTTAAATCCACCTAGTAGTTTATTTCTAAGTCCCTTTTCCTTAAGTCATAGAAAGAGAAATATTATACTTAGCAAAAGTTTTATGCTTCCTATGCTGTCTTTTGGAGTAATTTTAGAAAATTACTGACTATAGCTCTTAGAAAATTGCTTATTATGCCATTCCCTTGTTTGGCTCAGAGACAAAATAAGCTTAGGTCCTAGGGCCGTGGCAGTTTTTTCCCTCTGCCAGATAATAGTCTCTATATGAAACTTCAGACTTCAGGGAGTTATTTCTGATCTTCAAGGATACGTGATAATGGTGCTTTCTCTTGGCTCAAAGGCTGGGATACTTCCTGCTTTCCAATGCAGGTAAAGGGTGGAGAGTAGCAAGAAATATATTCTATTTTGGAAAAACAAATAAATGGACTTAGAGGAAGACTGTATGTGTTGAAAGTAGTTATTGTATTATAATTGGAAACATGAATAATGTGTATTTGAATAATAGAAATGATTAAACTGTCCTTGGAGTTTATATGGCATATTATATAGTAAAGTTTTTTTTTTAAATGAGAGAAAAATAAATTGTACAGGAATCCCATGTTATCAGAATAGCTTGCAGATTTTGTTCATAATACCTCTATCTTCAGTCTTGTCCTCCTCCTTTTAAAGATATATAAACACAGACTAAAAGATGGTATGTATATTGATGGGTCATTTAAGGTGACAATGGAAAGACCACCCAGTGGACCCATGAGCAGACTGATGACGGTCAGTGTTACCACCTTCAGTTTGGGGCGTTTAAAGAAAAGGAATATACATATGGTTTGTCTGTGTTAATCACTTGATTAATCACAGGTGGGTTATCCATGCTGGTTTTTAAATCTCTGGTTAGTTTTTTCTGTGGCTCAGAGTTCTTTTTTTTTTTTTAATTTTTTTAATGTTTATTTATTTTTTGAGAGAGAGATTGACAGAGTGTGAGCAGGGGAGGGGCAGAGAGAGAGAGAGAGAGAGAGAGAGAGAGAGAGAGAGAAAGACACAGAATTTGAAGCAGGCTCCAGGCTCTGGGCTGTCAGCACAGAGCCCGATGTGGGGCTCGAACCCACGAACCGTGAGATCATGACCTGAGTTGAAGTCAGATGCTCAACCTGTGGCTCAGCGTTCTTGTGAACCACGTGTCATTGTGTGCCAACTAATGTCAATTAATTTCCTGTACCGGCCTAGGCCCTCGAGTTGTGTCAATCTGGGACAGAACCAGACTTGGGGGAGGAGATTCCTGCTCCAGTGTGGAAACTAGAGGGGTGGATTGCTGAGCAGGTGTTGACATTGTGGAATCCCAGGGAGGACTGGTCCTTGCAGCCTTGGGAAAACCTGCTTTTGTACTATGTGGGAGAATCTCCCTTTATGTTAGAGGTTTTGTTCACTTTCTGTTCACTCTTTGGTAACTGTCCTAAGTTTAGAAGCGACTTGGGTGTCATTACATACATACTGGCAACTAGAATAAATTCTAATCTGAGTAGTTAGAACTGAAATAGTCTGCTCAAAGGTAGAACACATTTCATTTGTTCATTTGTCCATTTCATTTGTTCGTTTATTTGGGGGGTTTCTCTAGTGACTGTCTGATGACCTGCATACATGTTCATTATCTACTTGATAGTTCAAAAGGTGGTCAGAAATGTTATGTCTCTCTCATGATCCTAAATGGAAAGGTAAGAAACCCAGAGGAAAAATGACATCTTCCCTCTTGGCTTATTTTTAATATTAATATAATGTCAGTGTTTTTTAAATGCTGAACTTTGTAATGCATGTGTGCTTTGAATTATTTTGTTCAATGTAGAACTGTGGAAAAATTACACGCGTACTCATGTCACTCAACGGCCTGATCCATCAGAGCTGGAAAAATTACAGTCATCTTGGGTGACTTTGAGTTTCTCCCTTGTTCTTATAAGGCTCACACTCTTCCACACACTAATGTTCTCTAACAGCTTCCCACTGGTAATGCGTGTCTGGCTAAGTGACTTCTAGTGAATGTAGCTATTATTGTGCTTAATTGTCTTTCACTTATTATTCCAGTGGCGTACTACGACATCAAGATAACTTACAAGTCTAATTTACCCACGTGGATATTGCTTTTGTGCTTTACATTGTGCTCTAGAATTTCAAGGCTCTGAAATTATTTTCTACTTTTTAGGGGTCCAAAAGTCAAGTTGTTTTCTGTTATCTTCTTTAATTTTCACAAGTAAATTGTGTTAAGTTGGATGGACCCCTGGTCTTCGGAGAGCTAAGCCCAAGTGGTCACATAAAATCCAGACTATCGAGGCCCCGAGAGGCTAATCCAGAGGTCCCCTCAAGGTGAATGTGTAGCATTCAATTATCAGAGACCTCCTAATAATGCTAATAATGAGAACAATTGTCATTTTGGGGGTGCTTACTAGGTTTGGGACTATATATATTATCCTAAGGTAATAAATTGGGAAGGTAGGATACAGTTCAAACTCCTTTTCTTTCTTTGCATTGAAAGGCTTTCTGCATATCTGTTCTGCTGTCCTCTACTATTAATTTTCTGGTCAGAATGGTCTATTTATAGTTCTCTACAGACATACCTTGCCTTTTTAAAAAAAACAGATTTATTCACATATAATTCACATAAGCATGCAATTCACCTCTTTAAAGTGTACAACTCAATGGTTTTTAGTATATTTATAAAGATGTGCAACTGTGAGCACAAGTTTAGAATATTCTCATCACCTACTCCCCCCCCCCCCAAAAAAAAAAACCATATCCATTAGCAGTCACTCCCTTTCTTCCTTCTGCCCACCCTTCTATAAGCTACTAATCTACTATTAGTCTCTATAGAGTCACCTATTTTGGTCATGTCAAGTAAATGGAGCCATACCATATGTGGTCTTTTTGTGATGGACTTCTTTCACTTAGCATGATGTTTTCAAAGTTCATCCATATTGTAACATGTGTCAGTACTTCATTTCTTTTTATTGCCAAATAATATTTTATTGTATGAATATGCCATATTTTTTATCCGTTTTTCAGTTGATGGACATGTGGTTTGTTTCTACTCTTTGGATATTATGAATGTGCTTCTATGACTATTCATGTTCAAGTTTTTGTGTGGATACATGTTTTTATTTTTTTGGGGGGGTATATATCAAGGAGTGTTAATCCTGGGTCATATGGTAATTCTGTGTTTAACCTTTTGAGGAAGTACTGGACTGGTTTCCACACCAGCTACAGCACTACAGCACTTTACATTCTCACCAGCAGTTCCTAAGGGTTCTAATTCCTCCACACTCTTGCCTTTATTATTATCTTGCCTTGTTATTATCTGTTTTTTGATTATATCCATGCTAATGGGTATGAAATGGTATCACACAGTAGTTTTTATTTGTATTTTCCTGATGACTAACGATGGTGAACATCTCTCCATGTGTTTATTGATCTCTTGTGTATCTTCTTTGGAGACATATCTATGTATACTCTTTTCCCATCTTCAAAATGGATTTGTGTTTATATTTATATTTATATTATTGAGTTATAAGAATTTTTTTATGTATTCCAGATAAAGGTCCCTTATCAGTTATATGAGTTTCAATATTTTCTCTCCTGTGGGTTGTCATTTCAGTTTTTTAATGATTAACCACAAAAGTTTTAAATTTTGATGAAGTCCAGTATATCTATTTTTTCTTTTTTTTGTTTGTGCCTTTGTTTTCATAATTAAAATGCCATTGTCTAATCTGAGGTCATGAAGATTTACCCCCTCCCCCCCATTTTCTTCTAAGGGTTTTATAGTTTTATCTCTTACATTTATGTCTTTTATCTGTTTTGAGCTAATTTTTGTATATGGTGTGAGATAGGGATCCGACTTCATTCTTTTGCATAGGTATATCCAATTATTTCAGCACAATCTTGCATTTTTGAACTTTTATTTATTCCCAGAATGCTCTTCTATCTTCTTCTTGGCTGTTGAAATCCTTTGAGTCAGCTCACCTTCTGCTTCCTATAAGAGGTCTTTTGACCACCTTAGCTTAAAGTGATTTCTCTCCTTTTAACTTGTCATCTTTTCATGGGTATGTACCTTTTCTCTCTGCATAACTAGGGCATGAAACTATATCTTATACCTATCACTTGACCTATGAAGTGTCAGTTATCAGTGTCCCCTATTGCCACTGTAAAAGTCAGTGGAAGGCTGGAAGAGTAATAGGTTTTGGCCCTCTAACTCTGACATCCTTAATAGTTTCATATGTGACTATATTTGAGTTGTAGGAGGTAATCAGAGGTGTTATAGCTTTATCATGGTGATATTCTGTAGATTCTTATGACCTTATCAACAATTATATTAAGTACATTAAAAATTCTAGTATCTACTATAATTTATTTATTTATTTATTTATTTATTTATTTATTTATTTATAAATGTTATTTACTTTTGAAAGGGAGAGAGAGGGAGGGGAGGGACACAGAGAGAATCCCAAGCTCACTGTGGAGCCTGGCACAGAGCTTGATCCCATGACCATGAGATCATGATATGAGCCAAAATCAAAAGTTGGAGGCTTAACTGACTGAATCACACAGTTGCCCCATGTCTAATGCATTTTAAAGAACAACAATATTGATATTATATAAAGTTTTTAGGATTTAGTAAATAACTGTCTAATATTTGCTTTTTGTGTGAAAAGAATTTGGGCATAAGGTCTGTTTTCATCAAAAATTCTCTGTTATTATGAACATCTAATATGCTTTTACCTTAAATGATTCACAGAATGAGATGCAGTTTTTGTAACATTGTAGATCAATGGATATTCTGCAAATTGGTATTTTTTTTCTGAATTATACATTGGTGACCCTGCTATTTCCAGGTTTAATAGAGAATTGACTGCCATTTGGTTTCTCAGTGAGGATATAGTTTTGGGAATAAGGTTATATTTCAGGAGAAATTCTGTAAGTTGTTTTGAATATCTAATATGCTCCCTTTAGTGACTGATAGAATCAGATGTGTCTTATGTAACATATGGCAAATCAGTAGATATTCTACAAGAGTAGATTTTCTATGGTTTATAATACTGAATCATCCACCTATTCAGACATATGAGAACAGGTTTTCCATGAGGTATTCTTGGGAAGGTGGAATCCATGGGTTCTACTTTCCTTTATACTTTTATTTATGTTTTTAATTTTTAAGTGTTTTATTTATTTATTTATTTATGAGACAGAGAAAGACAGAGCATGAGCAGGGGAGGGGCAGAGAGAGAGGGAGACACAGAATCTGAAGCAGGCTCCAGGCTCTGAGCTGTCAGCACAGAACCCAATGCGGGGCTTGAACTCACAGACTGTGAGATCATGACCTGAGCTGAAGTCAGATACTTAACTGACTGAGCCACCCAGGTGCCCCATTCCTTTATACTTTTAAATCCAATAATCTTACAACTCTGTAATATATAAAATATTCCCAGATATAGCTAGTTCCTTTCCAAATGGCCAGGGAAAGATAGAAGAGCAAGGAGAAGATCTCGTAACCAAACAGTCTTTCAACAACTTCACTAGATTTTGCTTAGGAAATTGAAATTGTCTTTTGGTACTATGCTTTTTCATTTGCATTTCTTGTTCTGCTGGAGGTTTCCAGAATATAGTGCGGGGTTAGTAATTGCACATTACTTCTTTCCCTACTCCTTTTCTGAGCTCTTAGAATGGTCTGGGTGATCTGATGGCTGTTTTATTATTTTGCAGTGAGTGGTTTAAAAGGATAATTTACACAGAATTACCCTTAAAGTGCATGTGTAAGTTTAATATATGTTGTACTCTGCATTTTTACAGGAAGTGTGCAGTGGCAATTTGTACTCTGTAATAGAGAAGAGATATCTAGTTTCTCAAGGCTAGACTCTGAGTTAATTAGGTGGAACTGTCTTCCAGATGTGTCAGATAGTTAGTAACTATTTATAGTTGCTGTTCTTTTGGTACCAGAAGTAACTTTGCTCTCCCCTGAATTCCCTTAGTATTTTATCTGTCCCTTACTGCTCTCATCACCTTCCACCCCCTGTTGTAGGTTAGCTCTAGCTATCTACCTTTTTTTATCTCCCTGCTTCCTTTTCACATAGTTTGACTCATGATGTTCATTTAATAGATGTGGTAATACTGGTGTTGGGAAGCAAATATTCCAGCTTTTAGCTCTCTGAGCAGGTGATAGGATCACACCTCCTACCACCTTTGGCTACGTGACTCGCTTTGGCATAGAAGTAATGCATGTCACTTTCAGGGGAAAGTATTTAATAGCCAGTGTTCAACTCCTACTTTTCCTTCCTCTTAACTATGATTGTATCTTGGGATGGAGCCTGAGTCCCTGAATGACTTGGAAGACCAGAGCCCCCTGCTGACCTGCAAAAGACATGTAGCTTAAGTAAGAGATATATTTTTGATGCTTTAAACAGCTGAGATGTTGGGTTATTTTTTTGTGCACATCATAACCTAGCCTGTTCTGGCAGATGAAGTAAACCTGCATTTCCAATACGAGAGCCACCAGCCACATGTGGCTATTGAACCCTTGAAATATGGCTAGTCCAGTTGGAGATGTGCCATATGTATAAAACACATACTGGATTTTGAATACTTAGTATGAAAAAGGTATGTAAAATATTCCATTAGTGATTTTTAAATGTTTACACGTTGAAATGATATTTTGGGCATAGGGGATTAAACAAAATATATTATTAAAATTCATCCCACCTGTTTACTTTAAAAAAAATTATACATGTGATTGCATTATCATTCTGTTGGACAATGCTGCACTGAATGATAAACTTACTGAAGACACAAGCTCTATCTTTCACCCTTATTCTCTCATAGCATCCCATAGTGGTCTGGTATATGGGATATGTTAAGTAAATATAAGTTTAATGAGTGAACTATGTCTCCACTTATATTTTGTTTAACATTAAAAAATAATGCAATATTCAACATGAAGCTTATTTGTATTTTTGTGTTTAATAATTTCCTCTTTTAATTCCTTTGGCTAAAGAATAAAATCTCTTTAAATCAGGAAATTTAATGGTATGTTTTAATGTTATGTTTGTGTTATGTTAATGTTTTAAAATGTTGCACACTGCAAAAATGCTGGGCTTCTGGTCATTAAATACATGACCTAATCAAAAACTTAGCATGGTTAATCCCAATGGCTAGCATTTTTTAACATTGCAAAAATAACCAAGAAGTCCCTGTTTGTTTAGTCATATTGTGACCTTTATTTATTTACCAATGTCATCCATTTTCATTATTTACATTATTGTTTTCCCCTTTGCATGAGGCCTTATGCTACAAATCAAAAGGAAACAGGGAGAAGCAGAGCAACCTTGAGGGCCTTTTGCCACATCAGATGTGGATGACCCCTCACATGAGGAAGCAGGGCTTTCAGGTTCTGGATGAATGAGACAGAAAGCAAAATAAGTGGTGCAAGGAGCCCTGGAAAGTAATATGACTTTAAGAAATAAAGGGTGG
Organism: Panthera tigris; assembly: GCF_018350195.1. Classification (NCBI taxonomy): domain Eukaryota; kingdom Metazoa; phylum Chordata; class Mammalia; order Carnivora; family Felidae; genus Panthera; species Panthera tigris. Next base: position 182,491,547 of record NC_056667.1, read on the forward strand.
AGCATAGGAAATATAGTCAATGGTGTTGTAATAGCGTTGTATGGTGACAGGTGGTAGCTATACTTGTGGTGAGCAGAGCAAAAATTAGATTTAAGCTTAAACGTAGATTTGTGGAGTCAGTATGTTGAACATCTGAAACTAACATAACATTGTGTGTTAACTCTACAAACAAACAAACAAACCAAAAGTGAGGTGAAACTTTTAGTGAAAAAAAAAAAACAGGTGGAGAAAACAAAGTAACAAAGATGCTGGAAAAAATTACAAGCACTTAGTAAATTATAGCTATTGGCATAAGAGTAGAGGGAGTTATGGAAGGACATATACTAGGCTGTTCCATTGGCTAAAGAGGCACAGGGGAAGGAGAGATAGACGCCTCCACCAAAAGACTGTAGGATAAGCAAGGACATGTCCACACACCAATTTATCCATAATTTGCACAAAACTCTGTGTTATGTGTACATGCATAGAAAGACATATGACACGGTGGTTACCAAAATATTAGTGGTACTTTACTTTCTGGGTCATGGCTGAATTTCAGATAATTTTACTTTCTTTGTTACACATTTGACTTTTTTCCCAAATGGGCATTTTGTATCATCAGTAAATAACCTGATCAGCATTTTTGCATTTATGAGTAACATGAAGACAGAGTTTAAGGATCCAATCAGAAGTTGTCTATATTATTTGTATTCCATTGGAACAACTGTCAAGTTATTATAAATAAAAAAGAGGAGTAATTAGAAGTGTATTAAGTATATGTGTTCATTTCAATTACCAGAGAATATTTAAATATACCTATTAATAGGTATGGTATACTCTTCTGTGAGTTAGGCTTCAGTTTCCTTCCTAACTGACAAAGTGAAATAGCTTGTTCAGATTATGGAAGTGTCTTATCTGAAAGTGAACATTTATTCAGAAAGAAAGAAAATGCTTTTATAAGATTATAAAGGATTTGGGAATTATGCCATGAGGGCACATGCTGAGTAATGTCAGTTTTTCAGGCAGGGTGCCAAATTTTGTCAAAGAAAGGCAAATATGGGATTTATTTTGCAATATCTGGAAAACTTAGAACTCTAATTTCTTGGAAAATCTTTCCAAGATAAATTTAATGTGATGGCATTCTACTTCAAAAAATTACATATAGCAAGAGGAAAGGAAAAACAAAGTACAACAAGATGTTAGATGAGAAAAGGAGGTTTTTCTTCCCCCAAAGAGATTGTGACCTTGCTGAATTCAATTATGTGTCTGACAGCCTCACAGAAAACATCCTTGTAAGGTTAATTTTGCTGAAACTCCTGAGCAAGGGTAAAGTAAAAAAATGATCTTTTACCATCAGTTCACTTTTCTTCATCTTTAAAAATGTGCAAAAGATGAGGTGTTATGTGTTCAAAAGTGTTCTGAGTCTGTGGGGGATCCTGAACAAGTCACTGAAACTTTCTTGGTCCCATTTTTCTCATTTGTCTAATATTTAGTCTTTGGACTATACAGCATTCCATGTTTTCTCCTAGGTTTTATTTTTAAAAATAAAATGAAACTATTTTATGATTTTTGATATGTTTATATACTGTCTGATGTATATCAGTAAAAACTTTTTTTTTTTTAAATTAAGGTCTGGTTCTTCTATGATATAAAAAGCATTGTTCTTCTATGATATAAAAAGTTGGTGAGTTTATATATAGCATTACCTAGAACTATGACTTCCCCCAAAGTCCCTTTGAGGTTTCCACACACTTTGAAAGCTTGGTTGCCACAAGGGTCATGGTGATTGACAGGGAGAATTCAACTGATACAGGTTCATGTCTGTATCTGTAAGATGGCTGTGCAGACTTGGAGACTTCAAAACATCCTCTCCATTGCAGGATAAGTATCCCTTGCCCTCAAGTCTTCTTGGAGCCATCCTGCTGATGGTGACTCTGCCTGCCTTGGGTGGGACATCTGCTCAGGTTCTCGGACCTTTATTAGGCATGTTCCAGCTGCTCTGAGAGGCTCCTAGACAGAACAGTGCGTGTAAGTGTGAACTATGAAGCTGCAGCAGGCAATGAGTGCATTTTGCTCTGTGACTGTTTCCCTCCATTCCTCCTCATCAGCTTTGGAGTTGGTGGGGGTCAATCCAGCAGATTTTTTTAAAGTTTATTTATTTATTTTGAGAGAGAGAGAGTGAACAGTGGAGGGATAGAGAGGGAAGAAGAGAGAGAATCCAAAGCAGGGTCCACACTGTCAGCACAGAGCCCAACGCAGGGCTTGATTTCACAAACCAAACTGTGAGAGCATGACCCAAGCTGAGATCAAGAGTTAGACACTTAACCAACTGAGCCACCCAGGTGCCCCAATTCAGGAAATTTTTGAACAACTTTTTAATTGAAGGTGAATTCTAGGTGACCTTGTGACTTGACTGTCCAAAGTAGGGTGTTTTAAGCCTATATGATGTGTTTACTATACTCCCAGTGAAGAAAAATTGTGAATGGTTTATTCATTTATTCTACATTTATTGAGTGCCTACCAAATGCCATCTTGGGGACAACAAATATGAAAAAGCAAAATATGATAATGCAGTAAGGACTAGGAGATACTAATTAAGGAACTAATTAAGATTCGGACAACTTCAGTGAGGAGGTATTATTTTCTCCTTGGTGAAAAGAAGGAGCCATCCATGAAAAGGCCTGGTGTTAGGATATTTTGGGCAGAGGGACTAGTCTCTGGAAATGTGGGGACGAGTTTCATATGTTCAAAGAACAGAAAGAAGGCCAGCATGGCCAGAGTGCAGTGCGTGCTGGAGAGAATGACAGGAGTTGAAGTACAGAGGTGGGTGGGTGTGAGGTCAGGTAAGCCTTGCAGGGAAAAGTTTGGATTTTATTGTAAGAGCAGTAAACTGGAGGGTTTAAGCAAGAGAAGGACACCTTCTGATTTCTGCTTTTCATAATTCCTCCATCTGTTTGGTGGAGAATGGATGGTTGGAAGAGTATGCAGGATTAGGGTATTAGTAATCCAGTATTCCATGTAAGAGATGATGGTGACTCAGACAAGATTAGCAGCGATTGAGAAGGAGAGAAATGTCATGGCTTTGGGACATGTTCTGGGGGAAAGCCCATGAGGTTTATTAATGGATGCTTGTAGGAGAATAAGGAAAAGCATGAATCAATGATGATTCCTGTGTTGTGGGCTTGAATAACTGGGTGGATGATGTGCCATTTACTGGAGACGGACTGGTCTGGAGGCATATGGAAGAATTCTGTTTTTGCTGTAAAGTTTGAGCTGCCCATTAGATATTGAAAGGGAGATGTTAGAGAGGTCACTTGAGACCTCAATGTAAAGACTCAGACTGGAGATTTAAATTTGGGAATCATTGGCACTGACTTAGTATGAATTGTGAAAAACTAGATAAAATTGTAAACCAGTCCTATAATTTATCTTGGGTGTGTGCTATTTTCCAGTCAGAAAAAAAAAATCTTTCATAAAATGATATGGTAATTATTACTTATTACTTAGGCTTTTTGTAGTAGTTGATTATCAGGCAGTTAGAATAACCACATCACTTTTATCTGATAATTAGAGTTAATTTGCAAGTACTGATAATAGGCTGACTCACTGAATAAACAAAATACAGAGCACAAAGTTTGTCTTTTACAATCATGTGTGTGAAGTTCCTTTTCATGTCTTTTAGGCTTGGGTTGCTGAATTTTTGAGCATTTAATTCAGAATTTTCATTCTTTTTCATTGCCAAGCCAATGGCTTTATTGTATTGTGTTCTTCTGGTGAAATGCTGCTGGGGAAAATTATTACTCCTCCCCCACCCTCATCTGAACAGTACTTTTTTTTTTCAATTTAATTTATTGTCAAATAAATTTGTGTGTGTACAATTGTGTACACACAATTGTGTGCAGTGTGTACAGTGTGCTCTTGGTTTTGCGGGTAGATTCCCGTGGTTCATCGCTTACATACAACACCCAGTACTCTTTCCAACAAGTGCCTTCCTCAGTCTCAATGCCCATCACCCATTTCCTCCCAGTCTACCCTCAGTTTGTTCTCTGAATTTAAGAGTCTCCCATGGTTTGCCTCCCTCCCTCTGTTTGTAACTATTTTTTTCCCATTCCCTTCCCCCAGGTCTTCTGTTAAGTTTCTCAAGTTCCACATATGAGTGAAAACATATGAATGGTACTTTTGAAAGCTGGTTGCACTGGCAGGCCTCGAAGCTTGGAAGCTAGCTGTGATTATAGAGATGCTTCACCTTATTGAGAATCTACCAAATGTCTGTCAAGGTGCTGGTTGTTTTGCATAGGTTGTCTTGAAATTTGATTAAGCCCCTTCCAATGTAGGCATTTTTATTTCCATTTTAATGGTGAATAAACAAAAGCTCAAGGTCACCTGGCTAGCAAATGGCAGGGTCAGGACTAACATCTAAGTCTGTCTGGTTCCAAACTCATTTATAGTTTTTATTCTGCCAGGCTGTTAAACTACCAAAATTCCCCTTAGTTTATTCTCCCAGTCCTGTTTTCCCCTATCAATTCTTTTATATCTTTCTGGCCAACTACCCAAGTAGCTACCACCCACATTTCCTGTTTTAAAAATGATCACGGGAGATGCACATGCCCACCCCCTGATACTTCTGCTTTCTATCTATAGATTTCAGCCCCTGCCATACCTGCCTTCTCAACCATGCCCTTCTATTACTCTTTAGTATTCTATTAGTTAAGCAGACTTCACATTCTTTAACCTTTCCCTTCAACATTTCCCTATACTCTTGCCAAAACTCAGTCTTGGCTTTATTCTAAGTTATAAGTTCCTGAGCCAAATTCGTCACTAGTGGTCAGTTCTTCCACTTTTTCTGGCTCTCAGACTGAGGAACAGAGGTCAGCAAATTTCCTGCTTCCCATCACACCCAGACTATTGTTTTCTCATTGTCTCTCAAGAACTTGTGTTTTGAACTGTCCTCCATCCTTGTATGCCACACTTTTTCCATCTTATCTTCAGCTCACACCTTCTGATTGTTTCTCACCCCATTGAGAGTCTGCTTTGGCTGACTTCCTCTCTTTCTTCTAGCATCCCAGGAACCTAAATAACTTATCTACTGTTCCAGTCCCTGTCTTCACAGATCTTTGGCCTCTGGACCTTAAGCAACTTTATCTCTGTGACGTTCTTGCTCCTTATAGGCACTGCCACACTTCTCATCTGAAATGGTCTTCTCAGGTGATATTGCTTATGGTTCTACCTTGTCTCAATCTTCTCTCCTATTAAATCTTGGCTTTATTTTCATTGTCAAAGCTCCTTGCCCCATCTGTTTCCTTGACATGCCACACTGGCCTCTCCCACCTTCCTATGCATAGGGACTTTTTGATCCACCATTTAAACTCAGGTCTTGCTAGCTTCATGGCTTTCAGGCTCTGGTCTCATTTTACTTGCCTTGCAAATCTAGAATTCTGAGTAGACTCCACCATCTGATTTCTATATTCCTGAGCTAAAAAAAGTCACAAACCCTGATTTTTTTTTTTACAATAGGAAAATTTATTATAGCATTTTAGCACATAGTCAAAATTCCCATGGTTACTTAAATCAGTAACTCAATAACATCATCAAAGACCTGGGATCTCTCCCCGTCTGTTGCTTCTATTAGGTTAGCTTCAGTCTGACTAGTTATCTTCATGATTGCAGGACAGCTGCTATAGTTCCAAGGACCATACAGAGATAGCACTCAGCAGAAAAATTGGTCTGATTGATCTTGCCACAATTATCAACCCATAATTAGACCTCTGGCTCTATTGCAATCTCATTGCTAATTAGCTCCCACATGTGTTCCCCACTGGGACTAGTCTGAGTTTTTTCAAACCCCAGTCTTATCAAGCCTTACCTATTTCCTTTTTTTGCCTCAATATTTTCTCCCACTTCTGTTCCTATTACCAGTATCCTTTGGTCCCATCCATTCACTCCATATTATCTACCCCTGATAATAATTCTTCCTGAAGCATGGTGCTGAGTATATTACCTTTTGCAACCCACTTGCAGTGGATCCCTCGAGTTTAGACTCCTTTGTGTGACATTCAAGGTCCATCATGGCTTGGCCCTATACCACGTTTCTAATTTTAACTTCCATTATTCCTGTTCATATACCCAATGAGCCAATCAAACTGAAAATTCCTGACCATTCCTTCAATGCTCCCAGATTTTCCCACCCCTATTTTTGTTCCTTATTTCTGAAGAGGACGTCTCCTCAACTCTGCAAATGAAATTAGTACATACTTTAAGGTCTAACTCCATTGTTATTTGCTATCAAAGGTTTCCTGATTTCTCTCATTCCCAGCAAGAAATTATAGTCTTTTCTGAATTTTAAAGTTGCTTATCTTTGGCCATTCTTTATTTTGTATGATTATTTTTATATACCTCCATATCAGTTGCTCTATAGCCCCAGTTTTCAATATTTCCCACTGATATCATTTGAACAAATCTTTAAGAGTTTGATGGTTTAGTTGTTGTTTAGACTTTTTTTTTTCTGGCCTCTGATCCTAGTATCTGTTATGTGCTTAGAGGACATCCGGCTTTGGGGCCCTCTGGGACGGTACATAATTTTGCCTGGAAAAAAGACCAAACACTATAACAAAAATTGTTCCCCTGGGCATTTAGTTCTATCGATATGAGGTTGTTTGTGTCTTTTCAGTTTAACAGAGTGTTTTAATTAAGAAACATAGCAAAAAAGATTTTTTTAAAATGTTTATTTATTTTTGAGACAGAGAGAGACAGAGCATGAACGGGGGAGGGTCAGAGAGAGGGAGACACAGAATCTGAAACAGGCTCCAGGCTCTGAGCTGTCAGCACAGAGCCCGACGCGGGGCTCGAACTCACAGACCGTGAGATCATGACCTGAGCCAAAGTCGGCCGCTTAACCGACTGAGCCACCCAGGCGCCCCAAAAAAGATTTAAACAAGTATCATCAAGTTAACATTGAGGTCCTCAGTTTTTTAAAATATCATTTAATTGTATTGATCCTACCTTTAAAGTACCTGTGAAATCTATCTCCTCTCCATTCATACTGCTGGTGCCTCATTTCTGATGCCCACCACCTTTCTTTGCCACTAGATTCTTCCCACTGCTATTTGTCCATAGCAGAGTTGTCTCCATCCTAAACAAATCTTGTGATGCCATTCCTCTGCTTCTACACATTTTCTGATTCTCGTCACTTCTAGGAGTAAGTCCAAATTCATTTGCAGGACTTTAAATTCCCTTTAGATACCCAATTGCCTTCCTCAGGTTCATCTCTTGCTGCTTACTTAGTAGTATTTCCTGTCTCAGCTATTCTGAGAGTTTCACTCTTCTCAGAAAAGCCCATGATTTTCTGAGGGCTGAAATATCCTCATTTCTTACCCTGGCCAATTCCCATTGATCATTTAAGGCCAGTTCAAACACCACCTTGTCTGTGAGACTTTTTTTGCCATCCTCAGAGAATGGATCCTTTTCTGTACTAGTCATTCATTCATTCATTCATTCATGTATTAAAATCCAGGTGGTGAGAAATGCTGGTATACAACACAGAAGTCTTTATTTTAATATTTTAGGTTTTTATTTAAATTCTAGTAATTAACATATAGTGTAGTATTAGTTTCAGGAGTAGAATTTAGTGATTCATCACTTACATATAACACCCAGTCTTTAAATATGGACTGTATGAGGCTATACAAGAAAATCTATATACAAGAAAATGCATATACAAGAAAATGTATAGGGAACTGTACAAGAAAATGACAATATTGAAGGAATGGAGGGGATAAAATTTGAAAAACTCCCAATGCATTAGAAAGAAATTCTAAGACTTAATGCCTGATTAGATGGGGTGGAATGCAGAAAGTGGAAGAGAATAGAATAATCCCCAAATTTCTATCTTAAGTGACACAGTAGGTATATGAGCATCCAAAGACATAAGAAAAAATAGGAAAGAGCATGTCAGGTGGGTAGTATGAGTTTAGTTTTGACATACCTCTAGGATATCTGAGTGGACATGCTCAGCACACAGTGGGATATGTGGATTAGTCAGTGTGGGCTGCCATAACAAAATACCATAGACTAGATGACTTAAACAACAGAAATTTATTTTCTTACTGTTCTGGAGGCTGGAAATCTGTGGTTAAGGTGCTAGCAGTTTGGTGTCTGGTGAGAGCTCTCCTTTTGGGTTACAGATGTTTGCCTCAGTATGCTCACATGGTCTTACTTTGGTGTGTGCACATTGATAGAATGAGCCAGTGAGTTTTCTGGTGTCTTTTCTTACATGGACACTGATCATCTGGGATTGGGGGCTCACCCTTATGATCTCATTTAATCTTAATTACTTCCTGAAAGGCTCCATCTCCAAATACAGTTTCAGTGGAGCTAGGGCTTCAACATAGGAATCTGTAGCGGGCAGGGGAGGCACAAACAGTCAATAACATATATAGAAGTCTAAAACTGACAAAGTAAAAAGATAATGAACATTAAGGGTCCTGTATATTTCTACTATCCCTTTGGCTTCCTATTTCCACTTCCATTGATGCCCACTTTGCAAATTTAAGTGCATAATACCAGAGAATAGTTAGGATTTTGCTGAAGGACAATAGGGAAAGCTATACTTTGAATAGTCTTTAAACTTCATCCATGAAAACAACCTAAATTCAATGGATGAATGAATAAAGAAAATGTGGTATATACATAGAATGGAATACCATTCAGCCTTTGAAAAGAAGGAACTCATGCCATATGTGACAATATGGATGAACCTAGAAGACATTATGCTAAGTGAAATAAGTCACAAAGGACAAATGCTGCAAGATTCCACTTATATAAGGTATCTAAAATAGCTAACTTTGTAGAACAGAGAGTAGAATGGTAGGAGCTGTGGGGAAGGAGCAATGGGGAATTACTATTCAATGGGTATAAAGTTTCAGTTATACAAAATAAGTTCTAGAGATCTGTTGTACAACACTATGCCTATAGTTAACAGTACTGTATTATGCACTTAAACATTAGTTAGGAAGGTAGATCTCATGTTAACTGTTCTTACCACAATAATAATAAAACTCTCTCTTGTGCTAAGAAATTAAACTTTTTCTATTTTTTATTTCATTTTGTCTGTTTCATCAGGTATTTGGCCAACTCGTGGAATTCTCCTGAAGTTTAATCCAAATTTTATAGATCTATAAAATGTAGATACAGTTTATAGTACATAGTCTATAGTTCATAGATCTTAAAAGTTTGAAACCTACTGACCTTTCTGGGTAATAATCAGTTATGGGACTCTTACATGTATAAACTTTAATATACTACTTCATATATTAAGTGGACTTTACCATTGCTTTGCTTCCTTTGTGATATGAATGTGAGGTAGCCTGAGCTGTTGAGAAAGTAGCTGTGGTCCAGATGTGAGTTGAGTGACTCACCCAGGATACTACAAACCAGGGTGGGAGCCTGTATGACCTTGCTTCCATCCTTAGCTACAAGCCAACTGGCTTCTCTTAAGAAAAGAAAAGCCGCAACAATTTGTTGATCCAAGCCTTTTAAATATCATTATTTCTCCATTCATTGTTTTATTCCTCTAAACTTTAAGGTATGATCTTTCTTTTAGATAAATGCTGCTTAATTTTAAAGAGGAAATATAAAAAATTGGTTTATAAATTAACCATTCTTGATAGAATAGAGTTTAGTTTATCATTTAAATATTTTAAATATTTTCCTTCCTCATTACACTTCTGTTCAAATGAAGAGGTAGGGAGGGGAGTGATTATTTGCAATGCTAAGCTTCTCTTAGGTTTATAAATTGGCTTGCTGAGGAACTTCTTGCAAGAGTGAACTCATTTCATTTATTGTATGATTATAAATATATAGGTTAATATAGCTTTTCATTTATTTGAAATGTACTTAACAATATCAGGTTGTTTGAGGCTGAAATAAGCATTTTCTGTAAAAGACTTATTAGCACAGAACCTGGCATATGGAGAGGATAGAACTAATGTTAGGTGTTTTTACTATTATGATTGCCAGACTCCGTGTTAGGTACTGAAGATAGAAAGAAGATAAAAGGACACTATAACGAGATTAAGGTCTGGTATGAGGCCTGCAGGGAAGGAGTTGGAATTACCATTGTTCTCTGAGAATAGAATTTTGGCTATTTTGTAGGTTGGATCTAGAGCCTTCTGCCAGCTTACACTCCAGGTCTGTGCATCTACTCTCACGAAATAGGCAGATCTGCAAAATGCACAAAGGATTGCAGGGGATGAATGAAGCATAGTATTTTTACATGGCATGGCATTAGACACCAGCATCCTCTAGTTTAAAAGCTCAAGTATGCTTCCCGGGCTTTGATTTCACTTTATCCGTTGCATCTTCCCTGCCCCTTCAAGGGGAGAGAGCATAGCTGAAACACAACTACCAGTTGTTATTTATGTCAAGCGTCATCTCTTTGATTATCAAAGCACAAATCTTGCTTTGCTGAAGAACTTTTTAGATTTGTTTTTATTAGTGTAGTGATTAAGCGGATCTGTGGAAAATGGGTACTTTCCAATTTCTTGGAAGTCTAAACATGTTTTAATGGTTTGTTTCAACATGTTTTACTTTCTATGTTTCAGTAGCTTAAGGCGTATTACTGATTAGAAGACAAAGAAACTTTTTTGAATTACTTTATTAACCTTACATTTACCACTTATGGTAATTTATAGTTAGAAAATTTGGTTATCTTAAAAACATTTGAAACTAATTTTTCTTAGCACCTAAAATGGTAATGTTCAGATGTGTCACAAAACTTTCAGTCATAACTGGCTTTGATTTCCTAACAAGTTAAGGTACAATTACCTCCTTAGAAATCAGAGCCAGTAGTTTGGATTTTACAAATGATGAAACTAAAATCTATTGAAAACATTTTCAATATTAAGAAAATAAATTTTAAAAAATCTATTTAAGTATATTTTACCAGATGTTCAATAGAAAGAGTATCATGTTCATGCATTCTTCCTGCTAAATGTTTGGATTTTTAAATAATAGGGTTCTTTCTTTCTAATAGTTGTCTCCTGGGTGGTCCATAATACTGACTTTGTTAGATTTGCAAAATTGATCTGTATTTCAAACTTAAGTGCAGGAAAACGCAAAACATGTTTCTAGTGACAATGTTTATAGAAAGAGAGTGAGAAGGCCCAGTGGAAATTCCAGAAAATGATTTATCTTATCTAGAAAAATTAGAAGTGGTCCTGTTATTACTTCATTGGCTTCTTCTACAAGATAGTGTGTAAATAAAATTTTGCAGGCCTAATTGAAAATAAAAGGATAGTGAATGGAATTTAGCTCTGGTAGTCCTGTTTTATTAAAGCATGGCTCGTTTCAGCTAAAATTTTTAAAACATCTTCATTATGAACATTCTTTCATGGAAGCTTAATGGAAGAGTATCTATATCTCAGGTTAGCTCAGAAATTTTTGGAGGCATTCAGTAATTCCTCAGTATCCCACATGGACAGCTGCATGCTTTGGTGGAAGGGCGAGGTAGGGTCAGAGAAATCTGGGATGAAATCCTGGCTCTATCGCCTACCAGCAGTGTCACTCTGACCCAGCTGATTAAGCTTGTTGCATCTCAGTCTCCTCACTTATAAAACGGGGAGCAAAATAACCAACTCCTAAGGTTGTGTTGAGAGGAAAGTGAAATCCATTATGTAGAGCGTCTGGTAGTGTTTTGTTAGTTTTACTTGGCATCTTTTTTCATAAAAATAATTCTCCTTCCAAAGTTTGATATTATCTGATATAGAATATAACTCACAGAATGAAGTGAATGGTCTAAGTCAGGGGTTGGCCAACCATGGCCTTCTGCCTTTTTGGTAAATATAATTTGATTGCAGCATAGCTCCATGCATTCATTCATTTAGGTATAGTCCATGACTGCTTTTGCACTACCAAAGCAATGTAGTTGCAACAGAGACCTTGTGGCCCATAAAACCTACAATATTTACTGTCTGACCTTTTACAGAAAGTTTGCCAACCCCTGCTGTAAGTTGTTGTCAAGAGATTGCTTAATTGATATGATGAAGTGTCATGGTTTGGGCAAGTGGGAGGATCCATTTTAAGTGAGGTACCATGGGAGTAGACTACAGTATTACTTAGCTATTCCTAGGGTTAAGAGAAATCTACAGATTATCTGTGATTAGTGCTGAAGTCTCCTGGAATAGTTGGGAATAACAAATGTAAGCCTTATAGAAGGGGATTTGGATGGGACTGAAATTCTTCTCATGATTCAGTTTCAGAGTAGAGAAGAACTAGAGACTGCTATCAGATCTCATCATATGGTGTCCTTTATCAGCCTATTTCTATGAAATTGTTCAGAGCTCTCATTATACAGTTTGGATTCAGTCATTCTCAACATATCCTTGTGTATCATTCTAAGACCTGAATTGCAAGATTGCTACCAAGTGTCTGAGACCTTGAATTGAGTGGATTTTTCCTGGTTATCGGAGTGGGATTCTCCAAGTGCTGGAGTGGGCCAAAGCAGGTAAGGCTGTGTGTGCTACTTATTACCTGAAGGTTCAAAACTACATTCCACTTAATTCAATAATTTTGATAGATTTAATATCAGAACAATTGTTGGCCTCTACTGGAATTTCTGAGAAGTACCTTTCATTTTTCACAGTAAGTTAGATTTGGCTAGTCTCAAAATCTGTTTTTTGTCCTGAGTTGATCTTTGGGAAGTTAGACCATACAATAATCACTCCTGAAAGCTGTTTAGTGCTTTAGAGTTTACCAACGGCTTCCATTTACACAATTTCACTCAAATATCACCATCACCATACAAGTTAGAAGGACTGGAATTATCCTTCTTTTGTAAATGATGAAAACTTCAGGTTCCAGGAAGTTAAGCCAGTTGCCAAAAGCCATATAGCTCTAAAGGGTGAAGAGGGCCTTGAATTTGTCTTCTGACTTCGTATCCTATGTTTGCTCTACCACGTCATTTTGTCTGATGTTCCCTCTTAAACAAATTTATTGAAAAATGGGTAAAACATAAAATCCCATTAGTTTACAAAAGAGACATCTAGAGAAGAGAACATAGTGAATTTCATATTAGAAAGCAAGAGAGATCATCTGAACCTGAGGTTGTAAACTATTGGCCCATAAGTCTTATTTGGTCTGCAGATATATTTGGCTTAGCTTATACGATATCGGCCTATATATGGTTTTATTAAAAAAAAAAAAGACACAGTGGGGCACCTGGGTGGCTCAGTCGGTTAAGCATCTAACTCCTGATTTCAGCTCAGGTCATGATCCCAGGGTTTTGGCATCTAGTCCCTTAGGATTCTCTTTCTCTCTTTCCCTCTGCCCCTCTCCCCTGCTTGCACACACTCTGTCTCTAAAAATAAAATAAAAAAAAATACATGGAATTAGCTATCGATTAATAGCACAAATAAGTCCTAGTTCCCAGATCTTAGGAAGATCTGGCTGTGCTGGGCCCACATTCCTACCTGGCAATAGACTAGATTGAAACACTGAAACCTTTGCCTCCTTTGGAGCCGATCATCTGCTTTCCAGGTTCTGTCATTCTCTCTCACTCTGTCTTGTCTTCCCAGCCACCCTTTGCTTTCATCATTTATAATACTTATCTGGCTCATTTAGGCATTTGAATTTGTGACCACTGATAGCATACTCAGTTTATGAAGGAGGAAATTAAATTTGAATAGTAGGGCAATTTGGTGGCACCAAGATTAGACCTGTTTCTCTCAGATAGAGCCCTTGGGCTCTCTGGCACCATGTCTGTATTATTACTAAATTATTACTAAAGAATAATAGAACAGCAAGGGAATAGTAATTAGTTAAGAAATTATACATACTTTTTAATCCATTAATAATGTTTAATGAAGGTCTACTATATGTTTTATATTTATGTTCTATGAGGTAGATTTCAAATTTTTTTTTTATCAGACTATGGTTTGTAGCTTTCAGTTAAAAAAACACAGCCATGCAAATTGCAGGAATGAACTTCATTTTTTTTTTTTTTTGTATCGGAGGAGTTGGGGAGAGGGTGCATTTTTTTTATTGAAGTATAATGGGCATGTAACATTATATTAGTTTCAGGTGTATAACATGTTGGTGTGATATTTGTATACATTGCGAAATTATCACCACAATAAGTCTAGTTACCATCTGCAGAGGGTGCATTTTGAATGGATTTGGTGGAGACTAGGTTTCAGTTTTAGAAGCAGAAGTATGTTTTTTCCCTTCTGTGTGATGGAAGCATCATCAGGCATGTAATAAATGCCTCCTTAGTGGAAACCCTCAAGATAGACAATAGTGTATGTTAAAGAGAAACAGGGAAGAGAGGCAACTATATGTACTGGAATTGTGGGTATGTACTGAGAGACTGGAAAGAGAAGTGCAGACGGGGGCAGACTGGCATGCTATCACAGGAGGAGTCTGCAGGGGCTGAGAGAGTGTAGGCGGTTTAAAGGAGTTGATGGTGATGTGTACCCAGTGATAAGAAAAGGTGGCAGGTATACAAATGGGTTGAATGAAGCACAGTGTTTATCATTTATTTTTTTCTGAAGTGTAATTTCTAGGATGGATTATATAGTTTAAATTGAAAGGGATAAATTATATTCTATTGAGTGAAACAACTAACTGGGGAACTTGCCAAAGATAACTATAATAAACAATGGATAGTTGGCATTCTTGTTTGAATGAACCTTTAAAATCCATAAAACAAATGTTAGATGAATATATTTCTGGATAGTTATGATTGCTGTTCTTGTTATTCATTCATTCATTCATTCATTCATTCATTCATTCATTATGAAAATTTGCTATTTGATAAGTAGTGGGGAATATCCAAAGATGAAATCATTACGCCATGCCTTTGCTCTCAACCTAGCTGGGGAGTTGAGATAGGAAGATAGGAAAAATGTTATATAAGACAAGCCCACATGAGTGCATGTTTTGGCTGTTTAGGGAAAGAGACACCACTTTTCCTGGCTTGATCTGGAGACTTTTTAAGGGATGAGGACTAGGGATTTGAAGCAGACCTTGAAGGATGAGTAGGACTAGAAATGGTAGAAGCTTCTTTAGAGAGGGGTAGTGGAAGAACAAAGGCCATATGGCAGAGAGCAATAAGGAGACAAACGTGACAGAAGCACGTGAACTTCCTGGCAGAGTAGGAGAGAGCTGGACAGGGTGGAAGGTGACAAATTGTAAAGGGTCTTGACTCCCAGGCTAGAAACTTGCATTTTATTTATTTATTTATTTATTTATTTATTTATTTATTTATTATAAATTTTTAAATAAAAATTACTTTATAAAAATAATGTTTTTATCTTTGAGAGAGAAAGTACTAGTGTGGGAGGGGCACAGAGAGAGCAGGCAGAGGATCTGAAGCTGGCTCTGCACTGACAACAGTGAGCCTGATGTGGGGCTCGAACTCAGGAATTAAGAGATCATGACCTGAGCAGACGTTGGATGCTCTACTGACTGAGCCACTCACTTAACTACCCAGTCAGCCCAAAACCTTGCATTTTATTTATTTAATTTATTTATTTTTATTATTATTTTTTAATGTTTTTATTTTATTTTATTTTTTGAGAGAGAGAGGGAGAGAGACAGAATGTGAGTTGGGGAGGGGCAGAGAGAGAGAGAGGGAGATGCAGTATCTGAAGCAGGCTCCAGGCTCCCAGCTGTCAGCACAGAGCCTGACGCGAGGCTCGAACTCACAGACCTCAAGATCATGACCTGAGCTGAAGTCAGATGCTTAATCCAATTAGCCACCCAGGCGCCCCAAGAAATTGCATTTTAAAGATATGGTTTCCATAGTTGACCAGGGGATCTTGATGCCAAGATTATGGTATATATTAAACAGTGTTTGAAATGGATAACTCTGTAGAGTTTGTAAAATGCCTTTGTTAATAGTTGCAGTTTAGAAGACAGTTTGCTCAGGAGAGAATCCAAACCTTCCTAAGGAGAAAGAAATCCCCAGACTCTCACTTGGAGTTCACTTGGAGACTCTCCAAGGCATAACATAGGATGTGCAGACTGGTACACCACACCAGGGGGAAATGTACAGAAGAATGTCTGTCAAGAGCAGATTATAGCTGGAGAATCCTATTTTGCGAAAGACAGTATTGAGTCTGGAATGTTGTTTTATTTTTAGTTTCTGTATATGCCTATGGAAGTCACCTTATATTGGAGTCCTTATAAAGCCTCTCATGTTACAGGACACTCACTCAATTATCTCATTTGGAACAGCAAAGTACTATTTGGGGAAGACACATTACACTGCAATGACCTCAATCAGTGCTATTTTTATTTGCTCATAGAGGTATGCTGACATGGTGGGTAAAAAAGGAGGCAAGGAAATTTAATACGCTTTCTGTTATTATTCCTGGAGGCATGAGTTTGCAATGGCAGGTGCCGGATGTAATTCTAAATTGCCTTTTAAAGCCATATAGTAGGTATTTATGCTGTGGACATCATGAATATATGCCTCAGGACAAAAGATAAACAGCTCCCTAATTTAATATGACTAGGAACTCATGGCTTGTAATAAAATTTCCAGAAAGGGTAGATTCAGAAAATGTTTCTCTAGCACTGAGGCAGATGTGAAGATGTACTTTTTGGAAAACTGTTTGATGTCTTAAAGTTGGGGTAGAAATGGAGAGTCTGGATAAAATTGTTTCATGAAATTTGCAACATTCCAAAATTAATAGTTAGTTTTGTAGGATGTGTTTTAAAATATGAACAATTAATCATACAACCATTAGGCTTGAACAAGTATTATTCACAGAGGGTAATCATAAAGCAACCGAATTTTTAGTCATCCACTGTTCTTTTAAATTTATTCGTGCTCCTACTTATTCTTCTTGGTCTTGTTTGAAGTTTAAATATTGCCTCATGACTCTTCCAGTCATTTCCACTTCCTCTGGAAGTTTATGAAACACAGTCTCTGTTTAGTAACTAGTGTGTCCAATCCAGGTGTTTATCCCAGACCTCAAATTTTCTTGAAGTTAAAGCTTCACCTGTTTTCCCAGTGCAGGGCTGTTGCAGATTGTCCTCTCTAGTGGGAGATGCGCTGAGAAGCTTTTCTCTTTCCCACTCGGTGCTTCTATTTCTTCTCTTCTCCCAGCTTGCTAACTTTGAAGCATAGTGGGGTATGCAATCAAAGAGAAAAGACTGGAGCAGAAAAGTACTCATTATCTTCTGTGGGTTCTGGAAATCTTTCCATCACTAGGGATCACTTATCTATAATTTTCTTACATGGTGAAAGCATTTCTTCAGGATGGTCCTTCAAGATGTTTTGGTCATCTTTTAGGCTTCTGGCCATACACCTACAGTTCCTTTTGTTGATGCCCCTCACCTGCTTATCATCTCAGGCATTTTAAGTACACAGTTGTGTGGCGTTAAATACACCCACACTGTGGTACATCTATACCACCATACCTCCCCAGAACTTTTTTATCTTTCCAAAATGAAACAGTGGACCTATTAAATACTCACTTCCTATTGCCCCCTCCCCCATTTTACCTTCTGTCTCTATGAATTTGATTACTGTAGGTGTCTCATATAAGAAGAACCATACAGTCTTTGGCCTTTTGTGACTAACTTATTTCATTTAGCATCATGCCCTCAAGGTTTATTCCTGTTGTAGAATGTGATCGAATTCTCTTCCTTTTTAAGACTGAATAGTATTCTATTGTATGTATATGTCCTATTCTGCTTATCCATTCATATGTTGGTAGACACTTAGGTTGCTTCCACCTTTTGTCTGTTATGAATAATACTGCTATGAATATGGGTATACAAGTATCTCTTCAACTCTCTGCTTTCACTTTTTTGAGTATATGTTCATAAGTTAAATTGCTGGAACATGTGGTAATTCTGTGTTTACTTTTTTTAGGAACTGCCATGTTGTCTTCCGCAGTGGCTGCATCATTTTACAGTGTGCACCACTAATGCACAAGGGGTCCTCACCAACACTTGTTATTTTCTACTTTTATTGTTACTGTGTTTGATAATAGCCATTTTAACGGATGTGAAGTGGTATCACATTGTGGTTTTCATTTTTGATTTGCATTTCCCTAGTGACTGGTGATGTCAAGCATCTTTTAATGTGCTTATTGGCCATTTGTATAGCCTCTTTGAAAAATGTCTATTCAAGCCCTTGGCTCATTTTTGAATTGGGTTGTTTGTATTTTTGTTGTTGAGCAGCAGCATCCTTGGATAGGATTGAAGGTGACCTATTTTCAGGTCCTGTGTGTTGTATCATCAAAATCTTGAAGGACGGGGTGCCTGGATGGCTCACCTGAGCCATGGCTCACCTGGCTCACCTGGTTGAACACCTGACTTCAGCTCAGGTCATGATCTCACAGTTCGTTCAAGCCCTGTGTCGGGCTCTGTACTGACAGCTCAGAGCCTGGAGCCTGCTTTGGGTTCTGGGTCTCCCTCTCTCTCTGCCCTCCCCTGCTCATGCTCTGTCTCTCTCTCTCTCAAAAATAAATAAATTAAAAAACAATTAAAAATAAAGATCTTAGAAGGACATAGATGGCACACTCCAACAGGAGAACTGAGGAAAGTTTGGTGAGGTGTGTGCAGGTTTATGGCACACCAGTAAAGTATGTACAGTATCCCTTGTTAACAATTTAGAACCATTATTGCCCCTGGGCCTGGGGGGACAAGGGGGATGAGTAGTGACAGCCTAGAGAGAACCATATCCATGGGAAAGGATGGCCCAGCAGGAGCTATGGGCTTCACTCCAGCCTCCATTAACTTTCAGCCAGCAGGGCGGGAAATGGAGAAATAAATAGCCCATCTTATCCCTCTTCCCTTGCTCTGATCTCTTGCTGTTACCTTTCATTGGCCAGCCCTGTCCTATAGCCTGGTTGATGCAGTCCACAGAGGTCAGCCTTCAGGACATGAAACAGGATGGTTAAACGTGGAGGCTGGATCTGAATTGGTAAACAAGACATCCAGCTCATGTGCGGCGTTCCCATTTGGTCCACAGAACCTTCTATCTATCTTTGGAGTACAGTTAGTTCTCAGACCAGAGCCCCTCCTTTGCTGCCCCAGGCTGCTTCAGTCAGCCTCTTGAATTCTCAGGTGTGTGAGTCCATTGCCATTTCACCACCTCCAGGAAACATGTGTTGCTCTAAGTAGTTCTGTTGAAGTTGCTTACCCCAGACTTGAAGTAAGGGGTAAGTCCTACCCTGGCCTCTTTCTCTTGTGGGGAGGATAAGGCTCTCAGCACACCAACAGCTTTCTCCATATATTCTCCTTTGCTTTCCAATCACCTGCCCTTTTATACCCTCCATGTAGGTGTGGAAAGGGGGTAAAAGCCATGAAAGTGTGGGCCATGCATAGTGATCTGACTCCTCTTTCCAGAATATAACAGCTATGGTTTAAGGACTTCAGAACCTGGGACTGAATTAGTTAGCTATATTTTAACATCCTGTTACAAACATCATATTCAATATGTATTCCTTAAAGTTTGTATATTTGGGTTAATGTAAACACATTTTTTTCAAGTCCTCTCAGTGGGAAATGGGGAAGACTGCTTTATATTTGGGATCACTTTATCACTTTATACTTGGGGATATAAGGTATGCTTTATTTGGAAACTTTTCTGATGTAGAAACACAGATCAATTAGGATAGTTCATAATTTCCATGACATTTACCCTAGTATATACTTAGCTGTGAACAGCTAAATCCAAAATTAAGTAAATCAAAAAAGATTTCAAATTTAGTAAGGTGCACCTAAGTGAAAAATAAGTTTCATTCTAGAAATATTCTTGTTCAGTTCCTGGTAAGTTCAATAAATATCTTCCTTGGAATAAATAGTTTCACATCTGATTTGTTTATACTTTTAACTTGTTCTAACTGTGAAGGCCTAATTTTAATTGATTTTAGAATGAGCTTTAAGCCATTCTTCTTTTCACATTTATGGTCACTCAAAGCAGATGTGTTCTGGGAACTGGCTTCCTTATCTCGGCAGAATAGTAGTGGAGAAGAGTATCCAACATCTGCACTCAGAAACAAGGCATTAAGCTGTCATTTCTTAAAGTATTCTCTTAATACTTGCCCCATAATTTTCAGGTTTTAAATGAGTTCAGGAGAACTCTGAAGACTTAACTTGTGACGTATATCTATGGCTCTAATAAATTACAAATATTAAATTTTGTCTTCTGGTGCAAATGTGTTGTCACTGTGCTCCGTTTGCACTTGTAACTTCAGCCTTCTTTATAGTATTGACATAGTTTCATGTGCTATCATTTTAAGTAAAGACTTTCCTGTTTTCTCTTGTGAATCTTCCACGAATGGACCCAGTGGTTCCTGGGACCTCAAGGGGGAGGGAACAGGGCATTTTTAAGGCAGTGAAACTATTCTGTATGAGACTGTAATGGTGGATATATGACATTATGTATTTGGCAAAATCTAATACAACTATACAATGCAAAGAGTGAACCCTAATATAAACTATGGCCTTTAGTTAATAATAATCAATAAATATGGGTTTGTGTACCACACATGGACAAATGTACTACACTAATGCTAACAGCAGGGGAAGCTGTGTGAGGGAAAGGCAGTATATGGGAACTCTGTACTTCCTGAACAATTTTTCTGTAAATCTAAAACTGCTCCCCAAAAGTCTGTTAATTAAAAAAAAAATTGCGTGTGAAGATTAGTTACATGCATAGCCACTTTACTTTTGTAGAATCTCTTTGGTGAGCATACTTGTTTCAAGCTTACATAATATAGTTAAAAAAATGACTCTCTTCTCAAAGAGAAATAATCAGTTGAACAAATCGGTAGTTATCAGAATGCAGTCTGTAGTACATCCTGTTTTTCTAACTTCTCCAATTTAAGTAAAACAATCCAAATTTCACGGAGGAAGGGAGGATGCTACTTGGTTTTAAGGCTGCATTAACGCTGTTAGGGTCCCCTCAGAATACGGGAGGAAAGCCTTCAGCACATATACCAGATTCTAGCATTGAGAGAGGGGGAAAGTGAGAGAGAGAGAAAGAGAGAGAGAGACCATTTTATTGCTTATTTTATTACTTGCAGGAGACTCAACTGTAAAATATTCTTAGTGTAGTTATTTGCGCTTGCTGAATACCAAGTAGTCACCCTGTGCCAGGCCATTCCAAATTCCTTCTCTTTTCTGGTCCAGATATGGCAGCTGAGTGGCTTCTTATGGTCTGCTGAGGTCAGCCTCCAATTATCAGAAGAGATAGGTGATGACTTTTCCTTCTTAGTCTGCAACTGATCTGTGTCCTTTGATATGTCACACGCCTCCAGTTCTGAAACAATGTGTAACAGAAATGGTCATTTGTTAATGGAGCTTGTTCTCAGCACTGGATGTTCTCAGCGCTGATTCACACCCAAGAGAGGCCTTTACTTGGCTGTGCATATGCTGTTTCAGATAGAACATTCTAGTAGGCCAGGGACTTGAATCTCTTCAGTTTTATGTGTGAAGGGAATACCTGGTTTCTTGAATTCAGCTAGGTTGGCTTGAATCTGTTACATTGTAGGTTTGAAGAAGCATGCCATTCCTGATGTTCATTTCCCATTTCATGAACCCTCAGAGTAGAGCCATTAAGGACTGGAAAAAAAAAGGAAGAAAGAAAGCCTTCCATTAGTCTGATGAGGTTGTACCCCTCATGCAGTGAAATTTCAGGAGCTGCAAGAAGGGTCTCTTTGCTCCCCCAAAAGTACGCTGAAGTCTGGTTCCTTTAATTTTATAATTAATAATGCATTTAGTAACACTAGATCAAGGATGATCTTATGTTAAAATGTAAATATTTCGTGGGTATTACTCTTTTCAGTCATACTCTTTATGGTGAGCTGCTAAGAGCTCAGATACTTGTAAGGCAAAGAGAGGAGAAAGATTGAGGGTTTGGTGGCCTGATTTGGGTGGGAACGGTGGAGCATGACACTGAGGGACACAGACAATGAAAACTCAGGCCAGAGGATAAATGGTCCTTGTTTATTCGGTTTTCCCTTGGAGTTTTCTTGAGAGGAATTGAGCAGGGTTGGTACATGTTGTATGAGAGATTGTGTGTGTGTGTGTGTGTGTGTGTGTGTGAAAGAGAGAGAGAGGTGATATGTTAAGGGTACAGTGGGAAGGTTGGGATAGGAATTGGTAGCTTTATTATGGACTAGACTTAAGTGAGACCATTTGTTTTGTCACAGTCATACTTGTAGGTGTGAATTTATATCTCCATGCCTCTTTAATTTGGACAGAGGGAAATGTGCAGAATTGTAGTTTCAACTGTGCAGAATTCTATAGATTAGATGCATAGGGCATCGCAGCCCTAATGTATTCATAACAAAGAAATACCCACTCTGTTCCTTTGTCAAGTTATACCTCAAATACTGAAAGTATTATTTCCAATAACTTTTTCCCTGTCATTAAATTGATGACAGTTTTATGCTGGAAGTAGAAGCTTTTTGTGCACCTATAGTGTTTCTTAAATTACCTATAAGAAAAGTGGTACCAGAGTAGTTTAAGGAGTGAGGCTTTGGTTTTGTCCCAGTTCAGTACATTATAATTTCAATGCTATGCACTCCACAGATACTAGTGAGTGCAGAGATAAGTGCTTAGTTTAGAGTTTTAGAAGAAAGAGCTAATGAGATTCAATGTAGCATTAGAAATATCTCCTTCTCCCTCAGGCCAACTTTGTGAGCCCCAGGTTGATAAAGTAAAGCTATAATAGGATTATGTACTTTTCAGAAGTACTTTGACATTTAATATCCATTTGTGGGGTCTTTTGTGGTCATAGAGGCCTAATATATTACATTTTTAAGGGATCAGAGGAGTTATATGGTTTAAACCATCACGTTTTGAGTGAGGAAACTGATGCCCCTAGGTGACTTTTTTAAGGTCACAGTACTGGTGAGCTAGAGAACAACCAGCTATCACTTTATTTACTTTGCTCTTATTTTGGAGATTTTATTAAAAAGAACCATTCAAATTTTCTTTTAGGCCCATATTGATGAGGTCTTAGTGTTCTAATTTGGTTATTCATTTGAAAATATTTGTTAATCTTCTATTATGTTCTGGGTACTGAGCTAGGTACAGAATCTATATATATAGTTGTGAAAAAAAATCCATGGTTTCTGCTCTCATGGCTGCAACTGACTTATGGATATTTATCCTGTAGAATATAAATCATCATAGTAAATTATTTACTAGTAGCTTACCATCTGCTAGGCACTAAGTTACACAAATATAAAAGCAGGAGTTGAGTGCTATAGGCATCCTCTTAGAATTATTTAACTCTAGGAGAACTTTGTAATAGAGACGCCTCTAACACTAACCATGAGGCGTTGGTGAGATCAGACTCCACAGGCATGATGGGTTGTACATGGTATGGGGTTAATTTTGCTCTGCAAAGACCATGAACTGAGAATTAGAAGACTGGGGTAGTAATAATTGAGCTACTTAAGCTGACTCAGATAAACTAATTCACATTTTATAGCCTTAAGTTTCCTCTAGACCCAGCAAACTTTATTAGTAAAAAGTTGGGCTTTGAAGGTAGAAAGGTGTGGTTTGAGTTCTGGTTTTTCTGTTTACTAGCTGTGTAACCAACTTATAGAGGAATAACAGTCTTCTTGTGGGGGGGTTGTTTAGAGGATAAAAATGAAGTAGCCTACATAAAGTCTGTGATGTTTATTCCATTCCTACCACACCTTCCACCACATAGGATTGTGATTGCCCTGGAGACAGCAATGGGAAGGGATACCATAAACAATGAACCATCAATGTTATAGTGCTTATTGAGGAGGATTTTTGAAGTGTATGTAGGTATTTTAATATAAACTTTCTTTGAAACTTAACATGTATGCAGAAAAGTATACACATCATTAGTGTAGAACTCAATGAATTTTTACAAAGTAAACATACCCAGGTAACCAGAACCCAGATGATGAAATAGTACATCCTAGAAGGCCTTGTGGCACCCTCACTACCTCACAACAAAAATGATTATCTTGACTTTTAACTCATAGGTTAGTTTTTCCTATTTTGGAATTTTCAGAATCTGAAAATTTGTTTGGGCATGTGTTCCAGTTGGTAGTTCTCCTGCCTTGTGCTTTGTTAAACATTTGATTACCACCTCTACTTAATGGGAGTTATGCTTTGCAAGCAATTATCAGGATGCCAGCCTTCTATCTGAACTATCTACCATTCCTAAGCCAACCAGCCTGCTCCAAGGAGCAGGTGTATATACCAGCTAGCCTTCTAGATTTGGGGATTAATGGATAATCTTCATTTATACTAGATACTAGATGAATTACACAGAATCATAAGAAAGTCATAAGATTTTAACAATCATTGCTTTGAACTAACAACATGAAATATTGTTTTTACAATAAACATCTTTTAAAAAAATTAAAGATGTTTATTTTTTTTTAAAGTAATCTCTATACCCAACATGAGGCTCAAATTTATAACCTGAGATCAAGAGTCTCCTTCTCTACCAGCTGAGCCAGCCAGGTGCCCCTACAATAAACATCTTAATGCAGACCTCTACTAACACTTACTAATCCTTTTATGGTTCTTTATAGCTTAAAAAACAAGGGGTAGGGCTTGCCATCTTGTGCTAACTTAGTCTCTGCTAATTCAACTAGTCTCTGTCAAGGAAGGTATCTATAATGGGGTGGGGGGGGGGTAGGGAAGGTAGGTCTAAACAGTTTTGTACTTAATAGGCAAATTAATGAATAATAGAGATGCTCCTTATGGGACCTAGGCATTAAAACCATTCTTTTTTTTTTTTTAATGTTTATTTATTTATTTTGAGAGATAGAGAGAGAGAGTGAGCAGGGGAGGGACAGAGGGAGAGGGAGAGAAGGAATCCCAAGCAAGCCCCATGCTGTCAGCACAGAGCCTGATGTGGGACCCCATCTTGCAAATTGTGAGATCATTACCCGAGCCAAAATCAAGAGTCAGACACTTAACTGACTGAGCCACCCAGGCACCGCTGAAAACCATTCCTGAAACTGCCACATCTTGGAGTTATTTTCTGGAATCCTTTATTGGTTCAGTGGGTTTAGTTGTAATGTGGGACGTGATAGCCAAAAATGTATACTCTTGCTTCTAGCTTTTAGACTCTATTCAAGATTGAAAGAGATCTATTTCACCTCATCTACCTTATAATATTACAGATAATTTCCCCGGGGTATTTTATTGGCCCAACTTATGCTTGATGTTTTTATCTAATGTCCACTCTGTCATCATTGGTGGTTTGCAGAAGAATATATGACCTATGCAAAAAAACTTCTTACTTTACACTCTTTATATAGACCTATGCAAGCATTTCCATAGCACTTTTGAACTGGAGATGGAGCCACTACAAAAGTGCTGTGGTTGGGAAAGGTTGGACTTCTGATGAGTTCAAGTGATTCTTCAAGACCTCTTTCTTTTTTTATTTTTTTTTATTTTTTTTTTAACGTTTATTTATTTTTAGACAGAGAGAGAGACAGAGCATGAACGGGGGAGGGTCAGAGAGAGAGGGAGACACAGAATCTGAAACAGGCTCCAGGGTCTGAGCTGTCAGCCCAGAGCCCGACGCGGGGCTCGAACTCACGGACCGCGAGATTGTGACCTGAGCCGAAGTCGGACGCTTAACCGACTGAGCCACCCAGGCGCCCCTCAAGACCTCTTTCTACCACAGGCACACAACTAAAGATCCTCATTAGAGACTCCATTAAAAAGAACTTGACCTAGTCTATGGCTTAATTTATATGTGTGATACTTTTTCTGAAAGTGAAGTGATTAATATTAGTCAGTGCATGCCCGGGACCAGAAAGTCTTGTTCTAATAAGTTATTAAACTAACCGGGTAATTAAAAATTAGAACTAAAATGTCATTTCACTGCTGTATTCCTATAAATTAAATTAAACTTTAAGCATTATTTAAGGCTTAAATGTAATATATTTGGCTTTTTTTTCTAAAGGCATGGCTGGAAGCTGGGCCTATTTCTATAAATGTTCTGCTCAGTAGCCTTTGGTGGAAACAGTAGATTTTAAACATTTGGCTCATTTAAATTACTCTTCTTTTTGCTTTCAAAAAAAGATTGAAAAAGGTTAGAGGGAAGTTTAGTGGATTAGTCATTCAATTCCTTGATGGATCATTCACATGTACCAATGCCAGGGAACATTTAACTGATTAAAATGTTCTGAATGAATTTGTCATTTGAGAGTACTCTTTGAATGAATGTCTTTATTATATTGAATGTATCCTACTGATGTTATTTAGGCTTGTTTCCAATATTCATAAGAGGCTCTGGCTGACTTATCCATAGAATTATATATCCAAGTCAAGTGCATTCTGTATGTGGTTAAAGAACCTTTGTGGCTCTTGAAAGAATTGCAAGGATTTAGTAGTCATTATTGTTTTTAAAATCTAGAGTGGTCATGTTTAAATGATAAATTTAAAAATAGGATGATTAATTTTACAACTTCTTCAATCATTAAGCCTTAAATATTAGAAAGGATAGATTCTTTAAGAAACCCCTAATCCTTAACATCCAAGTATTTAAACATATATCAGCCTTCATCTTATACGCAAACAACTAAACTTGCAGCATTGTTTACCAGCAAAAGCCTCTTCTGCATCTTTTTGTATAGGGTTTCTTGAGAGAGAGTAGATTTGCCATGTCAGACTGATTATTTGAAATCAAAGTTCTGTTTCCAGTTTCAGATTCGTAAAAAGGTCCAGTGTAGCCAGTGAACATAAAAGTACTTACTGCTCACTTAGCTGTAGAATATGAAAGGAAATCATGAGGCCATTAACACATCTAGAAATAGTCCTATTCTAGCTTTCGGTTCCTAAGATAACTTAGGATAAAATATTCAGATAAGATAGGGTAGGATGGTGAGTTTAAAAATTATTTTCTTTTTTAAACTTTTCTTCCTTCCCGCCCTCACTTCCACCCCTTCTTTATTTTTCTTTCTCCTTCTCCATCTTCACATTCAAGATCTTCCAAGTGCTATGTTGGGAGAACGGTGAAATACACACTTTATCCTTGCATATGCAATGAGTTAGAAGGATGGGAAATTATAGCAAATTCATCAGCAGATTTCAAAGGTGAAAGTGCCCTTCTTGTACTAGGGTTTGACGTGACCTTCAGCAGAATGTGCACACTGTTGATGGGGAAAGGAGAGCTCTCCTTAAGTGGCTGAAATGCAGACTGCACTTTACTTATACCCCGAGAGTCCCTTCAGGCAAGTGCTCAAGAAAGATCTTTATTTCCTTCATTTTTTTTTTCTTTATTACAAAATATTTATTGACTGCCTACCTTATGTTAGGCACTGAGCTAGGTCCTGGGGTCCTATCCAAAAGATTAAAATGATGAAGGAGAGGTAGAGGAAGACATTAATTAAAGACTCATAAAAAGAGCGCCTGGGCAGCTTAGTCAGTTGAGTGTCCAACTCTTAATTTTGGCTCACGTCATGATCCCAGGGATCATGGGATTGAACCTTGCATCAGCTCCATGCTGTGCATGGAGTCTGCTTGGGATTCTCTGTCTTTCTCTTTTTCTCTCCCTCTTCCTCTGCCCCTCTCCCCTGCTCACGCATGCCCTATCTCTCTCTCTCAAAAAAAAAAGACTCATACAAATATCAAGATACACAACATGATGGAATGTGATGGAAAGTATATGTGATGTCATGAGAATGTGTAACAGGTGTGGGAAGAGGTCAGGGAAGCCTGAATCTGATTAACTGGGCAAAGGAGGCAGAGAAAAAGGCCCCAGGCACATACCCTGAGGAGGGAGAGTCAAGGCTAGTGGCCAGGAAAGTGGACTGTTGCACAAAGCTATGCCAGAAGACGTGGGGGACTGAGGGCCTCTTTTCAGCTGGGCAAATGTTGCAGATTTCTTTAAGACAGACTGTTCCTTTTCTAATACAATGGGAATATTTGCATCTGTATAACACAGCCCATGTGTGTATATAATAGCTGCTTAATAAATATTTATTGAAATAGGAGAGCTGATTAAGGCACTTAGGCCAATGGTTGAAGGATGCTTTACACATTCAGAGATGATTCCTGGGTGACTAGTTTAACAGTTTAAGCAGTTTAACAGTTTCTCTCTTTCAAAGGAAGTAACATAAAAAGACTGGGGTTGCTGATAGTGGGAGTGAGATGTCTCATGATAGAAAACATAAGAAAATTAAGTTAGTGATGATATGATTCAGAAGTAAGTTATTAGCATTATTGTTATCAAGGATAATGGCATTGATTTTATGAAGATTGGTCATTTTCTTTTCCTGTTAAGTATCGAGGTGTGTGTGTGTGTGTGTGTGTGTGTGTGTGTGTGTGCGTGCGCGTGTGTGTACACGTGTACATGCATACTTGAAGCCAAGGTAAATTTTGGTAAAAGAGGGTAGGGTTGCCAGATTTAGTACGTAAAATATTAGATGCCTATACATTTGGATTTCAGGTGAACAAAGAATAACTTTTAGTTTACATATGTCCCAGTTCCCCAACAAGATGGGCATTTTCCTCTAAGAACTTTCGGGGTGAGCTGTTCCTTTCCCCATATTTTAAGCCATTGAACATACAATATTTATGTTTATTTATTCTCAGCTCATTCCTGCCACATATATTTTTAGAATCTGAATTTTCCCAACAGTCTGGAAACTTTGGTGAGGGTTTAGTAACACAATGAAGGATCCCTTTCCTGGGAAACCTGCTCACTTATAGCTGAGGCTCAGCCTCCTTGCTCTAAGCTTCTGTCTCTCTGGTGTTACTATTTCAAGAACGAGGCTGCAACATTTTACTGAGTGTGATGCCCTTTGGATCATTGAAACTGAGGGCTACAAAGGCCCCATGAAATGATCATTAATCTGCCTTTTAGAAACTGAACTGTGACCTCAAAGACTCTTAACCAGTTTGGAAAGACATCTGCTGCTACTTCTTAGGAAGATATTAAGTAAGCAGTGGGCACCTGCATAGCTCTGCAATACCAAGCAAACAGTTCACTGTGTGTAGATACCATGAAAAAGAAACAGATCCATGAAGAAAAGATTAGAAGGTAATCTACACAATGAAAACAACTGTTTCTTTGGATGGCAGGATTTTAAGTATTCCTCAATATTGATAATGATGATGATGTTGATAAATGAAAAAAAAAAAGGATCTGATTAGGACACATAGAAGCAGCTATCCTATGCAGAAGAGTCTGTTTTTCTAAAGAGGAAAGTAGAAATTTGAAAGCTGGGATGTTGATATGAGGATTGATGTGTCCTATGAAACACTGTCTATAAAAATGCTTTAGGAGCTATGACATATTTACACCCCTACAATTTAAAGGCAACACATCATTAGAATTAATAAATGCCCTAAAGTGAGTAAGGTTTTTTGCTTTAAATGTTAGGACATTTCGAATGAAAATGGTAAACCATCAAAGCCAGCAAGTGGTATTAAATTTTTCTGGCTCTTATTTTCTTGATGAGGCTCAGAGAAGAGAAATGATTTGTTTTAAGATCACCTACCTGCTAAGAGCCTGGTATAGAATCCAGATTTCCAGATAAAGTCTCTAGTTCTCTTCCTTCACTTCCTTCACATGCTTCACTTGGCCTTTAGCTGCTTCACTTGGGCCTCAAATCTGTGTTGTTGAAATGTTCATACAAGGAACTGGTTACTTAGCATTTTCACATACAGCACAGATTATAGTCCAAAGGCATTACCTGGTATATGAGATTCCTGAGACTGTTGTAACAAATTGTCATAAATTTGGTGACTCAACACAATACTAACTTATTTGCCCAAAGCTCTAGAAGCCAAAATCTGAAATCAAGGTGTCAGCAAATTATACTCCTCCCAGAGGCTCTAGGGGAGCATCTGTTCCTTGTCTCTTCCAGCTTCTGATGGCTGTTTGCATTCCTTGACTTGTGGCTTCATTACCCCAAGCTCTGCCTCTGTCTTCACATTGTCTTCTCTGTGTGTATCTTATCTCCTTCTGCCTCTCTCTTAAAAGGATACTTGTGATGGCATTTAGTCCCGGCAAGATAATCCAGGATGATATCCTCATATCAAAAACCTTTTATTCACATCTGCAGAAACTACCATATAAGATAATAATATTATTCATGGCTTCTAGACGACTGACATCTTTTGGGAGTCATCATTCAGTCCACTATATTCAGTAAATAAAGTAAAAGTCCTTGGAAACCTAGAAATTGAACAAAAAAAATTGTCTGAATTCCTCTCATTCATCTCAGTTTACTTCTGATAGCTTACCAACTGCTTAGGTATATTACAAAGTGGTTTTGGAGGTTGAAAACCCATACAGAATAGCTAGAATTACCAGTCACAACACTAACAACTGATATACATGTATGTAATTCAATACCTGCATTAAAAATACTAAACTGACAATATTACAGGCAAAACGGAGCGCACTGATAGGAAATTTCAGTGAAATGGTGCAAAGAAAAGATGTTAATTAAATTATCAGTATTTCTCAAAGCAAAGAAAACCATTGCATTAGTGGAATGTTAGCCCTCTCTTTTATGAGTCAGTTGTGTCAATTTCATCAAGAACCTTAAAAAATACGTTTAGCACCTGGATGTACTAAGGATTTGTATAACTGTTTTCATCAGGCAGGTGTCTAAAGTTCAGATGGCCCTCATCATCCTCCACAACCATTGATATTTCCTAATTTATTTATAATTTACACTCTGTTTGCCTCCAAGAACTGTATGAAGTGGCTTATCATGAAAGATGTATGTAGCTAGCAATAAAATTTCAAGCAGTTATAGACAGAAGGGGAAATAAATATGCCTCCTAAACCTATGCTAATACATTCATCGAGAATGAGTACTAACACTTATTTCTAAGCTTCCTGGCAGACAAGACAAAAGAGATCTCCAATAATATAACTTAATACTCATTATTTGTTTTTACTTTTACTGCTTCTCCCCATCCCAAGCTGAGATTGTTACAGAAATGTTAGTGATCACCTCCAGTCTTAGTTATCATCTCCAGAAACAAAGTTATTTTTGATTTACAGTCACAATGCACTCTTCCAATTTTTGCATACTATATATTACATTTGCTTGAATAATTCTTTGGGCCTGCTTTTAGATTTTATGTGGTGATATTAGAAATCATTAGGTGATAGTAAGGGCTATGCTTGAATGATACCGTCATCATCATCATCATCCTTTAACTGTGGACATTTTATTAGGATCGGTGCTTTCCCTTCAGGTCTTTCTTTGTTTCCAGTTGAATCCCATTAATTGACTCAAGTCACCCCTTGAGAAAAACTTCTTACCCAGAGACTCTACTTTTGTCTATTGCCATGTACATAAATACTACACTGGCAAGTGGTTTGCTGTTTTATTCAACTGTAGCTTAACTACAAATCTGATGACTTTCACCAAGAAAATCTGAGAAAGCATTCCATAGGTAGTCTGAACTTAAGGCAAATATGGGCAGTGATTAGACAAATTATAGATAAATGGGTAAGGAAGTTGTGAGAATGTGTGGGAGATGACTCATTATTAAATACCAGGAAACCAGCACAGTTGGGGAATTAGACATCTATGTGGGCTTAATGTATCATTTTATATAACTGAACCAAATTAAAGCTTTGTGTGAGCATTAAACTTTCCTCTCCTAAGGCTGAATACTCTGGGGATTTGACATAATAGAATTACTAATTTTCAGACCAATAGTTCACACTTCTACTGAGATCTTAATGTCATTTGTGGCCAGTTGAGCATGTGAGGCTGTGAAGCAATGAACTCTGCTTTCCTTGTGGCCACAGTTTTTGCCCCTAATTCCTGGCCTATTTCAACCTGTGTGTCACTGCTCCCAGGCTGAATTAGGTAGAACGTCACGTCTAGAAAAGCATCTCAGGACATATTTTATATCAATGATTGGTTAACAAAGTAAGCTTTTTATCTTATAGGAAGCAGCACAGTTTAGTATAGTGAACCTATGAGGACATGCTCTGGCTTAACGATTTGTTGGCTGTCTTAGAAAAGTTTGGGTTTGAAAGAAAAGCGGTATTTGTTTCAAAGGAATGGAAATGCTCAGGGTTTAACTATAGTTTATTAGTTAAGAGCTTAACTCTGGCTCAAGTGTGAGACTGCTTGAGTTCAAATTCAAGTTGCTCAATTTACTGTCTATGTGACTGTGGTCAAGTTAGTTCTCTAATCATGAGTTTACTCATCTATCAAATGGGCATAGTGATAGGACCACAGTACACTTGGTTCTGATTAGAATATGTGCTACTCTGTGTAAAGCAATGATGGGAACGGTGCCTGGCATATGAGCAGCTCTCAAAGGTATTAGCTCTTCTTGTTATTTTTGTTGTTAATTTATCTTCATTATTATCATTGGGAAATTTTGTGCTAAATAATAAATGATACTGGTTTTTTTTTGTTTTAGAGAAGTTGTGATAGCATCTGTGGTGAGTACATAAACAATTCTTGCATTTCTCCAAGTGCTTAGTTCATGTAAATGAAAGATTCATGACTCAGTTCAAATGTACAGCAGATTAGTCTTTGCATATAATTCACATAACACCAGCTCCTATATGTAGCCATTGTCTTAATCTTGATATCTGGGGGCGGGGTGGTGTACAGAGTGAGGGTCTACCTGTCCTAATTGCTTTCCTTTTTATTTCATAGGTTGATTACAGGAGTTTTTTTTCTTCCAAAGATTTTTGAACCTCATGAAATTTTATATAGCTATAGCCAGCAAAGTTATCCTTGTTGCTTTTTGTGGGGTAGTCACGACTCATTTTGTCTTAATGTTTCAGAATTATTGTCTGCTTTACCCTTGGCAGTTACATGTTTGGAGGTTCAGAAGAAATAAAATGAAGGAATTCTTATTCCCACCCCACTAGAAACAGGACAGCCAAAAAGTGACAAGACATATATCTTGTTTTCCTTTTCATTTCATCAAATCTGAAACCTTGGGGAGATTATGGCTCATGTTGGGCATGTTACTGCTCATGCATGCCTCTCTCTCTCTCTTTATCTATCTACTTACCTAATCTATATCATTGTTTTAGGTGCACAAAGAGGAGTTTAATAGGACTACAAAAGTGGAGTGAAAAGGGTCTTTGGAAGGTATATTTACAAGACAGAGAAATAGTTACTACTTAGTAAAAGAAATATAAAACATTATGTCATATGGCATCATTTTTTACAAATTATTCGCATTTTAAGCAATCATTTGAAAAATCAGAACCCAAAATTTATTTGGCTTCGATCTAGTTTGGTTTTGGTGAGCAATCCGTTAACAGCCGTTAAGAAATAACTAAGTAAGAGATATATAGACTGTGTTTCTTGGTGTGGAAATTATTTATTAAACACATATTTATTGAGCAGGCTGGATACTATTTTAAACACTGGTAATACAAGAGGTGAATAGAATAGTGTATAGTCCAATGGGGGAAACAGACAGTGCTAAGTTAACAAATAAACACATATATATTCTCTCTTTGAAGGGAGACTTATCTTATATCTTTACCTGACATGATCTTTCCAAGATTATGATGGATTTTATGTGCTGGAAAACATTTATGTGAAATGTACAAATGAGTCTGACATGTGGATTATTATTATTATTATTTTACTTGTGAAATTGCCACTCTTCCGTGTAATATCAAGTAAAATAGTGACACAAATGCCTTGCTCAGTGGGGAGGCAGATGCTTCTGGGGAGGAACAGATGAATAGTTCCAGTTGGTAGCAGCACACTTGAAGTTCTGGTTGATCAGTGGAGTCTTTCACTTCTAGGGTCAAGGTGTAACAGCCAATTAATAGGAGCACAGGCTGGGAAAAGTGTAAAAGATCTACATGCTAGTGTTACTTGTGCTGCTCACGAAAAGCAAACCGGTTTTGTGTGACAAAGTTGTTCTCCCCTGACTTGAAAGCACTAAAGATTTGCTTCCCCTGGAGCTTTCTTGGATACTCCTCCCTTCAAGTCCCACATGGTGATCTTCTTTCTAAGAAAGCCTTTTATAAGCTGCATCTCTCTATGCCATGGTAAGCACCAGAGGCAATGGCCTAGTGGAAATGTTTTGGAGTCATAGATAGTTCTGAATTTAAATCTCAGTTATGACTCTTTCCAGCTGTGTGACTTAAATAAGTTATTTAACTTCCTGGACTCAGAAATAGGGGAGAATAAAACCTTCCTTGTAAGATTTGTGAGGAGTAACAACATGACCATAAGTAAGGTGTCTTGTACTGTGTCTGGCACTTAGTTGGTTCTGCTTAATACTTGAGGCTTGACTCCAAAAGCAGTTGAGGTTACAAAGCTCTGTATGAGG
The DNA here is from genome assembly GCF_018350195.1 of Panthera tigris. Taxonomy (NCBI): domain Eukaryota; kingdom Metazoa; phylum Chordata; class Mammalia; order Carnivora; family Felidae; genus Panthera; species Panthera tigris. The sequence goes on from NC_056667.1 coordinate 182,525,795, forward strand.
TTATTTCATGTTGTTTCATCTGTAGGTATCATTTCCCCCATAGTGTGGTGAGAATCTTGAGGGCAGGAAACATACTTTGTGCTTCCTTTCTACCTTCCATTGCACCTTGCAGAGTTCTCAGCACCAAGTCAGCACTTAATCAATGTTTATATTGCCACTTCTGGATGTCTTTCAAAAAGCTACTTGAAATTAGGGACCCTAAAGTGTTTTTCATAGTATGCTTGTAGATTTTGGTGATTGGGGGGATTGGGGGGAAGACAATGGCACTACGTGAAATCAACTCTTAGAACCATGATGGGGAGCAGGAAAAGAAAATGTGCCATATTGTTTGAGAATCCCTATGTGTAGCCAAAATTGCATAATGTATTTTATTATGATTAAAACCACAATGAAATATGTGATATCTATTTAGCATGCTCTAAAATACAATGGGAATTCACCTTCATAAAGAACAATAGTCATGGGGCCAAGACCTTGGATTCTGGCCAATTTTAAACATCTGCTTCCTCCTGAGACAGTCTGGAATTATCTTAAGGGATTCAGCCTTAGAACTGGGCTTGGGAGCAAAGGGCTTAGTTTAGTTTTGTCTGAGGAGACCCAGGTTGGTTGAACATGTAGGATGGCAGTGCCCTTTTTCCACTAAATCTGCACAGGCTGTACTGTGTCCTAAGGTGGAGTTTTTCTAGGCTCTTTGGTCAGCATTTTAGTTATTTACCATAATAAAGGAATCTAAGAAAAAACTTCCACATAGTAGATCCTCTATACCATTTTTAATGAATGAAAGGTGGGGGTGGGGGAAAGATGTTCTCTGTTTATATCTTTATGTAACAATAACGTTTTCAAGGTGATTTTTGCCTTTATTCTAACACAGTGTAAAGATAGGGACAGACCCCTGCAGGATGAGGTTATTTCATGTTTCATCTGTAGGTATCATTTCCCCCATAGAGTATTGGCTGTTTTTCTCAGCTCTAAGGAAATTTTAGCTTCTGGCAATAGGGACAGATAATGGTGTTCTTCTCTTCAATGCTTTAGCAATAATGCAGTTGTCCAAAATGCTAAATTTTATTCTGCAAAGTTATAATCCAAAATAGATTTTAAAGTTTATATGTATTCTTTGAGCAACACTGGTCAGACATTCATTCATTCAACATTAAACATTTATTTAAGTGCACACATATGCTGGTCTAGATTGTGTGGGAGTTTTAAGGATCAAAGAGATTATATCTTTGCCACTTAAGACATTACAATTATATGTAGATGTATAATTTCATTTCTTAAAGCAATTGATGGTGAAGAATTACTGTGCGTGGTAAATGTTTTTTAAAAATTTTATTTATTTATTTATTTATTTATTTATTTATTCATTTATTTTTAGAGAGAGAGAGGCAAAGAGAGAGGGAGACAGGGAATCCTAAGCAGGCTCCGCACTGTCAGCACAGAGCCCAACCTGGGGCTCCAACCCCCAAACTGTGAGATCATGACCTGAGCTGAAATCAAGAGTCAGATGCTTAACTGGCTGAGCCATCCCGGTGCCCCTCCAATGAGTACTAAATAGTTTTACACTAATATCTCCTTTAGATGGCATCATGAGAAATTCTGAACAGATGGATTTCCCTAATTACATAATTCCATTATTCCTAGAGGCTTTAACATAATTTCTAATGATAGTACCATAAATGATAGGACTACCAAACACAGTTTTCAAGATTTCTTTGTGGTTCTTTTTATTTTTAGGATATTTTTCACTGAGATGTATAGTCAAAATTGTTGGCATTTTAAATTGAACTTGATACACAATTATATGCGTTGGTTTCAGTTTGTTTTTTATTTCTAAAGATTGCCTTATTTTTTCCTTTTGATTTAACTTTGTTTTTTAATTATCTAAAAACTTGTACATGATTCTATAATCAAAATTATAAAACAAGGTACAAATAGAGAAATCATTCTTGTCCACTCTCTATACCTATTTAAAAAACTATTTTTAAAATTAATTTTTATTTTATTTTATTTGTTTAGTTTGTTCCTTTTGATAAATAAAAGCAAATATACACATAAATATAAAAATAAAAGATAAGTATATGAATATATATGTATACAAATTCATAAATCCTTTCCCATTGTTACACAAATATATTAGACACACTCTTTTGGACCTTGCTTTTTTCACCTAACAATAGATCCTGAAGATCACTCCATTTCTTTTTACAGCTGCACAGTACCATATTATGTGGTGACAATATTTTATTCATTAGGTTGCCTATTGATAGACATATGGCTTGTCATATCAGACTTTAAATAATATTTCCCATGTAGGAAAGGAAATATGCTGATCAGCTGATCAGAACGTCTATCCCATAGGTGGTTATGTTTCTCATTGCCCACAAATACTTAGTGTAAATCAGTTTGTATGAGTTTGAATATCATTTTTTCAGTGGCACAACCCTGAGGAAAATACTAGACCCCCAGACTTTTGTATCCAGTGCAACCAGCTACCAAGACACAATGCTCTGCAGAAGACTTATCCCGGATAGCTTGGGAAAATCCAGTGTTAAGTGTTTAGAACCCAGAAGAGAGAATGTTTGGGAGTAGTTATTATCACTTAGGACCTCTCTTTTCTGAAAATCTGAAAACTGCTAGGTTATGAAATTTTAAAATAGGTTTTAATAACCTGCTTAGGTGACGTTTTCATGAGCCATTGGACCAAAGTTTTGTTTAAATTGAAACTTAAGTAGAGTTTATGAAATTTGTGATGAGATCATTAGTTGTTTGGTTTTATTTATGAGACTGTCATTATTAGAGCTTCTTAAAGAAACTCTGCTGGGCAGTGTCTGAGATGTTGGTGGAGGCAACCTTGTGGATGGTGGTGGGTGTGGTTTCCAGGGACTCATGTAGTACTTGCCACCGTGTCCTCTTGGGAACAAACATATACCTGGGAAACGGAATTCCGTGACCAACTAAATTTGAAAAATTTCGAACTAAATTTGAAAAATTCTGGCTTAGACACGTTTCTTAAAGGCAAGGTTTTTTAGGGTCTTTAATAACTAATATATGTGTGATTTCCCAAGACAGATATAAAATGTTGCTTTTCTCAACGCTTTTTTCTTTATGGATCTTTTTTTTTTCTTTTAATGGAGCAAATTTTAGAAAATTTGGTGTAACAGTTAAGCTTTTTATAGCTATGAATGATTCAGAGAGTGAGTTGGAGGGAAAGAGAATCAACTAAACAGGGTAGTTATCGTTCCTGTGTTGCAGGGGATAAAACTGAGGCTCAAGTGTTAGTGATATGCCTGTTGTAGGTTGAAGACAGCTCATCACCATATGTACAGATCTGAGGAAATAAAATATCTAGAAAGTTTAGTGATTTTCTTAAAAATATCAGTTGCTGTGTCTAAAGTTTTTCTAACCTCACTAGCACTCTTATTTTAAGAGTAAAAAAATTTTGGGGGCACCTGGGTGGTTCAGTCAGTGAAGTGTCTGACTTTGACTCAGGTCATGATCTCATGGTTCATGGGTTTGAGCTCTGTGCTGACAGCTCAGAGCCTGGAGCCTACTTCAGATTCTGGGTCTTCCTCGCTCTCTGCTCCTCCCCTGCTTGTGCGTGTACGTTCTCTCTCTTTCTCTCTCTTGCTCAAAAATAAATAAATAAACATTGTTTTAAAAAAGTCTAAAAAACGTTCTAGGCCATGTATAATTTCAGTAGAATGAGATCGGGATTGCTGCCGGCCTTCCTTTTTCTACATGAAATTTTAAATGAACGTATACATATCAGATGGTGCTTTCTGTGTTTCAGATGCCTTCTGGTCAAAACTCTGATAGGATTTATCCTGTTTTCAATTTAGTAAAAATAAGAAATTATTTTTATCCTTCAAACAGTTTCTTTTTTCCCCACTCTGAGTATTTCCAATTCCTTATTTTCCCCCCCTGACTAAAGTAAAACTAGTTATCCTTCATGTGACACAAAGAGAGAAAGGTCACAGTCATCTTCTTATTACACAAACCTTCTGTACCTCATAACTGTTGACCTTTTTCTATTCAGAGAGAAGGGTATTAATTGCCTGCTCACCAAGTTTCTAAGCATTTGATGTTCAGAGTTGTTATAAAAGCAAATTTGAAGTTTCATGGAATTGTTTTCTTTGATTGAAGTGGTGGGCTCCTAATGTGGCTTCTACCTGGCCTCTTCCTACAAACGGTTCTATCTTGGAACTTGCTTTTACTTTTTACAGAACATACATTTTAAGTCTATTCTAAGAGAAGAGATTGCAAACAAATACACAATGATTTTCAAACATTCTACAATTGGATACAGTTGGGTTTAGATAAATTGAATAAATAAATGAAAAAAGAAACGAATGACAGTTTTTAATTTGGTATATTTACAGCATAGCAATGAAGGAGTAACTAGCTTTACTTCATTATTCACACCATGGTCATGAAATTTAGCTGGTGTTTAACTCTGATGTTTAGGCTAAGACTAACTTAATTTCCTAAAGACTTTCTGTCTGGAGGAAGGTGATGCTTCCTGTCTGGCTTTTCTGATGGTCTCACAACTTAATTATTTCTGTCATGTCCCATTGCTTACTGCATGTCATTGTAAAGGTCCAGCACTAGAAAGTGCAGATTAATTTTTGTCTGTCTTATCAAGTTTAGGAGATGTAATTGTTTTAGAGTATAATTTAAAAATTCTCACAAGCACATAACAACTCTTCTACTGGCACCATTAGATATTAAATACTTTCTGTGGCGAGGATGAGAATTACATTAGGTTTGGGATCTAAATTGCTTTGGTGGTAGGCAGTTTTATGTGTTGTTGTTACTGTACCTTTGAGGAACAATCAGAACACAGGATGAGCGGTATTTTAGACAAATAGATAGAGGGATATCCCTTGTGGGTCAGTAGCTACACTTGGCATTACCAAATGGAGACTTGACATCGCCAGATGGAACCCTTTTCTAAGTATAGGCTAATAGAAGCCCCCTGTAGCCAGTGCTGGAGTGGCTTATCACTCCTCCAGTCTCATCTCTTTCTCCCTTGTTTTTGTTGAGCTAGGGAAGGGGAATACTGCCTGGTGATGGTGATGGCATCTCACTTTGTCCTCCAAAGTTTTGGATTTCAAAATTACTAATATTAAAAGGCTTTCCTCAAACTGGGGGCAGGAAGACAAAAGAAATTCAGAAGAGAGCAAAGAAGGTGGAAACAGAGTTATTAATAGCCTTCCCCTGATTGTATGGGATTCATATGGTTATCGAATGTATATGTACAAATGCAACTTACTAGCAATAATATGATGATAAAAGTGGTAGTTATCACTTACTGGGCACTTACTATATGCTTGATGCCCATAGCAACTGTCAATTCATTATTGTAGTTAATTTCCTTGACTGCTCTATGAGGAAGTGCACTGTTACTGGAGCTTAGAGAGTTTAGTGCAGCAACATAGCCACATTTATAGAGTTGGTGATTTGCAGAGGCAGAGATCTGAACAAGGTGTTTTCTACTCTATTTTCTCTGCTTTGACCCAGGAGGCATGTTAGGTACCTGTACAAGAACTAGTGAGTGTTGTTACAGAGACCATAGACTTGCCATGTTCCTAGGGCACATCTGCCAAAGATTTCCTCTTTTGCTTCATTTCACATTTTGTTCAAGGGTTCAAAATTAACAAATTTAAGTAAAATATCAGTTCGTTAATAAGGTACCCTAAAACATGTTTGAATAAAAACCCATATAATGCCTTAGTTGCTTTAGTAATGTAATGTTAAATAAATATTTTCTACTTTTTGTGATTGCATCATTATTGAATTTTTAAAAATATAATTTGTTTTTAACATGATTTAACATGATTGGCTCATCTCCTGGGGGTACAGTTATCAGAATCTTTTGAGTAAATGGGTATGTAGTTTCGAACAACATTTTTAGTATTATAATTGGTTGTTTTTAAATTATGATGTCTACTTTATTTAGAAACATCAGGAATGTTAAAGGAAGGGAAAATTTTATATTTATCAATTCTAAGGATTAACTATTCAGCAGTAATTTTCTTTACCTCTTCTTACACAACACTTTTGGTTTCTATTACTGTTACTTATATTTATGTATTATTTTCCCCCTTGAATTGGAAGCTCTTTGAGTTTTGTTTTGTTTTGTTTTGTTTTCATATCATGGGCCCTCGATAAATATTTGTGTCACAGATGGCTGAATGTTTACTTGTTACTATTAAACTTGTGCCTCTCAATATGTTGGGTGACAATCAGAAACTGATGATAATTATTGTATTAAAAACAATCTAAGAGCACACATCCATCCTATGGCATTGTTATGTAAGGACAGAACCAATAGATTTAGGTTCTCTCTCATTCTTTGGGCATGTAAATGAATCTGTAAAACTCAGTGGAAGTGAAGCCTATTTCTGCATGTGTATTTTAGAGAGACAAGATATTGATTCTCCTCCTTGGAAAAAAAAAGAAAAGTTGATGACTAAAATTTTTTTGTGATCTCTATGACAGTTTTATCACATATATCTCCAAAAAAACTAATTATTTTCTAAGAACACATCTTTCTGTGTGCTAACAGAATATGAAAACCTATCAGTTGCTTTTCTTTCCTTTTCTTTTGTCTTCTTTTTTTAAACCAAAAGCCAAAAGAAGTCAGTCTTTAAATATTTAGATGTTTTTCTCTGAGATAGGGCTGTACTAGGCAAATACACTGGCGTTAACATTTCTAAAGCAGGCTCAAAATAAATGAGATTAAGAAAAAACAAAACAAACTCCTTCCTATCTCTATGTGAATTGTCATTTTAATTAAAGCTGTGTGTCATCAGTGACAGGAGATTGCCCCAGAAAGATAAAGTCAGACTGTGTCTGTCTTTGTCTTTCATGAAGGCAAAAGGAATATGAAAGAAACCAAATAGCTAGATAAACTTGCCATTACAATTAAAAAAATAATTTGCTAAGCATGAGGTGAACTGCATTATTAGTTGATTAACATCCTTTTCTTTAGATTATTACATTTCCTAATCTAATTTATGGGTGGATTTCCTGGTTTGGGGGCTTAAGCTAGTTTGTGCTAGACTCCTCTCACAGGCTGTTTTATGGAGATAAAGGAATCTGGAAACGGAAATCACTTTTTTTGTGGCTTTTGATTTGAATTTTTATTTATTCAGGTTAGTACAAGGTTGTGAGATCAAATAAGAACATACTTGAAAGAACTTTATAAAATGTAAAGTATTACTTGTTATTACCTTAATTATTATTATCTGGACAACAAAGTAAAATGCCTGCGTTTATTTATCCCCTCCTTCTGACCCACATTGTTCTCCTAGGAAATTGGGACTTTTCTTTGGTGTGTTTACTTAGAAGCTAAGAACTGCGACTTGAGGTTTGCTTTTCAAGGGGCCTTAGTCCAAAATCAAACAAATACAGGATCATCAGGTGGCACACAGAGAGCAGCGTCATCATCCTTCTCAGTGCTTGGGCCAAGATGAAAATGTGCTTTATTGTGGAATAGGTAAAACTTCAATCTTGTTAATGGAGAAGAGAAGAATAATTTTAGTGATGAAGGCAAACCTGAATCTGAAGCTCACAGATCAAATGCAATCAGAGAAGCAATGAGGACTATTCAGTGCACTTAACACACAAAAGTACCAGGAGCAGCATTAACATCTTTCTAAGGCCTTGTCATAGTTAAACCCAGTCATCTGAAATGACTTCGGTGACTTTTCTCCCCCCAAAAGTTCACATTCCCTGCTGCAGGGAGAGCCCTATTTTCCAAAGAATTGCCCCATCACTGGAGAGAACCCAGACAGAGGGGCCTGGAACTAACTGGCTTCAAGACTGCTCCAAATGAGAGCACCGTGAAGATGGAGATTCAGAGATATCAGGTGTTCTTAAATGAGACACATTGTACTGGTGTTGTTTCCTCATAGGAGCCACTACAGTGTAAGCCCCTTGAGGACAGCATGTGAGTTTCTGTATTTCCATCATACATACCCAAGTTTCTTATATTCACCACATACATATGGTTGAATGAATGTACCCCTATGTCCACACTGCCAGCATGTAGAACTCTTTATCCAACCTCATCTTGCTTCCTTTGTGCAACATTGGACAAACACCTTTCCTGTTTGCCACTATTCTTCTTAACTTTCCTGATTGTCCTTTTACATGATGTATTGCTACTTCTTCCTTTCTGAGTCCCAGTCCCCACCCCTTCAAGCTGGCTATTGCCTATGATTCTGTTCCCAGCCCTCTTCTTTAGATTTTTTGTCTGTCTGTGCATTAGAATCACCTACTGCTCTGACCCTGCAATAACACTTGTGCATGAGTGTGTGCATGTGTGTGTGTGTGTGTGTGTGTGTGGTGCATACTTTTGTGAAATGTTTGTAAGTTACAGACTTAATGTCCCTTTATACATCAGTGTATATTTCTAAAACCAGAAACATTCTTTCATATAACAATTATCATGATCAGAAAATGAACATCAATAATACTACTATCTAACCTACAGACTTCCTTCAAATTCTGTCACTAGGACACTAATGTCCTTTATAGCAAAAGGAAAAAAAAAGCCACAATTTTTGTGGTATAGGAATTCAATCCAGGATCACAAGTTGTGTTTTATTCTCATTTTTTTTGTAGTCTCTTTTAATTTGGAGTTCTTCAGTATTTCTTTGTTTTTCATGACCTTGACATTTTTGAAGTGTACAGGCCAGTTATTTTGGGTTTGTCTGATGTTTCCTAATGATTAGATTTAGATTTTACATTTTTGGCAGGAATAGCACAGAAATGATGTGCTCTTTTTAATGTCTCTCTCAGGGGCACATGATATCTACTTGTGACATTATTTGTGGTCACTTAGTTAATGTGTTGTCTGTCATATCTCTGTGCTGTAAAATTATTCTCTTCCTCTTATATTTAATAGCTGTCTTGTGGGGAGATACTTTGAGACTCCAAGAATAAATACATATTGTGGATAATGAAAAGTCAGGTTTCTCATTGTTGGAAAAGGGCAACACGAATGTAGAAAGGTAGACGTTTAGAATGAACCCATGTGGTGTTGGATTGGATTAGAGACAATAGTATGAACTCCTGGTTTTTATATCTATATAGATATGTCCTTCCATCCATCCTCCTAGCTCTGTCCTCTGAGAGGATAAATAATAATAATAACTTAGTAACAATGGGCACAACTAATATTCTATCTTGTTTTCCAAATGCCATTCTCCAATAAAAATTGACCAAGGAAAGAACAAGATAAGCCTGGAACAGCTTGTTTTACCAGAAAGTAAGGAAGTGAGCAAGAATGACAGAGGCATGTCAAAAGGCCACAGGAGCCAGCTTGAAGGGCTACTCCCACTGAACATAAAAGTAATTGATGGTAAACAGACAGAATAAAATAAGAATTCATGAATCTGAACACAAGCAAACAAATAAATGAGAAAGGAAAGTTATTCCTTACAACAGAATTCCAACAAATAAATGTAGGAGAAATGACTGAATGAAAAGCACCACGAGTCAGCTACCATAGTAACTTCTTTGAGGCAAGAATCATCAATGGATTCTTCCCACATTTAATAATGTTAGGTATGCTCTTCCTGACTCCTCCCACCCATTCAGCATATGGCGTTCAGCACACGATTATGTCAAATCTCTTCATAAGCTGGCCTTCCTTCTGCCCATCCTGTCATGTGCCCGAGTATCTAAGACAAGAAATAAATACCCTGCTTTCTCACTATTGATTAATATCTTATCCCATTATTTAGGTTTTCCAAGAAAACATTTAGCTTATATTATATCAGTCCATAACAAGATAAGAGCTAGAGAAATTCCCTGGAAACGTCTTCCCCTGACAACTAATGCAACTGTATTTTCAAACACACCATTGGTGAAATATAGAAAGGTAAGAGGGGGCTGTCTGTCTGGAAAGCAGTCAAAATGGAATCTGTTGGGGGCAAATAAAACTTTCTGGGCCTACTCTCATATCTTAAGATACATTGGTAGGCAATTTCTTTGGCCTTGGAGAAAGGTATTAAGAACTGACCTAAGATGATGGTCATGCGTAGCCCTTACTGTTTTTAAACATTTTGTTTTGTTTTGCTTTTTTCCCTTTGCTTCACAGTCATCAGACACAGAATGTGAAGGAGTTTCAGGAATATTTTAACCAGTTTTTTGCTTATAGTTTCCTTTTTATGTATGCACAACAGTGGTATTTGATAATGTGTCTAAGTAGGTCTAAAAAAGCTTTCTCGAGAAGTATAAAGGAAAATTCTAAGTGATTAGAAAGTGAGCTGTAGTATAGTTGGCAGCCTATCTTATTTTTTAATGGTGCATAAAATAATGGCTTATCTTACAAGTGATGGCATCTCAGATGCTATTAAAGCTGATCTTTGCAGCTTTTGTATGTTGGCTTTTCAGCCAGGGAGAGACGAAAGAGCAGGCAGGAAAGAATATTAAATATATAACAGTAATACTATTTATTGAGTAGCTACTATAGGCCAGTGTTATGCTAAGTGCCTTATGTATATCAATACATGTAATTCTGCCCAAAAAGTCTGAGAGAGAGAGTTATTGGTTCATAATTCACAAGAGATTTGAGGTATCATCTACTGCAAACTTTGCTACTATATATATATATATATATATATATATATATATATATAATAAAAGTAAGTCTCAGACTAAATACTTCTATACACAGAAACATTTACTAAATAAACACTTATTAGCAAGCAAGGAAGAAAGAAAAACAAAACAGTTTATATGGCTTGTTTTATGCTTGTTGGGAAGCCCCAGTTCTACTACTTTGCGTAAAGCTTACTTCATGCACATAAAGATTCAGAAGCTGATTTCTGTTACCCTTATTACAACTATTGGGCAACCTCAAATCTTTTTAAACCAACAGGTGGATACAAGGTCATGTAGAGATCAAGTCTCAGGTCCATCCCCATGGGGAGAATCTCTATGAATGGTTGGTTATATTCTGTTCACACTAGAGTAGAGGGTGTCTCTAAAATATTTTTTGTTGCTCCACTATTCTTAACTGTCTTTAATTTTAATTATAAGAGTCTGTTTCTATAGTCTAAAAATTAATCAGCCATTAGATTCACCAAGTAAAATACATTGCTAACTTTCATTACATTGATGATCAGGGTCTTAGGTGTTAATATAGATAATAGAAATCCTTAGACTGTAATAAAAATGTGGCTAATAGAAGTTTTTATAGCAGTTGCCTCTAGAGTGTTCTCTTTCCAGTTAGATGTGGGCTGAATGTGGAATCTTGCTTAGGGCAACCTACTACTGCAGAGTTAAAAATTGAACTAACTAGCATGTGCACAATATCACACTGCCCATGCAGGAGTTTTGAACATCGAGTACCTACGTTGTAATGGAACTAGGGGAGGAGGAGATGGTCTCCTACATCCTAGGATGTACCTAGGAATCCTAGTCCCATGAGGTCCTTGATGAAAACAAAGTCCTTGATCAAATGCATTGGGAAAAACCTACATTCTGTAGTACCATCGCAGAAATTAAAAATGCACATTAGCGGGGTGCCTGGGTGGCTCAGTCGGTTAAGCGGCCGACTTCGGCTCAGGTCATGATCTCGCGGTCCGTGAGTTCGAGCCCCGCGTCGGGCTCTGTGCTGACAGCTCAGAGCCTGGAGCCTGTTTCAGATTCTGTGTCTCCCTCTCTCTGACCCTCCCCCGTTCATGCTTTGTCTCTCTCTGTCTCAAAAATAAATAAACGTAAAAAAAAAATTAAAAAAAAAATGCACATTAGCTATTAAGTGGTCACTTTCCTGCAATAAAGGAACCTGCTTAGCTTTGTTTGACCCTGCATTTCCCAAACTTAGTAGACCACAGAGTCCTGTTGTTCATTGCATCCCTAAAATTAGTTTTCCTTGGGGCACACTTTAGAAAATACTGCTCTAGAGATTATAGAAGCAACTTTTTTTTTTTTTAACGTTACTTTTGAGAGAGAGAGAGACAGAGCATGAGCAGGGAGAGGGAGAGGGGGAGACACAGAATCTGAAGCAGGCTCCAGGCTCTGAGCTGTCAGCACAGAGCCCCATGTGGGGCACAAAGCCTGATGTGGGGCACAGAGCTTGCTTGATGTGGGGCTCAAACTTACGAACCATGAGATCATGACCTGAGCCGAAGTCAGATGCTTAACTGACTGAGCCACCCAGGCACCCCTAGAAGAAAGTTTTCTTAACCAACACCCACTCAACTGACATTCCTTTCCTAAAACTTGAGATAGCAGTCTCCTCTCTAGCATGCTCTCCTATCACTGGAGTTGTTTGCTTACAAAGAGTCAATTGAGTTTTTTTCCAAAACCTAGTTATTCCATTTGTAATTGTAATTACAATTACATAACTTAATTAAATATTACATAATCCTGTGACTTGTGAGTATAAATATAAAGAGTTAATTGTTTCTCTGAAAAATAAATTGAATGCTTCAGAAAGGGGACTAGTTGCAAGTATTGTTAAATTAGATGATAGGAAGATAACTATTAAAGATTTGGGAAAAAATAATAAAAAAAATTATTTTTAGATTTTTTTGCAAGTATCTTTTAAGTTACTGATGCATTTTAAAGACTGAAATATATCATTACTCAAGAAAGATTAAATGGAGAACATAAATTAGTGGAACCATACTCAAGTGTAAGGCTTTGAGTATGGTTCCACTAATTTATTACATAAATTAAATTTTTATTATTTCCTGATTTTACTGAATTTTTTGATTAAGTGACTAATTACAATTTCTGTAGGTGTCAGATAAAAGGGCTGTATCCTAGTGAAAGAGAATTGAAGAATTTTGTATATACCCTATGGTATGTTTTTAAATATTTAAGACAGATTTTGTCCATGTCTCTCAAGCTAGTCTCAGTTGTCTTTAGAACCTTCTTTACTTGCTACCTTTTTTTTTTTTTTTTGGCTTTATTGCAAGTCCATGGGTTTGCTTAGTGCCCATAATGCTGTTTAAAAATGAGGGTTAAATTTTAATTTCTCTCTGGGAGTTATCCATACATATACACATGTGCATCTTTTTGAATTCTGTCCTCTGTTTTTGGTTTCTGTGGGGACAAATTTTATTTATCTTATTTATGTATTTTTCAGTATTATTTTATAGTCAAAGTTCTTGAAAGAATGTGCAGCAAATTGCATTTGATTTCTATCTGGATTCTCTTAGGCTTGGTCCCATGGCAGAGCCTATAATTTAAGTTAGGGTTATGTTGCTATTTAAGAATTTTTAGCATCTGTACTCATATGTGCTATGCAAACAAAACAATTATTCTATTGTGGACCAATTTTTTCTTCTGAAATGTGTAACACAACAGTTATTTTTCTAGTTTAATTAGGGCTGTGTTTGTATAAAGATCTACAGTTTATAAAAGCAGTGAAGCAAAGACAATGTAGAAAAGAAAAAGAGAAAGTATTGCCTGATTCTTTCATTAAAGAAAAAAAAGGGGAGGATTCAGACAAATTTGGAATTCACTCAGTTTTTTATCTTATATTTTTTTTCACAAGTACCAGACATGGAGCTGTAAGATAGTAATTTGTCAAACCACATATTAAGCTGGTATTTGATATGAAAAGAATATTTCCACCCAGTATAATATTGCTTTTTCAAAACATTAAAAACCCTTATATTAGGGTGGTAATTGAGTGAATACTTTACAAAAAACCCTGTGTGCTTCATTATGACACATTTCCTGTGCATTTTTTGGGAGGGCAACCATGTCAGAATGTGGAGGGACCGAATAGAGGTATAGAGCCATCTCTTTTCACTCCGGAGTAGTAGTTGGCATGAATGTTTGGTATCTGCAGGTAGTTGTTTTAAACTCAATATGGAAGAATCGGGGTGTCTGGGTGGCTCAGTTGCTTGAGTGTCTAACTCTTGATTTTGGCTCAGGTCATGCATGATCTCATAGTCATAAGATCAAGCTCCGTGTTGGGCTCAGCCCCGGACAGGGAGTCTGCTTGGGATTCTCTCACTCTGTTCTTCACTGCTCACACTCTCTCTCAAAACAAACAACAAACATGGAAAAATTATTTTATTTTATTTTATTTTTCAATATATGAAATTTATTGTCAAATTGGTTTCCATACAACACCCAGTGCTCATCCCAAAAGGTGCCCTCCTCAATACCCATCACCCACCCTCCCCTCCCTCCCACCCCCCATCAACCCTCAGTTTGTTCTCAGTTTTTAAGAGTCTCTTATGCTTGACTCTCTCCCACTCTAACCTCTTTTTTTTTTCCTTCCCCTCCCCCATGGGTTTCTGTTAAGTTTCTCAGGATCCACATAAGAGTGAAAACATATGGTATCTGTCTTTCTCTGTATGGCGTATTTCACTTAGCATAACACTCTCCAGTTCCATCCACGTTGCTACAAAGGGCCATATTTCGTTCTTTCTCATTGCCATGTAGTACTCCATTGTGTATATAAACCTCAATTTCTTTATCCATTCATCAGTTGATGGACATTTAGGCTCTTTCCATCATTTGGCTATTGTTGAGAGTGCTGCTGTAAACATTGGGGTACAAGTGCCCCTATGCATCAGTACTCCTGTATCCCTTGGGTAAATTCCTAGCAGTGCTATTGCTGGGGCATAGGGTAGGTCTATTTTTAATTTTCTGAGGAACCTCCACACTGTTTTCCAGAGTGGCTGCACCAGTTTGCATTCCCACCAACAGTGCAAGAGGGTTCCCGTTTCTCCACATCCTCTCCAGCATCTATAGTCTCCTGATTTGTTCATTTTAGCCACTCTGACTGGCATGAGGTGATATCTGAGTGTGGTTTTGATTTGTATTTCCCTGATAAGGAGTGACGTTGAGCATATGGAAAAATTATTTTAAACTGTAGTGATTTCCCTGCCTACACTTCATTGTAAGCAGCATGGATTATTTCCTATCAGAGCCTAGAGACATTTTAGGAGGCTTTTTGATATTATGTTGAAATCTTGTAGTTAGTGACATAATTTTCTATCACGCCTTTTGTGGAATTGATACATAATGACTTCTCAGAATTTGTTTATTATTGTAACAATTGAATCCTTTCTTGTTTTTCAGTACACCTCCATATACTGTTTTCTTTTTTTTTTTTTTTTAATTTTTTTAATGTTTAGTTTTGAGAGAGAGAGAGAGAGAGACAGAGACAAAGAGGGAGATGGAGTGTGAGTGGGGAAGGTCAGAGAGAGAGGGCAGAATCTGAAACAGGCTCCAGGCTCTGAGCTGTCATCATAGAGCCTGACGTGGGTCTCAAACCCATGGACTGCGAGATCATGACCTGAGCAGAAGTTGGATGCTTAACCGACTGAGCCACCCGGGTGCCCCTGTTTTCTTTATTTTGTAAGTCCATGAAGGAGAGATGACTTCTATTTTTGTACCATTGTAACTGAACTCTTGAACCTCCCCTTCTTAGGGGTTTTTCATGTTTCTGATCATTTTGTTGTGGCTACCAGATTTCTTTTTGCTTCTTTAGGGTTGATTTATAGGATCACAATAGTACTTTGAGAAACTTGGGGAGCTTTTATGATGTAGGAAGAGTAGAGATTTTAAATGTTAAATCACATTGCTCATTCACTCATTTGGTAAACATTTATGAGTCAAATAACTGCTAAGAACTAGAGATACTAAGATGAATGAGAGAACTTTCAAAAGTTTGCTCAATATTCCTTCTCAGTTGCTACTATCTAGAAAATGTATAGTAAGTACTATACAAAAATGTAGTTGAAATGGAGAAACAAGGTTGTTTGCTAGAATGGGCAAACATATCTCTTGATCTCCATGAAAACCATGAGGGTGACATTGAGATTAGAGTTACGGAGAGGGAATGGACATTGTATCCTAAAGAGTGCTCCAGAAGTAATATTTGCAGTAATATTTTCTTCAGGTGTACCTCCTTTTTTGACTCTTATCTTGTAATAGAAGTCATAAAACACGCTGATGATCCCGGCATTGAGGGCTAATTGAGGAACACAGGGGAAAATAGAGGCAAAATGGGACAGGAATTTTATTGGGTGAGCATTAGCTTATTTGAAAAATGGGCTTTTGGGCTTCATGTTTTGGACAATCAGCATAGTGGTTTGTTTCAATGATTATTTCACAGGAGGTAATATTTGTAACTTTTGCTCTCTTGGAGAATGCAACCATTGTAATACTCTGACATGGTGTTGAGGGCAATAAGTAGGGAAAGGAGGCCTCTTTTCATCTCTGCTCCAAGGTCGGTTATTGGGCCTTCCTTGGCCTGGTGGAGACAGAGGGGAAACAAACAGACCCCTAGTGCCCAGCAGTGGTGTAATGCTTTCAGACTACTACGCCATGGTGGGTGGAATTTCACTTTCTGGCAAGGACCTGAAGAGGTTTATGAGCTTTCCTATGAATTGCTTTCTTTTCCCAACTTCTGAAAGGTTGTCCTCATTGAGGCCAAGAGGAATGAGGCAAAATGTGGCACACCTTTCTATTCTATAGAATAGAATCTCTATTCTATAGGCTCCATGATGAGTCAAAATGATGAAGCTGATGGCTTTCTAGTGGGAGATAACATTTTAGGTTGTCCTCTCAGCAAACAGGATAAGGAGAGGGCAACAAGCAGATTATAAGGATTATTTAAAATCCTGGTTGGTAGGGAGTTGGGGGTTTTGTGTCTCTTGCATACGTTGCACCTGGTTTGAAATCTTCTCAGTACACTCCCAAAGCTGCTGTGTGGCTGGCCGCAGTGTCGGGTGGAGATCTCTTAATCCCCACACAGATCAGCGTCTCTCCAGAATAAATCACTTGTCTTTTTCCTGCCTAACATTGCAGGGGATGGCTTAGAAGGCTAACCCTCAGATTTGAAAAGTCTGCAGATTGCTTCTCTACTTGACAATCTTGAATTTTACTTTGCTGTGCTGGTCTTCTTAGTGTTCTCCAAGGAAATGGATTATATTTTGCTACTGAAGTGCAAATATAATCATTGTTATTTTCTTGTCTTGTGGAGTATATTTTGACTGGAATAAGTAGATAATGTACTGTTTTCAAAGTACCAACCACAGTGTTTTTTTATTTTAACATTAAGTAATTCATGTATTATTCTTTCTAGGCAATTGTAGAATTTTTTAGCTGCTCAGTAGTTTACTAAGCACATATATTTTCAGCACTGTGCAAGGAACTGGGGCAGACAAAAGAAATCTGAGGCACAGTTCCTATCTTCATGTAGGATAGTATTTGTAAAGAAGTGAAACTGAGTCAGAGGAAACAAAGAACAATTAAATGGCCAGCTGTGTAGTGCTCTCTATAGGAACCATATGTAATTTAAAAAAATGAATATAGATGAATGAATGAATGAATGAATGAATGAATTGACAAAAAAGTGTTTGTTCAAGGAAGAAATCATTGTGGACTGCAATCTGTCATGGAGTAGCAGGGATATGAGCAGAGCCACAAACGATGAATAGGATTTGGCAAATAGAGGGAAATGGAGGAAAGATGTTTGAGGTAAAGAGAGCAAAGGTCCGAAGGTAGAGGTGAACATGGCATATGTTTGGGACAGTGAGAGAAAAGGCCAGGCTGACCGGAGGACAAACGTTGTATGGGAGGAATAAAACATAAAAATAAAGTTGGGCGTCTCCCCTTCTTCCTTGGTGAGTGAACCTGAATTTTGTGCCTACCCCCAAGCGATGAATCATGATTGGTCTAATCCACTCATGGAAATTCTATTCCCTACTTTCCCAGTCTCCTTTGCAGATAGGACAGCTCTGGACCTCACTCTGGCCAAGCTAAAGAATGCTGATGGTATTTCTGGAAATGTTTTTGCTCTCTTGATAAAATGTTGGAACTCTCTTTTCCCCTCTTTCCACCCCTTAATGAAGATGGAAAGCCTAGAGTCATGCAGCAACTAGGTCCCATGAGGAAAAGGCTGAGAAGTATTCTCTCTGACACTGCTGAAGTGCTTTACCCCACCAACAGCTGTCTGCTTCTAGACTTCCTGTTATGTGAGAAAAACCAACCTATGTTTATGTAAAACACTCTAAGTCATGGGTTTTAAAGTTATTTGATATTATTTTAAGAAGGTTAATCGGTAATAGTGTATAAAGTGAATTGGAAGGGAATAAAAATTGAGGTCATTATCATAACATTATAGGCCTGAGGTAAAGAGGTTTTGGACAAGATTTATGGCAAGGGGAGTAGGAGACAGACAGACATCTCAGAGAAGAAGCAAAAAGATTCAGTACAGATTCAGCAAGGAGATAAGAAGCCACATAACTTTGAAGTTTCTAAACAGGAAGGTAAGTGGGATTGCCATACAGCTTTAGGGATAGGCAAATGATGATAAAAATGAATTCTCTTCTAAAGTATGTAGAGTTTTAGTTAATGATGGGACATCCAAGTGGAAATATTTACAAATATAGCATTTGAGTTCAGGTGAGTCTATAAGGTAGCTATGACCTCAGGCATGGACAGAAAGAAAAACATTCGATGATGCCTCCAGTTATGAATTGAGAGGAAGAAAAGTGGTTAGCTGTATAACATGGAAACAGAAAAAGGAGATAACACAGGGTTAGAAGATTAAGCAGGATGCAGTGCCATCAAAGCCAAGGGCACATAGTGGGCACCAATAAATGCATGTTTCAGGGAGGAATGAGGTTGTCATCAGTATCCAATGCCCTAGAGAGGTCAAGGAAGATGAGTTCTGAGGAGCAAAGTGAATCTAGTAAAAGTAGGACACCAATGATCTCCAAGATTTACAAGACAGGGATTTCTACAGACTTGAGGGCCATATATCATCTGCCCAGATCTGCAAAGAAGACGGGGCAGTGATTGAAGGGAAGGGAGTAGAAGCTCAAGGTGATAGAGAAAGATCATTCATTGAAGAATTTGGGAATTGAGAAGAAGGGCTGATCCTTGCAAGGGTAGTAGACTTAGCAGAAGCACTGAAAACCAAGAGAGAAGAAGTTAGTGGAAAGGTCCAAACACAAAGCAAAAGTAAGGCCATAGGTGGTACTGGAAAGAGGCTCACATGCTCCTCTGAAGTTGGAGGCAAGGACGACACGGCAGCTGTATAAACTAGTCTGTGGAAGCAAATACACTTTGGTCCGTCTGTCCCCACAGGGTAGGTGAAGTCAGGTGTTAAGAGCTGGGCTGGTGGAGGGAAGAAGTGGAGGGGGGCCCTGGGGAGGGAGGAGGTTGAGAAGGCTAGTGTGCCAGCAAGAGGATCTCCAGAGGACAGAGAACAGATCTGAAGAAAAGTAGGAGAGTAAGGGGGGGGGGGTGGTGGTCTGAGAAGAGTAAATGCAGATCTCAGACTTGGAGTGGGACCTTGAGATGGTGAGACTCAGGCATTGCCTGTTAGTGGCCAGACATTTGTTACACTTGTAACACTTGTGACTTGTTATAAGTAGAGATTTGATTCTTGTTCTAATATTATCATTTTTTGGAGAAAACACATAAGCAAAATTATATGGGATTTATTCATTATTATTATTTTTTAATGTTTATTTATTTTTGAGAGAGAGAGAGAGGGAGAGAGCACAAGCAGGGCAGGGCCAGAGAGAGAGGGAGACAGAGGATCTAAAGTGGGTTGTGCGCTGACAGCAGCAAGCCCAATGTGGATCTCGAACATGTGAACTGAGAGATCATGACCTGAACCGAAGTTGGATGCTCAACGAACTGAGTCACCTGGGTGCCCCTTATATGTCATTTATTAAAAAATATACTTAGAAATACAATTTATGCTGAGTGTAAGGTACAAATCTAATGGGCTTTATCTCACTTTGGTAAGACTTTCTCAATATGTAATAAAAAGTTATCTGTGTTCCAATCGTGGCAATATTTTGCCCGTCCACATATTCATCTATATTCTTCTTGGACTCAGCATTGGATTTCTGACAGTGTTTGTTGAAACCTGCCATCCATCCATTCACAGCAGCTTCTCCTAGTAATCTCTGTGAAACACAATTTTTAAACGTCCTTAAAAAAAAGCATACTACTCTAATGAAATGGCAGATGGTGTGTTGCATGATTTCCTAACCGGTGTTACTTCCACACTGTAATTGAACTATATAAAGAACTTTGCTCTCAACTCAGGAGGAATTCTGTGAAACTCAAGTTTTTGTTAACTTATAAAAGGATCATTTCTGTAATACTGGGATTGACTTTCATATGTGTGTGTTCTAGCACTAGTTTTATTATGTAAAACTACACATAAATCGTGAGAGATAAAAATGATGGATACAAATTGTGAGGACTACACAACATACTTTAACATCCTTATTTTCTTCTAATTTTTAATAGTGGGACATTATCATGGTAGACAATTGTAAAAATAGAGAAAAGGGGAAAGGAAGTAAAATTTGCTCCAACTTCCTGGAGGTAAATACTATTAGCTTATTTTTTGGTGGTGTGAGTACCACTTTTTTCCCCCTGAAACTGGGATCATATTAAGCACACTTCTGTTTTCTACTTCAGTAGATCAATTCACTTCTAATTTTAGTTTCATTTTCTGAAAACTCTCAGGTCAGCGAGAAAAGGTGTTCAAAGGAAGTAGTATGCAACATAAGAGTTAACAGAAGGCACAATTTCTGTGCCTGTGTGTTCAGATAGAGAACCTGACTCATTTGTGACCTTCACTAACTTTCTATCCAAAAACTGTGGTTGCAGTGAGTAAAGTCTCCATTGCCCCTAATCTTCAGAAGATAGTGATTTAACCTTTTATGATTTATATTATGTCCTTTTCAGGATTAACTGTAAGTATAGAAAAATCTTAGTTTTATACCTTGATTATAGTTATTTACTTACAGCTTAAAATATATGAATTTATTTTTGGTGATAAGTCTTTTTATGTTGTGAGGTTATTTTTCTTTCAATATTTGTATATAGTTTTTGCATTACATTTTCCAATGGAAATCAAATGTCTATTAGAGTGAATGAACTGAGTGGTCAAGTCAGATTTGCTTTAATCTTCCAGGGATTTTTTAGTTTTATTTAATACTGTAGTCTTATAAGGGTTATGTGTCGTAGGAATGTAGAGAAAATGAAACATACTGCATTCTTTTAGACAGAAAGTTAAACTGTTTGTAATTAGGATATACTATCCTAATTTTTACTACATAGGATATTTTTACTGTTACTTTAACTGTGGTAATATTCAGTTTGTCAATTCATCTTGTTTCATAGACTTTCCATTTTGAAACAATGAAAAGGAATAATTATTTTGCATGAATTTATATTTAATAAAAGCACTTGAGAAGTAACCAGAAGTAGGAGAGAAGGGATATGGATATGCATTCTGGAGTAATGAATTTTAATTACCAGAATTCGGTGGGTCAGTCAAAGACTCAAATGTTAATTTTTTAATAAATAGGCATTTATTTAGGAATTGATTTCTTTGGACTCAGAACATAAAAACAATTGAAAGTTGTCAATAGTAGTACATAGTCACCTGTTTGAGTTTAGCTATCATTATTTCCAGAATAAAATACTCAGGAATAAGGTGAGATATAAGGGGGCACAAAATCTTGGAAGTGAGCCCTACCAGAACACAAATGTACCACTTAATTTCACAGAGATCTTTATTGAGGTATATATGTGTTACCACCCTTAATTTCAATTTAGTGACCAGTCAAAACCTCTTGTTGGGTTGAGTTTGAATTACAGTGGTGACTGGTGGAGTGTTTATATATCATTTGTCTCTTTTGATGTCATATTTTAAGTTTGAGGTCAGCAAACTATGCCCCACAGGCCTAGTCCAGCCTACAGTCTGTTTTTATAAATAAAGCTTTATTAGAACATAGCCACACTCATTTGTTTATGTACTGTTTATACTGTAATGGTAGAATTAAGTAGTCTCAACAGAAGCCATATGGATGACAAAGATTAAAATATTGACTATGTAGTTTTTTATGAAAAGCTTGCTAACTCCTAGTTTAAGTCAAACTTTTCCCTTGTAGTATTCTTCATACTTCATACCTGACAGCATACTATTGTTTACTCATCAATATGGAATCAAATTACCAAGATGCTAAGGGAAATTAGAAAAGAAGTGAAAGGTCTGCATCCTGCCTTGAACTTTTCAGACAAGACATGTATGAAATAACCAGAAAAAATATGACTCTTTATAATCAAGAACTAACTTGTGTGATGGTAGCAAAACCCCTCCTACATTCTATAACATAAATATATGTGAATTGAAAGTCATTTAAATCTGGTCAGAGCCAGAGCTTTCAAAATTACAATGTGAACATACTAATATATTAGGGTATTTTTTGACTTCGTGACTTAGAAGTGGGAGCACTAACTTTTTGTCACAGTTATGTGGTTGGATGTAGGTTAGTCAGAGTTCCAAAGGAGTCTGTGGCTTTTCTAGAAATTACAGAGTCCAGAAGGATGATGTACTGTAAGGCTTTCTTCAGTATGGACTAGGAAAGAAGTAGTTACTTCTGGATAGTTCTGTGGTCAGTGTTTAGGGATGCCCTCACAAGGGGCAGAACATAATTTTAATAAGGATCTAGGTGGAAAGACTTGGGATCAAAACATATCAGATTTCTATCTTCAAAGATTAAATGGAGCTGACAGAAATAACCTGGCACACAAATAAACATATGTGGGGAAAAGAGTGAAATTGGAAGGGGCACCAGAAACAGTTATAAATTGGTCTGGACTTACGTGCAACCATGAGCAACACAAGATGGTGTAATTATAATTTGTTTCATTTACTTTTAGTTTTGTACCTTGACTCTCTTGCCTTATGATAAAGCAGGCCCCAGCTTTAGACAGTGAAGTATTTCTGTTCTATATTGAAATGGCTGTTACAGGGAAGTTAAAATCAGAGAGTAAGATACCCACTCAACTTGCATAACTCTTCCATGTGAATGTTGGCAGATTAAGAACCTTCTATAGTAGAACTACTTTGTCACACTGTACCAACTATAAAATGCCATAGAAATCAAAAGAAAGGAAAGGTCAGTTGGTAGCCTGGACCAGCTGGGAAAAATGTGGTGGAAAACATTGGATTTGATCTCAGTTTTGGAGAAAAGTATGAATTTGGTTTGACAGAGAAACAGGATGGTAACTCTGAGATTTAAAAGAGCATGGTTTGTGTGGAAGAAGAGCTTGGATGGAGCGAATGGTTTGTGCCTAGAATTAGTAGATTAGTTGAGTAGTAAGAAAGGTGGAGAGAGGTGAAGGTGGGTGGGTGGCAGATCATACAGGAACTAAGGTCCATTTTGGTCAGCCTGGTTTCTGTGATTCCATTGCATTATCGGGGTGCATGTTTAGTGCTCAGAAGCATTACCTGAATATAGCAAGAGAGGTCAGGTGGTGTGAGTAGATCTTCGTGGTTTGGGAATCACTGGGATTGTTTTGTCTGCTCCTAGTTGTAACTGATGGCAAATCACATTCCCAGAGAGAAGGAACATCAAGTGACTAAAATACAACAGCATAAATCCTCACTCTTAACAGGAAGCACCTGTAGCTTCTGGTCCTCTGCTGTAAACCTTTTATAGAAGATAGGGTATAAATACTAAATAAATAAAATTACTTCCTGATTTTATTTTACTGTACACCTCATTAGACAAAGAGAACAAAGAAAATATAGAACCTTTCTCTCATTTTCTCCAGTGGACTTCCCTGATGAGTGTTGCCTTTTTAATGAGATCGATGGCAGAGCAAACTTTTCAATGTAGTTTAGCCATAAATTCTCCTAACAGGGAGGGGTGCTGTCCAATACTCCAGGGCATGGTGGTGGAGTTGGCCCAGACTACGGAAGCAGCAGGTGCTTACAGGCCCAGAAATGCCCCGCTCATTAGGACTGTTGTAAATCACAGCATCTTTCACGCTTTTTGAGTGAAACTTGGCACCTCCAGTTTACTACTGTGTGGTGGTCACACCGTCCCTGACTGCAAAAATATTAATAGATGGCACCTTCCACACAATGAAACTGGGCATGCCTGCATCAGTAATGATGGACTGGGAGCCTGAAAGATTCTGCAGAGAGGAGAACAAGAGGATACCAAGGAAGCTTTCTTTTCATAACTAAATACTGGTAAATAGAAAGAGTTGATGGGCACATCTATTACCCACAGTGTCACTGTATCCTGGAAGAACTTATATGAAAGTTGTGAGAGAGGCCTTGGCAAGAAGGACTGTCCCAGCACCTGAATCAGCATGGGCCTCGTGGGCTGGGCTGGTTGGGGAGGGCGAGGATTGAGATTTGTGACTCACAGGCTGGCCTCCTGTCGTCTTCAGTCTGTTGTGGAAAAGGTTCTGGCTCACACTGGCTTGGTTGAGCCATGGAAATGATTCTCGCTTAATATTCGGGGCCTCTGTCTGCCAAAGCCTGTTTGTTTTCCTTCTTTTTTCTTCATGGTTGTCATTGTACACAGACAGTGGTAGATGAGATTTGAGACTTAAGGAAATAGACTTTACTAAAAAAGAAAAAGTAACTCTTTTCAGTTCCAATAGCATGGCTAATATTACAGAGCCTTTATTCCTCCTGCATCTTGGGAGGTGGTGGGTTGTGAGGAGCAATTGGGGGAGAAAGAAAAAGAAAAGAAAAAAAGATGTCTTATATTTGAATGTATAAAGTGAAGATCTAGTAAAGTATCATTTTGGGAACCTTAAGACTGATAAAAAGAAAAGAAGACAACACTTAATAGAACTCTTTCAGTGTAAAGTTGAATTTTAAAGGATTATTTTGTCTGATGTGTGCCATGGGAAGAAACATAAATCTGATAGCATTCCTTGGACTTCAGTGGTATTTAAGTGAAGACTTACATATTCCAAGTATTATTCACTTGTCCAGTTTGGTTGATATGAAGTGATCTCGAACTAAAAATTCCTCTCTCTAGCTCTTCCCCTAAAAAGTCTCTGTCTTCTTGTACCATTTTGCTTTCATTTGCCACTTCTTCCCTAATTCTTCCTTTATTTTCTCTCAGATGCCAACAACATCTGGAAACTCTCTCTTTAGAGGCTTCTGTGATCCTAGATCATGCAGTTACCCAGTCAACACCTTTGTGAGCTAGTTTTGATTTTGAGAAATTGGTGTTCTTCAAATAGTTTTATTTGAAAGTGCTATGCAATATAATTCTATGAAGGGGAAGCATTTTAACATGGTACAACCACAATGTAGAGAGTGGAAATTAAGTTGAATGAGTTCTATCTCTTTCAAGTTCAGATTGCTAGATTTTTCTGGCTTGGACACAAAATGAAATCAAAATTAAGGATCAGGGATGACAAGAAAGCTATGAGGAGAAAAAGATGGGCCTTGGGAAGGGCACGGAATAATGGATACCAAGAGGAACAAACAAGACGAGTCTTCACATAGATGGAAAGGCATTCCATATGTAATATGGAGACCTTAAACATACAGTAGATTTTTAAAAATACACTTTTCATTTTGAAAAAGTTTTATTTTTTTATTTTTGGGTGTTTTCTTTTGCGATATTTTTAGCTTAATAGAAAAGTTGCAAAGATAGTATAGGTAGTTCTTGTATAGATCCTTTACCCAGCTTTCTCTAATGTTAACATCTTATAGTTCTATATTTTTAATGGTTATGATAAACATGAGTCTGTGGTTTATAGATGTCACTATTTTCTTATATTATTAGAAAAAAATTAGAAGTAAGAAATTTTCTCCTCAAAACATCATATTCTTATTTACACTTTGAGACTCTGTAATAGCTTCTGGGGCTTCTAGTGCCGATAAGGTGTGGTCTGTGAGATTTGGGGAGGGAGAATTGTCTTTCTCACTCCATGACAAATCTTCTGACTTTCCACAAGAGTAAAGTGGGTAAAGTTTGTTTCGGGGCTTTTATCATTCTGTTTTGGACCTTTTCCATTTGTTAATGGTAACTCCTCCTCTGTTTTATAATTAGACTGAGGCTCTCAACATCTCTTCTTTCTCCACTGTTAAAACCTGCTCGTAGGAAAGACTCTCAATTGGATTCAGACCAAGACAAATTAAAAAACAAATGTGACAATAGCTTAAAGAAACTGTCCTTCTTCAGAGCTATTTACATTTTAGCAGGGATGCAAAGTTTTAGGCACAAGCTTCCCAAATTTAAGTATGTTACCATGACATAGTATCCTGGAAAGTTGCTTTTTTTAGGGGGAAAAATCTCATTTTTATAATAAAATGCACATGAAATTATGGTAGAGTATAATGTAAAATTCATGCAGTTTTTAAAGTAAAATTTGTCTTAAATTGGGACTTTTTGGTGGTCTCTGACTTCAGACCCTAGAGATAGTTCACTCTACCTTGAATTATATCTATTATGTTGAAAAGAAAAATTGAAAAGCTACTGCCTTATGCTAACTGATCTAAACTTTGGAAGTGAAATTTTAGCACCAACCAGTACAAATACCCCAGCCTCTAATAACTCATCTTCCCTTTTGATGAACATTTAAAAATGATATATACACACCCAGAGTCCGATTAACCCTCTCTTATCAGATACCATTGAATGTGTATATTTCTGCATTTGATAAACATTTTTTAAATAAACAAATGAATGAAAAGTTGGGGTATTATTTTGCAATGTGGGGCCTTTCCTGTTTCCTGAAATCCCACCCTGGAAACATTCACTTATTCCAGGAAAGCCAGGCCCTGCTAATCAATCCCTCATGTTCTTCTGGGTCTTGGCCTGGCAGGGGAGAACGGATTGACCAGTGCATGAAATGACTTAAGGTGTTGGGGGCCCCTCAGTAAGATGCAGTACTATACTCTTCATTTCTAGTTTTGGAGAAGTTGGGTGCCCTGAGATTAGAGTTATAGTGTCTATTTATTATTTAGAAGTAATCAAACACTATATCCCTTTATGGTGTAAATGTTATAGCTGAAGAATAGCCAGCAAGAGAAGGCAGCAACGGGTGGGGAAGAAAAAGGGGTTTAGAGTTGGAAAGATCAAGGCTCAAAACTTGGCTGTACCATTTGCCCCAGGTTATGGTACTTATCCTCATGAGACTTAATTTCCTAGTATGGAAAGTGAAGACTATCAGTTATCCTCTGTGAAAACTAAATAGAGTATAGTTAGCTCATGAGCTGGTCCTTGGCCTTTTTGCTATTAGAACTATTCCTTGTCTCCCACTTTCCCATTATCTATGACAGAGGCTTCAATTCCTGCAGGCTGATTTCCCAGGTCTGATTCCAGCCACGCGGAGGTACTGGTTGGAGAGGAGAGAGTGCTGTAGGTGTGTTTGCTTTGTGCCTTCAGCTTCTGCAGGACAGGCCCACTGTGGTTCCAGCTTTTTCCATGACTCTGGCCTTGGTGCTAGGAACACCACCTACTCCATTCGTCCTTCCAGCCAGGAGTATTGCTAATCTCTGGGTTGCCTCATTGTTCACTCTTTGCTTCTCAGCTCTTCCAGCACTTGTGTATCCATTCTCTGTATTAAATTCCCTCGTTTTAAACACTTGGAATGGTTTCTATTTAGCTCAGTAGATGGACCCATATTGATACAGCCCATTGAAGTAACCTGTGAGCTGCGGGGAGCTTCAGCTAGGCTGGTTGTGATAGGAATAGAACGGAAGGAGAGATGTGCCCGAAGAAGAGGAAGGAAAAAGGGCAAAGCAGTGACCGACTAGGTAGAAGAGGTGAAGGTCAGGAGAAATCAGGCAGTTCAGATAATAAAGACTGCCACTGATGGAGACAGGCCAATGGAATGGGAGCTTCTTTTGGGTAGAAGCTGAGGGTTTGGTGTAGAACACGCTAGGGAAGAAACGTCATGATGTCACTGTCTCTGCACTCTGCCTTTCACACTTAAGTGTACTGCAGCTGCAGGGATATTTATGGAGTTGTCTTTCTCTCTTGGGAAAGGGTAAGGGGAGAAGTTCAGAGGGAAGAGAGAAGGGCAGTGTGTGGCCCAGAAGGGAATGCCCTCTGGCACCTTGCTGAGCTTGGAACGTGTCTCTCCAACATCATGACTCCAGCCTCACCACTGTAACCTTTTCAGGGACTAGAACAGGAGGCTGGCTGCTTACAACCCATTCTTTGCTAGTTGGGCAGCAGCTCTTCCCCAAAGGGACTTGAGATGAGCAGGCTCTTCCTCTTGCCAGTGCAGCATTTGCAAGAGGAGTGCTGTGGGAGGAGATAAAAATTGACTTCCACATGGCCCGCAGACATCAGGAGACATTTTGGGGACCATTTTTAGGTCCAAACTCAATAATCTAAACAGCAGATACTTGAGTTGTGATTTCCCCATGGGTTAAGATAGTTCATAGTGGGGACAGTCAACATTGCTGCAGCAGGCTGGAATCCACTTCCTTAATGTAGCATGGCATTATGAGAATGATCTCTGAGGGAGAGAACCAAGTTCACATCTTCAGGAACAACGTCTAGATATATTAAGAAATGACCTCAGATGAAAAACAAACAAAATCATTCTGGCAAATCAGAGAGAGCACATTACATGGCATTCATGATGTGTTTTATACGTGCATTGGGAAAGAGGAGAGTCTAATAAATGGAGACAAACAGGAACTCTCTTCTCAAACTTACTTTTCCCAAACTTTCTTCCCAGATACTTTTCAGTCACGTTGTGCAGGTCGAAGGTTCTGGGAAGAAACAGCTAGTACTCTGACCTGCCCTCTGCAAATACATTTCCTGTTTTGTAGGAGCTTGAGGCTGAAAAATGCACAAACCAACTGATTTAAACTCTTAAACTCCTAATACACGCAAACCTCAAGGTTGAAAGCTGTGTGTGTGTGTGTGTGTGTGTGTGAGAGAGAGAGAGAGAGAGAGAGAGAGAGACAGAGACAGAGACAGAGAGAGACAGAGAGAGAGAGAGAGGAGGAACAGGGATTCCAGATGTTCTTGGAGTGTCATATTATATCTAAATTCCAGATAATCTCCAGTTAATTGAATAATTGATTCAATTAAATATTAAATGCATCAATATTTTATATTTCCCCAAACTAACCTTTTATTTTCTATGGCCTTTTTCAATTCTGAGTGAATTTAGTTTGACTGAAGAAAACCATTCTTGTTATGTCCTTTAAAATGTGGTGAGGTGAAGCAGGGTACTCCTTGGACTGATGTTCACATTAATAAAGCCTTTTATTCACAAGAACTTAGATAATATAAAATTGAAATTAACTGCTGACCTCAGGGAGCAAGCATATTTTTTGGTAAGGATTCTATAGCCACCTTTACATTTCTTCCTTCCTTTTTAATAAATGATGAAAGCTGCAGTGTTGTCATAAAATCACATTTATTTATAGTGATAAGGATGAAGCTAATCCCTGTTTCATCACTCTGATCAGCGGTCACACAAACACAATGGAACCTGACATGCTGGCAGCCTCTGCTCATTACAGCCTTCCAACCAACCTCCAAGCTCATGGCTGGGAGTCAGATGGGGTGGGCTGCTTCCAAGTAAGAAAGAAAAATAATTGGTTTTGGAGATAAAGGGATTACTAAAATTTCCATATGAAATTTCTACCACCTCTTGGCTTCCAATGGAATAAGACTTATACTAAGATGCCTGTGTTTCAATTCTGAAATTAAAAGTTCAGAAAAATGGAGAATATTATTAGAGACAACAACAATCACTTCCATAGCAGTTTCTTGTGTTCATGTTGTTTATCCCAATGACCTACTAATTAAAAACAAAATAACTAGGAAAAGTCTAGTAACAAAGTTTTTCATCAGGGAAGTTTTTTGGCTAAAGCATTGTTTCGTATCCTTACAATTTCAAGCTGTTTTCCCACCCAAAAGGGATTGATTATTTTTTCTAATTGATGTAGACATCAGGGGAAAAGCATAATGCTTTGTTTAAAACAGTGTGGACAAAGGCAACTTTTCTGGCCATCTGGTCTTTAGAAACAAACACTCTGCAGTCCAACAGACTCCGGCTTAACTGTTCAATGATCTCTTTTTTGATCTACAGTTGAATCTCAAGTCATCTCTGCTGTGTGATTGTGGGCAGGTTACTTAATCTCTCTAAGCCTCACTTTCTCCATCTGCAAAATAGGAGTAATGAAAGTACCAGGAGGACCTGTCATGAGGGAAAAATAAGGAAATGCATGTAAAGACCTTCCATATTAGAGAGGCTGGCACATACTAAGATTCAAGCCATACTAGCGGGGTTTTTTAATTTGTTTTTTTAAATTACACGGTCTATTTGCTTTTGTGACTGTTAGCATTTGGCACTCTGCTCACTGTGTTACTAAATTTTGTCTTTGTAGAGCAGTCCCTGAGTGATGGTTGAGATCAGGTTAGATAGAATTGTGAAGTGTTGGGTGTTGCTGACTCTCATTTGGACCCTTGGATATCGCATTAGGTACCTCTATGACTTTAGCAGCAATGACAAAAAATAAATCCCATTTCAATCAGTGTTACAATCCTTGGTTTTGACTTTTTGCATAAAAATAGGATTTTATATTTGAGGTTATAACACCCTTTGAGCTGCTGAGTGAGACTGCACCTGGCTTGTGTGTGTACCATGGTGAAAATCCAGGGGCGAGGTGGGGGGTTGCCTTTCATTATATTTTTAATAAAACTTAGCAAGTAGCAGAATTAAGCTTGTGAATCATTTTAACAACTCTTTTTCTTATTGGAGATGAGCCTCTTTATATCTTGGTAGTTAATACTTTGTGGTTCTAAATTAGGATCCTTGATGTGATTGTACTCTTCTCAAACATTATTAAGAACTCATTTTACAATGGAGAGGCTTGTAATTCAAGCAGTTAGGGGGGCAAGGCATTCTAGGCTTTTGGTGGCATTGAGTTGAAGGAGAGGATGAGCTGGTTGGGATATGGCCAGGACATGCTCCCTAGTGTAGGGACAGGTAGGGGGGAAACAGTCATTTTTTGACTGTGTACTAGAAGCTTTGCCTATATTGTTTCACTTAGTCTTCCCAGTGCTCTTTAAGGCATGCATTATCATGCCCATTTCATATGCTCAGAAAGATAATTTGTCCAAGGTTATATAATAAATAGAAAAGCAGTATTAAAAGAATACCAGTTCTGTTCACACAGTGTATTCTGTGAAAGCCTATGAAGATGTATATTTGTAATTTGTGCACTGTTTTGTGCATATGCCACATACATTTCAATAAAGTTACTTATCAAAACAAATAGGTCTGCCTGGCTCAAAGTCTATGCCCTTTTCTCTCTATTGTGCTGTTTTCAAAGAAGCATGTTGATGGATGGAACCCCAAGGAATTTCCCTCCATCAGTTACAGCTGGTTGTGGCCAGAAATAATGCTACCCTTATTGACTAGAACTGGCTTTAAAGACTTGGATATTTCCAAGGGAAGATACACTCAGAGGAGTGCCGTATCCTAAAATTGAAGATGTGTATGCGTTAGATTTAGAAGAAAATTTCGAATGATGTTCTGAAAATGCACTCAGCTTTTTGCAGAGTCCTTCACAATAGTGAAAAAGCAACAGGAATCCCTGAAATGTACATCAAACAGGAGTTAAATAAATAAATACTATGTGGTTTTAAAAACTGCTTATTTTGAATGATATTCATGATATGTGGTGGAGTGAAAAATGATCATGGAACTGCATATATAGTAGGGTGACACTTCTGTAATTTTTTTGTTTATATACTTATGTTTATATAAGTGCCTGGAAAGATGTTTGCTAAAATACCAGTAGTGGTATCTCTCTGCATTTTGTAATATTGGTTGAAATTTACTTTCTTTTTTTATGTCTTTCGATATTGTTTGACATTGTTTTCCTACAATTCTATAAAACAAATTTTGCTTTATTTTTTCTCAATATTTATTTATTTATGTATTTATTTATTTATTTTGAGAGACAGAGACAGAGTGTGAGCTGGGGAGGGGCAGAGAGAGCGGGAGACACAGAATCCAAAGCAGGTTCCAGGCTCTGAGCTGTCAGCACAGAGCCCGACACAGGGCTCGAACCCACAAACTGTGATTCAGGACCTGAGCCGGAGTCGGAAACTTAACCGACTGAGCCACCCAGGCACCCCTTGTTTTAATTTTTAATAAAATGATACTTTAAGCAAAGCCTGCATCCTGAATTAAATATATCCTTTCTCAAGTTGTCACCTTCAGGAGGAAACACTCAATTTACTGTGTGAGTTCTGACACATTAAAGCAATATTATATTACCATATAGTCAAACCAGAGAAGAACATTTTCAGGAGTAAAAAGATGTATTTTGTAAGATCAAACACATGGAATTACCAGACTGCTTGGCTTGTTTAAGCCTTTAAAAACATTAAAATTTATAAAATATTTTAATTATATTCTATGTTCTACTTCCTTCTTGAAAAATAGTTGTTTTACCTACCCAAATATATGTCTTGAAAAGCTCAGTTTTGAAAATTCTCCATTCTCTTTAGATTTTAGTGTAATGATCAAGACACATGATTGCTCTATTTTGTTTTATTCCATTTTACTTCATTCTAGTGATTTTCTTCCTTCAATCAGGCTAATGACAGAATTGAAATCATACAGATTACACATTCATGCAAAAACAGATAAGAGAGCAAGATACGTCTTTCCTTTTTGTCCTTTTCTGTAAGATTCTCAAGAACTAGCATAAGAGAATCCTGAGTACATCTCCATGTGTTGTTAGTATATGGAAGTTCATTACCTATAAACCCCAACACGTATTGTGAGATCTGGCCAAGTGCAGATAATTACTACCCTCTGAACAATTAGCAGTCTCAACAACATTCTCTCCTTTTAGATAAGTAGGTGCCCCAAACTGGAATATTCTCCTTCCCACTTATCTGAACCTGGTGAACAGAGACCAGCTTTCGCCTTTTGGGCCACAGCAAACTCTCTCTTTTGAACACATATAACTATGAAAATGGGCAACGTGATCTAATAAAATTCTGTTTGTGAATTGATTTGTATGAAAAGACTTAGAACGTGTAAAAAGAGGGGTGCCTGGGTGGCTCAGTCGGTTGAGCATCTGACTTTGGAATTTGTGAGTTTGAGCCCCACATTGGGCTCACTGCTGTCAGTGAAGAGCAGAACCCGGTTTAGATTCTCTGTCCAACCTCTTTTTCTGCCCCTCTCCCGCTCATACGCTCTCTCTCAAAAATGAATAAATATTAAAAAAAAAGAATGTGTAAAAAGAAGACCAAAGTTTGTATTTAACAAATTTCACTTATTAAAAAGAATGTATGAAGAATTAGGATTTTTTTTTCTGGAAAATCTAGCTGTTTGGCTTTGTACAGTGCCAGTAAAATTGGCTTTTTAGTACTCTTAAAAAAATCATTATCAAAATACAGTTAACATACAATTTTATATTAGCTTCAGGTGTACAACATAGTGATGGGACAATTCTATGCATTAGTCAGTGCTACCAAGATAAGGGTAGTCACCATCTGTCACCATACAATGTTATTACAACATTGTTGATTGTATTCTCTATGCTGTCGTTTTCATCTCCATGATTTATTTGTTTTAAACTGGAGGTTTGTATCTCTTAATCCCCTTCACCTATTTCAGCCGTCCCCCTCACCCAACTCCTTTTTGGCAATCACCAGTTTGTCTTCTGTATTTTAGAGTGTTTGTTTTTTGCTTATTTGTTTGTTTTGCTTTTTTATATTCTACATATAAGTGAAATCATATGGTATTTGTCTTTCTCTGCCTGACTTATTTCACTTAGCATAATAGCCTCTAGGTCCATCCATGTGGTCACAAATGGCAAGATTTCATTCTTTTTTTATGGCTGAGTAATATTCCATTGTATATATACACCACATCTTCTTTATCCATTCATTTGTCGATGGACACTTGGGTTTCTTCCATATCTTGGCTATTGTAAATAGTGCTGCAATAAACATAGGGGTGCATATATCTTTTTGAACTAGTATTTTCTTTTCCTTTGAGTAAAATACCCAGTACGGGGATTACTGGATCATATGATAATTCTATTTTTAATTGTTTGAGGAATATCAATACTGTTTTCCATAGTGGTTGTACCAATTTACATTCCCACCAACAGTATCCTTGCTGAAACTTGTAATTTTTTGTCTTATTTATCCAATCTAGCTGTTTGGTTTCTGTAGTACCAGTAAAGTCGATTTTATATTGTATTTTATGTTGTATTTTTTACATATCATGAGGTAGGAAAATATCCTTAGATAGAACTATATGAGAGGCATTTTCTCTTTTGCTTAAATAAGGCATTTTGTTTGGAGAGAAAGGAATATTTTACTTCCCAGAGAAAGAAGAAACCTTAAGAAGTTTATGCATATAGTTGGAAGAAAGTAGCTCTAATTTTGAGGGAGGAGAAATTTGAGAGAGGAAAGGGAGAATGAGGCTGGAGCCAATGAAACAGCTGTCAGTTAATTCCCCTGCTTCCTCCGCCCAGGACACCTACCCTCAGAATCTTAAGTAAAATCATGAAGTTTATTTATGTGTGGATTTCAGAGGAATCTGGGAAAAGTTATGAATTCTTTGTTTTGCATGCAGAGATTTTCTAGAATAGAGGTAACGTAGGCAAACAGAGACAGGAGACAGAAGGATGTGTGAGGGCATTCATGTTGCAGGAATTGAATGTAATATTCAATTAGATATATTCATTTATACATTTAATTATATAATATTCAATATATATATATTTTCATGCTGAAATGCATGTGATCAGGAGATCTTTGGGCTGTCATGGACTGTAGAAATGAATCTAGGCGATCCTAAACCCTATTTCTGAGGGTGTCAGATATGCAGGGCTGGGAAAGAGTGTCTGCTCATGATGTTACAGGTAGGGTATGTATCCTCTCAATGTATACATGCAGGAGTAATGTGCCACTGACAGCTTGCAAGCCTCTGATATCCTACTGGACTTGAGTATTTTTTTTTCTTTTTGAGAGAGAGATAGAGAGAGCATGAGTGAGGGAGGGGCGGGGGGGGGAAGAGAGAGAGAGAGAGAGAGAGAGAGAGAATCCTAAGTAGGCTCTACTCCCAGTGTGGAGCCCAACTCAGGGCTTGATCTCACAATTGTGATAGACAGATGCTCAACTGGTTGAACCATCCAGGTGCCCCTGGATTTGGAGTCTTTTTAAAAAAGACCACTAGTCAGCTTTTCTTACTCCTCTTTCCTTAAAAACGAAGAAATCAGAGATTACCAGGCAGCTGAAAATGCACAGAAATAAAGCCTTTGATGGTCTGTCAGTTCATTTCCTGCCATCTTTACAACAGAAAAATGTATTAACCTTAAGCAAATAAGGTAAGTATAATGGACTGAAGTTCAATATTCAACAGAAAATTCATTATCTAATTTTGATAAAGATGCATGGATTAGGTAGTGAGTTGAAGTTGTTTCTGTGTAAATAATCACTACAGATGTTAAATTTAGCATAGACATGGAAACTCCTGGGTTTGGAGAATGCAGAGTATTGTAATGTTAAATTCTCCCACTCAAATGAGTTGCTTGTTGAGTTGGTCTCAGATGTATTTTCCTGCTGAGTTGCAACAGTAGCTGTGGATGAGTCGGACAGCTCAGTCCTACAGTTCACCATCATGCTGCTCATTTGTCCATGGAGACGGCTTACGAGAATGCATGAACACATATACATGCTCTTGAAATCTTGACGGAGTTCATATTTTTCTTCCTCCTCACCCCCAAATCTTCATAAAAAACTTTTTGATTAAAACATTTCAAGTTATGTTTTGAATATAAATAAATTAGGTTTAATTGATAAGAGCTTTGTACCTTTACATTGCTTTTTTTTTTTTTAAGTTGAATTTATTGTTGTAAGATAGTGGTAGATTTCATTTTCTGAGGTGACTTTTAGTCTTTCTCATGTCATCTTCTTTAAAGTGCCATTAAGTAAAATGAACATAAGATTGTTTCAGGATCATTGTACCAATATTGATGAATCAAACATTAGGGTTATTAGCGGAAAGCATTTATCAACACTATTGGGTATAGAAGACCCAGACCCACTTTTGAAAATACATCAGTAGCTATATGGAACTTTCCATTTAACTTTCTTAGTTAAGCTACTTTGGATTTAAATGAGTATCAGTTGGAAGTATGGACTACAAAGTTGACCTAGTAAGTATAATGATTAGCATTGGAAATGTCCCACTGTGGAATTCTAGTTCCATCTGCTTGTGAAAAAAAAGGTTAGGGGTAATTATAATTAGGAATTCAGTGTGTAGCAGTGGATTAGATGTGAAAGGAATGATTGTCAGAACCCACTGATAATGGGGAGGGGGAATAAGGAATGTGAAAATTTCACCTGTAACCTATGCAGTACGCTTTGTTAATTAGTGACTCTTAATGTGTTTATATCCTGCTGGTAGAATTTCTCTTATTCCTTGAATGCTGGGCTGTGAATAATGTTTCCTGGTAGAATTTTTATTATCTACACATCTTAAAGGGATATTACTCATTCACATTGAGTAATGTGTATAATGGCCCCTGACAGTGAAGGATAGTGGGGGTGGGGGGTGAGATGGGGGGGAACCTCCGTCTTATTGCTTTAGGAACCATCAAAACTTTCCTCTATTTCAAATGCATTATTAGGTTAATAGGTATGTTGATTCTTTCTTTTTTCCACCCCATACATATTGTGTGATACTGAGGGAAAAGGTATTCTACCCTATCTGGCATGACAGTGCTTAGACTTGAATAAATGATAGCTCCCTTTTTCATCATTTGAGTACATTTAACAGCTACAACCCATTAACCAGAAATTTGAATTATCCAGAACATGGTGAGGCACTGGAGTTTACTGCTTAGGACCTAAAAGCGGAGGTTTAAAGTAAGCCCCAAACAGCCATTCACATTGTATTTATAAGTTTGCCTTAGTTACACAAAACTATATTTTTGTATATGTGAAATGGCAAAGGTTATCCTTTCTGAAAAATTGTGTGCATTACAAACAAACAAACAAACAAACAAACTTTTAGCTACACTGGAAGAGCTCCAGATTTATAGAAGACTGTTGTGGTGAACTTCCTTAAGGCAAGATATCCTTTATAACACAATAAAAACCATTTATTAATTTCTCCTCATTTGAATGGATATTGGGCTTTTTTTTTTTATTTTTTTTTAACGTTTATTTATTTTTGAGACAGAGGGAGACAGAGCATGAACGGGGGAAGGTCAGAGAGAGAGGGAGACACAGAATCTGAAACAGGCTCCAGGCTCTGAGCAGTCAGCACAGAGCCCGACGTGGGGCTTGAACTCACATACCGCGAGATCGTGACCTGAGCCGAAGTCGGACGCTTAACCGACTGAGCCACCCAGGCACCCCTATTGGGCTTTTCTTAAAGTTGCCTGCAATTATATGTAGCTATTAATGTCTGGAGTCCTGAAATTATATTAATTCTCTAGAACTGCTTATCTAAAGTAGTATTTACTAACATTTTTCAAATGGTGACTCCCTATTACTTTACTTGATTTTGTAATACCCTTCTTCTTCTTCCTGAACTAATAATAGAATGTAAAATGTTGAAAAAATATGGTTTCAGTATACAGATATTTTTAACATGGAACTATCACATAATTACATGTAATATCTACTTTAGTGTACAAAGTTAATATCCTGATTTGGTGCAAATTTCTCTGACCATGAGAAGAACTTGGGGGTGGCACTTAGATATCATTTGTTAAAAATATGTATTCCTGGGATCTACCTACCTGCTGAGTCAGATGGGTAGGACCTGGGAATATATTATCTAAATGAACAATCTTAGGTAATTCTTGTGGTCAAGTGAAATTGGGACCAATGATGTTATGTAGGAAAACTTTAGGGTGCATCAGAATCACCCTTGTGTTATTAAAACTGAAATTTCTAGACTCCATCCCAGATTCAGTGGGTCTTGGGTAAAGTCTGAAAATCTGCATTTTTGACAAATTCCCTGGTGATGCTGTTGCTGCTGGTTCAGGCACCATGCTTTGAGAACCAATGATATAGTGGAAACAATATAGATTTGAGACCAGATACATTTGTGTTCCAATCACATTTATCAGCTGGGAAGCTTTAGTATAACTATTTAATAACCCTTAGCTTTTTTCCCCTTCTTTCTCTATTTTCTTTTTTTTTGCATATACTTAAATTTTAATAAATTTATATATACATTGCACACACACATATAATACTGGGGAAGTATAATATAATTTCACTGGTTAAATATGGAGTACACATAGAAATCAAGAAACAGGCAGAAATGAGAGTAAGAGGAGGCTGATAAGTAAGTAAGAGGGAAGGTGCGTGCTCAGCAAAGTAGTAACAGTATCCTGGAATAACCAAATTCTAGTAAAACAACGTAATTTGAGTTCCAGTCAAGAATAAAAAGTGAATCTATATTAGAAGTCAAGCTGACCACTTAATTTTATGAGGAGAGAAAGGTCATTTAGCTCTATGAGTTTGATAGCGTTGATTCATTTGAATGCTTTGTCTGAATCATTGCTGTCGAGATTGTGAAGTTCAGATACTGAAGAGAAGAAAATAATGTTGAAATGGAGAAACCAGTCATCTTAGAGCTGTTTCCCATGTCAGCTGAGGATAAATAATTGCTACCTGCTCCCCTTATACAAATGAGTCGTGACATATTTGTAAATTCCGTTGTGTTCTAAGAAAGAAATATGGTCATCACATTAAGGGTTCAAACACCATTATTTAAATATGGCTACTTTGTTCCATAGCTTTCCATGGAAGTCAAGCATTTAAGAAACATTTTTTTTTTCTGATGATATGCGAAATAAAAGCCAATTTGAGTGTCAGAGCCCAATGTTCATGTAGAAGCTATATATGGAGACAGTGTTTTCATGGAATTGAACTCCTGGAGAATCTGTTAAGAAAGAAAAAGGGCCCAGGAGTCAGATGCTTGCATTCAAATCTTGCTTCTACCTCTTGGGCAGGGCCCTCAGCACAGTGCCCACACCCTAGTAAATGCTCAGTAAGTGAATAATAACCATAGCATGCAGCTATGGAATTTCTATAAGCTTTTATTCAATAAATATCTGTCTAGTGCCTCCACAGTGCCAGGCATTATCCCAGGTACTGAGGACATCTACTCTCAGGGAACTTTGGGAGATGGGCAATGAACTTGTGAATAAGAAAGTTGCTATAATAATATTAGATGCCAAGGATGGAGCAAATGAGAAAAATGAAAATGAAGTCCCTATCTTTGTGAACTTCCATTACAGCACCTTACAATTAAGTTTTGGGCACACTATTCTGGCTCATTATAGGTAGCATAGCTTAGATTTCTTGACTAGAATTTCCTGCTTTAACCAAACCATCAGGCTGAGTTCCTTAATTCAATGATTTAACAGAGGTTAGCTTGCAACTTAACAAAAATTGTTCATCTTTGTCTTCTCTTACGCATTAACAGTTTTGGTCCATGTCACCAGAGCAAGTAATGGTGAATTTCCTATGTTTTTATTCTCTATTTCATGTAGTGTAATTTAAGTCAGACACAAAGTATTATAACTAGAAATCTAAAATTTATGTTCATTTTATTAGGAGTTTTATTTGTAATTTAGTAACTTTCACTTTACTGAGGATAGATTTTGATTACAAAATCTAGGAAACTATTGATTCCTACTAACCTCATCATTTTCATGATGTTATGTTTGAAAATTTAAGTGAAATTTGTTTCCTGGGCCAAAAGAAGTGCTATCTTAGTCTTGTCAAAATATGCCAAAATTGTGTT
Organism: Panthera tigris; assembly: GCF_018350195.1. Lineage (NCBI taxonomy): Eukaryota > Metazoa > Chordata > Mammalia > Carnivora > Felidae > Panthera > Panthera tigris. Next base: position 182,565,374 of record NC_056667.1, read on the forward strand.
AATTATTAACTGTGACTTTATTTCCTTCTATAAGATTGTAAATAATTCAAAGAAAACCTGGATGAAAGTCTTTATGTTTTTTAGACAAGAGAGCAGCCATTTGCCTTCAGGTATGAGTTGTCAGATCACATCATTATAAGAGATGTTTGGCAGTGAAGATTATAGACGCAGAATCATTAATGGGCTGGGCAGATTTCTTTCTGGCCCAAGGATGAACACCAGTTTTTCTGTGACACAAAGAAGACATTGCTCTACAATCTATCCATCTGGAGCATTTTTAGCATGGTAAGTAAAATACTTTAGATGGATAGATTCACTTGTGGACATGAGTGTTGAAAACTAACAGAGCCCCATGGGAGCCCAATCAGAGTGCAAAAGCCAGCATAGTGATCACAAGAAAACACAATATTAAAAACTTTAAAGCTTAACGTAGGTCTGCAAAACTATGATGGAAAGTAATTTAGGGTTGTGATGAGAGTTGGAATAACTCCGTACATAAGTGAGATACAAAACCAGTATCATAAAAGATATGTAACAAGAACTATTCTGTCTAGGAGCCTTGAGACCTCTTCACTATATTTAGTACTGGTGTGATCACTAATGATTTGTCCAAGTAAGTAAAATGCTTGTTTAGAAGGAACCTGAAAGCTTCAGAAACTAGGAATCATGAGGAAAATGAAAGGCATTAAGCTTTTTGAAATGCAAAATAAAAGTCTGAGGGGCAGCAAAGATTTCTTCTTTCATAACGTATGTGCGCATGCACACTTGCCCATTATGCAGACCCTGCAGTGTTGGGGAAGAATGGAATGCTCAGAATCCTCCAAGATTAGAAGAGAGAGATATGCTTTCTCATTTGAAGGATGGAGGAAGTGACGCTAGGAGAGAAATTTTGCATCTTCTTCTCTGGTGGTTCTCTCTGGATTGCTTTAAGTGTCACCTTGCAGAAAACCTCTTTAGGAAAATTTCTTAGAAAACTTCTTTAGTTTTAGAGTCTAGGAGTACTCTGAATCCAGGGTTGGTAAGACTCATCACTTTCCTAGTCCAAATGAATAAGAAAGTCAGAAAGAGCTATTTCAAATCCTGATAGTGTAATTCTTATGGAATTCTCTCTAATAATTACTTGATCAATGTCAGTTCAATGAAATTGCTTTTATATTTAGAATCTTGGTAAAAAAAATTCAGTATTTTTCAGAGTAGTATTTATTTAAATATTTTTTATTTAAATATATATTTAATATTTTTGGGAGAGGGATGGGGAAGGGCAGAGAGAGAGGGAGACACAGAATCTGAAGCAGGTTCCAGGCTCTGAGCTCTCAGCCTAGAGCCCAACATGGGGTTCGAACTCATGGATGGCAAAATCATGACCTGAACTGAAGCCTGAAGCTTAACCGACTGAGCCACCCAGGTGCTCCAGAGTAGTTCTTTCTAAAGCTTCACCAAATATTTGGCTTGTCAATGACTTATTATTTTGTCACCCTATTAATGTATGTTTCTGTTGTCATTCAAAAAAAAGTTGTATTGTTTGACTTGATGCAAGGATGCTGATTGAGCACCTGCAAATGTTTGCTTTATTGGCATTGTGAGAGAAGAGAGAAAATTATTTCTTTCACTGACAATGAATTACTGCATCTGTTTGTGTCTGTTAAATAATTTAATAGAATTTATAGGGCCTGTTTTCTGTTGGCTGAATTGTAGGCAAGTATCGGTCTCTGCCTCATCTTAGATACACTTAAAAGAAAGCCATTTTCTTAATTTGTCTTTTTGCCAGTTGATAAGATACAGAGTGACCTTATGTGATTCTTGCATTTAAGTTGAATGTATCTTTAATTTAAACTTTAGACAAAGGGAAGATTGTTACATAGCAAAAAAGGGTGAGGTACAAAGATTTCTCCCACACATGCATAACCTCCCCCACAGACTGGTATATTTGTTACAATCTATGAACCTACATTGACACATCATCACTCAAAGTCCAGAGTTTACATTAAGATTCACTCTTGGGTGTTGCACATTCTAAGGACTGAGACAGATGTGTGATAATAGGTATCCATCATTATAGTATCACACAGAATCTTTTCACTTCCCTGAAAATCTGTGCTCTGTCTATTCATCCTTCCCCTACCCCCAACTGCTGGCAACCGCTGATCTTTTTACTGTCTTCATAGTGTTGCCTTTTCCATAACATCATATAGTTGGGATCTTACAGTCTGTAGCCCTTTCAGATTGACTTCTTTCACTTAGTAATATGCCCTTAAAATTCTTCCATGGTTTTTCATGGCCTGATAGCTCATTTCTTTTTAGTGCTGTCTAATACTCCATTGTCTGGATGTATCACAGTTTTTACTTTTCTATTCCTGTACTGAAGGGCATCTTGGTTGCCTCCAACTTTGGCAATTATGAATAAAGCTGCTATAAATATCCATGTGCAGGTGTTTATGTGGGCCTAAGTTTTCAACTCCTTTGGGTATTTGCTAAGGGGTATGATCACTAGATCATATGGTAAGAGTATGTTGAGCTTCATAAGAAACTGTCACAATGTCTTCCAAAGTAGCCATACCATTTTGTATTCCCACCAGCAGTGGAATACTGTCACTCTACATCCTTGCCAGCATTTGGTGTTGCCAGTGTTCTGAATTTTGGCCATTCTAATAGGTGTGTAGTGGCATCTCATTGCTGTTTTAATTTGCATTTCTCTTATGACTTGTCATGTTGGACATGTACTTGTGTGCCTGTTTTTCATCTGTGTATCTTTGGTGAGATGTCTGTTAAGGTCTTTGGCCCATTTGTAAATAGACTGTGTGTTTTCTCATTGATTTTTAAGAGTTCTTTGTATATTTTGGATAATGGTCCTATATCAGATGTGTCTTTTGCAAACATTTTCCCCCAGACTATATAACTTGTCTTCTCATCCTCTTATATTACTTGTGTGTTTAAATTACCTACTTGTTTTTGTTATATAACAGTAATAATTATATCAAATTGCTAACTGTACTGAGTATTAAAAGATTAGGTATTATTACTGAAAATTTCAAAGAATTTGATTTGTTTAGCAGAAATCCTGAGGTTAGTGATATCAGCATAAATTCATGATAACCAGCAACTGAATGGACCCTTGGCAATGTCTGACAGTCATTTCTCTAGTCATTCTCCTGCTCACCACAAGGATTTTCACTGTATCAGTCAGGATACCTTCGCTTGCAAGGGTCAACAGTCCAACTGGAATACTTACATTCTTTGTATTGGAGGTATTGACTCCGAAAATGATGTCTGGGAGTATCTAGCTGAATTCAGGACAAGAAAAAGTCATTGGGACCTCTTTTTCTTTCTATCTTTTAGCTCTGTGTTCTTCAGGTTTGCTTCCCAGATGTGATGAAGGTGGTTCCAGTGGTTCCAGACTTACATCCTACCATGTGAGGAGCCCCGGAGGAAAAAGCGTGCATTTTTTTTCCTCAGGGGCTTCTTCTTTCCCAGTGGTTTCAATGAAAGTTCTGGGGTTGGGTTTCACTGGGTTCAAGCAATGACTAATGCAAAGGTGATGAATGCTTTAGTTGGCGAGACCTCAGCATTCCCACTCCAGGATCTAGGTTGGTGGTGAAAGTAATGGGGGTGGGAAGGGAGAGGAAACTGGTGTCAGCCCCATCTCAAGATCATACAGTAAGAATGGGGAACAGTGGTTCCCTAAGGAAAACACTGTTAATAGAAATGTGAATGGAGGATGAACCAGTAAAAACAAATGAAGGTGGCTCTTCTCCACTCTCGTAAAACCTCTGATTTTTAATACTTCCTTCTCTATCCTCAACAAAAGACTTTGCCTTATTCTTTAGAGATAAAATAGAAGCCACCAGATTGGAATTCCTCTTTTTTACCACTACTCATTTCTCCAATCTACTTCTTTCTGTACTCGTCCTCTTTTTCCCTCTTGTTACAATGGAGGAAGGATTTCTACCAGCAAAGCTGTTCCCTTATATGAGCCCTGGATCTGGTTTTCTACCTCTTCTCAGTTATCTTTCCTCCACCCTCACATTTTCCTTATCTTCAATTGTTCTCTCTTTCCACTTAGTACAATAGCAAAAACAAACAAACAAAAAAAAAACCCTTTGATTCCTATTTCTCTCCGGCCATTGTTCTGTCTCTTTGTTTCCCTCCTCAATCACACTCTTGTATTCTCTACACATTTATTCTTTAATCTACTGCTTTCTACTCTCTAGATCCACCAATGATACTGCTCTAAGTATCACATCCATTGGACACCTTTCTTCATCCTGTAAGACTTCTTACTGGCATTCACTACAGCTGACCACCCCTTCCTTCTTGCAATGTTCTGCTCTCTTGGCTATCGTGACAACTTACTCTTCTGGTTTCCTCCTACAGCTTTGGGGTTCATTATCTATCTTCTTTGTAAGCTTTTATTCTTCTAACTGATCTCAAAATGTACTTTCACAAAGGTCAGTGTTAGATATATTTCTCTTTTTATTCTGTCTTTGTAAGTTATCTCATCTAGTCCTATGCTTCAGATATCACAGATAATCTGACTGTTCCTGGCGCCCAGATTTATATCTTGAAGCCAGATGCCTATCCTGGGATCTAGTCCCATTGTGCAACTGCATTCTCAACACCTCCAGAGCCACTCATAAATCTGTTCCTTCTCTAGGCTTTTCTACTTCTACAAATGGCTCCTATGGCCTCTTAGTTGCTCAGACCAGAGCTCTGGGGGTCATTCATAGTAGCCCCATCTTCTTCCCAGTGCTCCGAGTCCACTGTCAATAAGTCTTCAAATAAAACTGTTTCTCTTGTTCCCACCTCAGGTCATTATACTCTGGTTTCTTCTGTATTCACCATCTGAGAGGCACCTCCTTAAGAGTTCTGTATTCCAAATCCATTCTCTAACAGCTAGAGATATTTTTTTGAGTAGGAACTTTCACCTCTCTGACTTAAAATCTCCACAGAATAAATCCCAGGTTTTTTAGAAATGGCTTTCACAGCCCCACCTGGTCTGCCTTCTGCCTGACCCTCCAGCTTCATTTTATTTTTTCCCTTCTGTCACTGTGCATTTGCTACACAGGCCTGCTGTTAGTGTAGTTTCTTCAGGATCTTTCCTTGTTTTTCTTCTGCACAGAGCGTTCTTCCCACACTATTTGCCTGGCAGTCTGCCTAGTTTAAATGTCAGTTCCTCAGGAGACCTATAAGACCCCAGTCCAATCTAAATTAGCCCCCCTACCTAAAATATTTTCTTTCAGTGCATTTCTTATAATCTTTAATTATATGTTTGTGTGGTTGTCCTCTAAAATATCTTTCTACTACAAGTGATCTCATAGTACACCTACTACCTAGCTGAGTCCATACCTGCTCACCTAGATGAGTTCCTGGCACAAAATTATGGCTCTATAAATGTATGTTGAAAGAATTGAAAATATTCCAAAATTATGAAGAATTTTCCATGCCATATCCTCTTTTTTAGGGGCATTGTTGCCAAGTAATATAGCACTGTTGGGAAGAAATAACTAGAATAAGTGACATTCCCCTTTATCCAACATTCAGTGAGAAAAAAATAGCTAGAGTTGTAAAACGTGCATTCCTTACCATGGCGAAGGGGTGAGAAAATACTCTGCGAACTAGAAAAATATAGTAGTAAAATGCAGAGGTGGTGTGAGCCCATAGATATAAATTTAACCAAGAATAGGAATATCTGGGATTGACATCCAGCTCTGCCACTGATTTGTATGTTTTTGGCAAGGTATTGGGTCTCTTTGTGTCCTGGATTTTCTCATCCTTAAAATCTTGTGGAGACCTCATGAAAAATAAATGTGGAAGCCCTTTGAAAGGTATAAAACTTGTTAGAAATGTGAGATGCTGTTACTCTCCTTATTTTGACTTTCATTTATGAACATAAAGCGACTTTACTTGGAGGTTGTTACAATGATAATGAACTCGGTCACTCTCATAGGTAGGACTATCTATGACTTTCTCTCAATTTATAAAAGTTGTTATGAAGAAACCACCTAGGGATGATAATATGAAAGTAAGTGTTGTGAATTCATTATGGATTTCCTCTGTAATTCTTTGCATGCTTTCCTGATAGCAAGGCTAATTAAATTTAAATATATTGGGGTGTCAAATCTCTTTTTCTAAGAGATTAATTAGAGATTAGTCTCTAAGCTATTTGTAAATTGCCATGCTTTTTCATTGTAAAGTGTTTAGTAGAATTGCTGTTTTAGGAAAATGATTATATATTATAAATGATTTTATTTAGTATTTTATTTCTCTGTCATTCTACCAGTTTTATAGTAATAAATGATTTTAATGTCCTTTTTCACTGATAATTTAAATGAGATTTAAGAGATGAAACATTATTTTGAAACAAGTTGAATTTAATTGACCCAGCACAGCTTGGAATTTTTGCTGCCCATGATCCTTTTATGATTAAATACTAAAGAATCTGTAATGTGAATACTTTTCTTTTCTTTTTTCAACATGGGATTCACACTCCCTAGGATAAAATATCTTATCCTTTTCAGAGAACATTAGTAGACATTTTAGAAATTTATCCTCTTAGGAGTTGTACATTTCATCAACAAATAGGAATTTGAAGTCCTTTAGTAAAACTGATGACCTAATATAATAATAATAACAACACCCCCCCGCCCCAGACAATTCGCTGTCTCTTAAATATCTTTGTGCTCACACAAACTGATAGCCTAGAGAACAGTATGTGTTAATATATAGAGTCCTGCAAAGGCTGTGATGTTCATCCCATTTTTAAAACTGCTAAGATGAGCAAGTCTAACTATTTCCAATTTTACAGGGTTTTGTAAACTCTAAGTGCCAAGAAAACAAGCCACCTGGCAGTTTTTTAAAAACAGTGAGCCAGTGCTTAAGAATATGCATCAGAATTGTTAGTATTTCAACTGAATTTGGCTCAGATATACATGGGATATGAGAGCATTTCTAGTCTAGTTACCATTTTTTTATTTTCTTATGATTATATTCTCATGCTGCAAATTGCATTCTCATGAGGCAGCCATTCTGGTGGTGAGTGAGCAGATTTAGTATGTTTTAATATATTGACAACCAGTACTTTTTCCTGAAAGTGCAAAAATGACTTGGAAAAATACTTATCATTTTAAGTAGCATTCAAGGTAGAATGTTGAGTTCCCTAGTTGAATTTCCTAAGGTTCACAAGTCAAATGTAGAATTACGTATAGTTGGTAGATAAGTGTTTACGTGGCAAGGATAGACAGGCATTACTAAATGTGTTGGCATAAGGAATCTCTATTAAATTATAAACTTGATAGCTATAATTAAAGGATTAAAGAAATGTAGGTTCAGTCACAATGAAACATACATTTTGTGCATCGTAATATATTTTCTGAAGACATGAGAGTGTGTGAAAGAGGACATAATACAAAAGTAAATTTGGAATCACGTATCTAGACAAGAAAATAGAGGGTTAGGCTAAGGCTCGCTATGGAGAATTTTGAAGGCTACCCTTTGTACCTGATGAAAATGGTTGACATTTTTATAATTAGCATGTGTGCTCTGAAAGATTAAAGTTCTTGTAACCTATATGGAGTTCTTGCTGAATCCAATTTCTTCAAAATATATTTAAGTCCTAATTTAATGCAGCAGGTTCGAATCTCATTATGGATGGAGTGCATTTAATTGAAATCAAATTGATTTAAGCAACTAGTCAAGAAATCCCAGCATAATCCCTTTTCTTCCTCTGGGAACATTCATCTACTTATATGTGTTCTCAAAACTTAGAGGTAGCAGAAGTTTGATGTAAGAAGAGACATACTGTATATTTTCATTTAAATTGTTTAAGTAGTTATGAGATTAATTTTATAGATACATTAGAAAATTCAATTGTGTTTTGGATATTCTTTTCACCAAGGCTAATTAGAGTCAGTAGTTCTAAAATGTAAGATTCTAAAATAATTTCCAAATCACAGATTTATCTTGATACTTAAAGGATATTTTGTTATACTGTAATAGGGATGCATTGACCAGTCTCAAGAATAATACACATTTAAAATATTATATTTAATTATGATAACATTGGTGTAATATTTTAATAAAAATAAGCACATGCACTTTGAAATTATCACTGTTTTAGTTATACTTCAAGTGAGTCTTAAGACTGATATCATTAATTATCTCTACAAAGCAAAACATTCTGATAAGTAATGAGGTAATTATAGGTCTAATGCTATGGAAATGTCTTTAACATGTTCTCTCATAATATATGCTAATGTATGTTAATTTTAAGTAATTTGAGCAGTACAGAGAAAACTAATTCCATAATTTTGCTAGAGATAACTACTTTTACCAATTGGCATATATCCTTTCAGATTTGCCATGTATAAATAATGAGATCTCAGACTGTAAGTACTCTTCTGTAATGCCTACTTTTTAAGTACACACACACAGATTATCCATTTTAAGATTTATAGATCTAGGTCATCCATTATTAGTGCTGCATAGAATCCTGTGGCATTAATGTACCATACTTTATTTTGCCAGTCCCTGCTAGAGATAGATGTTATTAGTTTACTAATAATCTCTTTGATATCATCAACAGAGTGGCATTGAACCCCCTGTATTTATATCTGTGCTCATTTGCTCAAATGTTTTCTTAAGATGAGTTTTCAAAAATGGTATCGCTAGATCAAAGTAGATGCATCCTTAACATTTTAAAACATATTGCCACATTGCTTTCCAGAAAAGTACCAATTTATGTTCAACATAACATGGAAAATTCCCATTTTCCCATAACTTCACATCTTTAACCTTTGATAGTCAGACAGGAAAAAATAATAGTTTTATTATTTATTTGCTTAATAAAATTTTATTTATTTATAAAATGTGTTTGAACATCTTTTCATATAATTTTGAAGCAGTCATATAATTTTGTAAATCTATCTTTTCCAAAATTAGTTTGGGAACACTTTTGTAAATTAAAAAACATATAGCAAATATTTTCCATTTTGAGGTTTTGTTTGTTTTTTAATTTGGACATGGTTTTAAGTTTTTATGTGGTCAATTTTATGAGTATTTTACTGTGTGTTTTTTGGCCTTGATATATTTGTTAAGAGATTTACCCCCCTGCCAAATAATACAAACAAATGGTTACATTTTTTTTCTAGTACTTATATTTCTTATTTAATCTTTATATAAAATTATTTTTTGACTTGGCATAAAGCAGACATCTATATTTTTTTGTTCAAATGGATAGTGAATTTTTTCAGCATTAATAATTGAATAATACTGTTTCCTTTGTTATTTGAGATGCCACTTCCACCCCTACCTCTTGAAATAATCCGTTTGGGCTTTTTATAATAAGTTCACTGTATTTGTCTGTGAATTAGTGGAATTTTGCCAATGTTATCTTTCTAGTTAGTATTTTTTATATTTTTATTTATTTGATCCTTCTTTTTTGACTTTAAATGAAATAAAAACATATATAATTTTTGCACATAACACGTTTATTCTTGGCTTGATTATAATATCTGTTGTTAATTTGAGTGGGAGTTGCCTCACCTCTACCCACTCATGCCATTACATTTGGAAGCAGGCTTGTATATGAGGCAGCTATTAATTTTTTTATTTAAAAAATATTATTTTTTATTGAAATATAACTTTTCAATGGATAATTTTGGATTTCTAGGTAAATAATTATATTCTCTGCAAGTAGAAATGATCTTTCACCTCGGGGCGCCTGGGTGGCGCAGTCGGTTAAGCGTCCGACTTCAGCCAGGTCACGATCTCGCGGTCTGTGAGTTCGAGCCCCGCGTCAGGCTCTGGGCTGATGGCTCGGAGCCTGGAGCCTGTTTCCGATTCTGTGTCTCCCTCTCTCTCTGCCCCCCCCCCCCCCGTTCATGCTCTGTCTCTCTCTGTCCCAAAAATAAATAAAAAACGTTGAAAAAAAAATTTAAAAAAAAAGAAATGATCTTTCACCTCTTTTACAATATTTTACACTTAATTTCTTATCCTGGCCTTATTGCTTTGGCTTAAATATCCAATATTATGTTCAAATATAGAGCAGATAATAGGCTTTTTGTTTTGTTTCTTTTTTATTTTAATAAGAATGCTTCTAAATCTTTACCAGTTGGCATGATATTTCCTTTAGGATTCTTGCAAAATAGGATTTTGATCAAGTTAAGGAAGTTTTCTTCTCTTCCCTTTTTACAGAGAGTGTTGTTGGAACTTAATGTTGTATTTTATCAGTTGCCTTTGGGGAATTTATAGGTATAATCTTATTGTTTTTCTCTCTTAGTCTATTTATTTATTGAAGTACATTGATGGCTTGCCTAATGTTGATCCATTCTTACATTCCTGGAATAAACTTGACTTTCTGAAGAATTTCTTGCTCTTTTAATACATTGCAATGTTTTACTTATATTCTTAACTAAGATGTATCGATAATTCTGTTTTGGAATTGTATCCTTTTCAAAGTGCTTTAGCATGCTTCATTTCCTTTGATCCTTGAGATAGCCCTATGATTCAGGCTAGAAATTATATTCTTTTGACAAATAAAAACATTAGATATAGAACAATAGACATAGAACTTTTTGCACAAATTTATGAACGTAGATGGAGATGGTGAGAGTAAAAACCATTAGTCCCTAATCTAATGCTTTGGAGAGAAGAAATTTAATTATTTCAGTAATTTCTATCAATAAGGTACTTAGGGATACTGAGTTTTATTATCTCAAATAAAAACTATCCTTACATAGTTTCCTTTTACATTTTTCTAAATTAACACAGTAATTTGTTCCACTTTGACCATGGTGCCTTCACTGGGTTTTGGGAGGGCATTCACCCCAAGAGTCTCTCTGCAATGCATTCTCTGAGATCTGCCATCTGTTTGGTGCACATGGACAGATGCTGATGTTCAGTTAATCAGAGTCATACAATAAGGATTAAAGTGTTAGATGGTTCTAACCCATTCCGGAAGTTATGGATAAAACTTGAAACCTTTAATCCGATTCATCTTGATGTTCAGGTCAAGTTGTCAATTTGAGCCAAAGCTTTTATATCTCTAAGGTCATTAATCCTGAAAAGCATATTCTATTATTACTGTAAGAGAGAAAAAATATTAAGGATGTGTTTGCACATTGCATTGGGTCATGAGAGTTTTTGCTTTATTTGTAATTCAGGGATATACCTTATAAGAAGCTTAGAGATTTCTTTTAGGTATTTATTACAGAAAAATATTCATTTGGGAAGTTTAGTGTAATTTAAATGTAAGTTTTAGAATGTATAAAGATTTAATACAAATGCAAGAAGTGGTCCATTTGCTTAAATATACATATATTTATTAAACAGCAGACTAGACTTCTCCAAGCCCAGAAAAAGTGGAATTAGACTATAAATGAATTGTTTAAGTTTGAATAAAATTTTTTTAAGTTGACATTTAATCTCCATGTCCCAAATTGCACAAATTTACAAAATTAAAAAAAATAAATAAATTCATTGTTTTTAAATCTCCTGTAAGATTTTTTTTTCTTACTGAGAAACCTATATGTATCTGTTACTATATGGGACAATGCCACTAATTCCATCTCTAAGAATACTATTAATAGTTATATGTTTTATACATACTTTAATTGGAATTTGTAAAAGATACATAGAGTCTGAAATCTTGTGCTTACCAAATATTGCACTAAAAACTATGAATTCCTGGAAGTTGACCATTTTTTAATTCTATTTTTGTTAATAAACTTTTATGATCTGAAGCAAGGCTGATTATATCTATTTCCATTTAAGCTTATATAACTCTAAATGGTTTTTTTTTTTAATTTTTTTTTTAACGTTTATTTATTTTTGAGACAGAGAGAGACAGAGCATGAACAGGGGAGGGGCAGAGAGAGAGGGAGACACAGAATCTGAAACAGGCTCCAGGCTCTGAGCTGTCAGCACAGAGCCCGACGCGGGGCTCGAACTCACAGACTGTGAGATCATGACCTGAGCCGAAGTCAGACACTCAACCGACCAAGCCACCCAGGCGCCCCTAAATGGTTTTTTTTTTTTTAATTGAGATATAGTTGACATATAACATTGTTTTAGTTTTAGGTGTACAATGTAATGATTTGATATGTGTATATCTGAAATGATCACTAGAATAAGCATAGTTAACATCTATCACCACACATAGTTACAGTTTTTTTCTTGTGGTGAGAACTTTTAAGATCTGCTCTTACTAGCAACCTTCAAATTCTGATTTGTTTTGTTTTTGTAAATCTGTTTCTGAAACTCAGCTCTCCTAGCACCTTATGATAAACAATGGTAGAACTCACAAAGTAATGATATACTTTTTGCTTTTAAGTATGCTTTGTTCAGCCTGGGTGGCTCAGTCAGTTGAGCATCTGACTTCAGCTCAGGTCATGATCTCGCAGCTTGTGAGTTTGAGTCCTGCGTCAGGCTCTGAGCTGAGCCTGTTTCAGATTCTGTGTCTCCTTCTCTCTGCCCCTCCCCCCGGCTCACACTCTGTCTCTCTCAAAAACAAATAAACATAAAAAAAAACATGTTTTGTTCAAATTCAGATGATTAGATGTAATTCTGAAGTGACTAAAATCAATGTAAATAATATACTGGTTCTCATATTTGATGGTAAATATTTCCATTAAAAGTTGAGAAGTCGCAATGGAGAAACTATTCTGTGAACTGGTTATTTAGCACCAAAAGGAAAATGGAAAATTTTGTCAGGAACATTTTTGAAATGAACTCTAAGAACGTTCCACTACTGTTGGTATTTTAATTTTTCAGCTTAAGTAGTTTAAATATGCAACATTAGTTGAAATAAAAAAATTATGCATGCATAATTATGCATTTAAAATTATGCATAGATTTGAAGGCCTAACTAATTATTTATCAGTTTCTGATGGATATCCTAGTTAAGCATCAAGTTATACGCTTATACCTATGAAATAATCAGGGCATTGCATTTAATCTCTACAATAAGACACTGAAGGAGATGCATTAGATATACATTTTAAAAGTATACATTTACATATTCTTCATTATAGAGATTTCCTTTCTTTAGGGACCGTGACATACTGCTTTCCATAAAGAGCACCTCCCATTAATCCTCACACCAGAAACAACAAAGTCAGTGCTGGCATAAATTCAGTCAGGATTCTGGGGCCCTGCTGTGTGGGGAGTCTCGCGAGAAAGGGCAGAATCCTATGTCAGTCTCCAGGCCCACTTGGTTCTTGGCACCTCTGCTGAGAGCTGCAGAGGCTACTGATCAGTTACAAATGTAGTGTTTTTGAGTATGAGGTGTACATCTGTCTTTGCAGAGGCTACTGATCAGTTACAAATGTAGTGTTTTTGAGTATGAGGTGTACATCTGTCTTGGAGGAACAGGACTGAGAGCAGCATGTCATTCCTCAGAGACCATTGAATAATTGTTACATCACCTTTATTGGTGCCTACTTCACTTTGTTCATATTGGTGCTTCTAAGGAGCGTAATGTAACATATTCTCCTGGGATTTATAATAGGCAAAACCGAGCAGTGTATGCAGCAGGTGGGGTTAGGAAAGAGGTCATGTGTTTGACTAGAAAAATGGAAGTGTTAATGCTCCTTGTAACTGTATACAAAGTTGTGGGCCCCGAGGATGCAAGCAGAGATTAGCAAGAGTTAACCGAGAAGCAAGGCCTTTTCCACGAAAACAGTTGACACTATAAAGGAACATCTATGCTGATGGACTTGAGGGGAAATGAGTTAAGAATAGAAAGTCCGTCAGTCAGTGAGGTTTCACAACAAACAACTGCAGGGTTTGTGCCCTAATGCTGTGAGGGAAAGCAGAAATGGTAGGAATCCATGAAACCACGGAATGAACTGAACGTCTGGAGACATGGGCTTCCAAAGCTGTTATCTGTCTGGTTTCCCTGTGGCCACGTATCCTCAACTACATGGACTTAATTTCTGTACAGGTGAAAAAAAAGTCGAAACAGGTGAAATAGTCTTTGATTTCACCTGTGAGTGTTGATCTGCAATGAGGTGGCAGTGATTTTTATTAGGTTTTTATGGTCTTGCTTCTTGAATGAATCACAGAGATGAAGCAATAGAAAAAGGTACAGAGAGAGGTGTTTCTTCACCTTTACTCCACTGTCGTTGAATAAACATCACATAAGAAAGTTTATTTCAGATATTTAATAAACAACATTTTAAATATATAAATGAGGATATGGTGTTCTTTAACTTTTGACTTGGAGAGGATATACTGTTATGCTTACTATTCTTTTGAGTCAATTTCTTCCCAGTTTGTGTTAAAAATTTCAAACCAAAGCCTTTTTAGTCTGAGACAAACATTATTGTTGAGAGGAGGATAAAGAAACCTTTGTCTCAAAACTGAAAATGATAGAATGTGACTCCTTAATCCTGATTTTGCAATTCTGGTTATTTTAGCAGGCATTATAAAATTGTTACTCTACTAAAATCCAGTACTATTCTGGTTAATTAATAATATGCTTGCCAGTGTGACTATTAGAAGTTACAATAGTCTCTCCCTTGTCCATGGGGGATAGATTCAATGGATGCCTGAAACCACAGGTAGTACTGAACCCTATGTATACTTTGTTTTTACCTACACATGCATACTTATGATAAAGTTTAGTTTATAAATTAGTGGGAGATTAGCAACAATAGTTAATAATAAGGCAATTATAACATCATACTATAATGAAAGCTATGTGAATGTGGTCTCTTAAAATATCTTATTGTGCTATACTCACCTGTCTTCTTCTGTGAGAATGTGAGATAAAAAAACACCTATATGATTAGATGAAGCAAGGTGAATGATGGAGGTGCTATGATGTAGTGTTAGGCTACTCTTGACCTTGTGACAGTATGTCAGTAGGAGGATCATTTACTTCTATACTGTGGTTAACTGAAACTGTGGAAAACAAAGTTGCAGATAAGGGGACACCCTACTAGAAGAGCATGGCAACAAGACCTTGTTGTCATTAAGCCCACTGAAGTCATCTTCTGGGTTCCTGCTGCAAACTTGGAACAAGTCTTGGCAAGGTCTTTCTAGCACATCTAGGAGTAACAGAGTTCTAGGTAGAGCTATGTAATTTAGGATTTATTTTCCATGACATATAATATATTGAGGCTCCATGTGGAGGTTGTATTTGTCTTTCTTGTTAAATAGCAATGCTTTTAACATTATTTTTCCTAATACCATATTATAAATTTTGAACATTTCAGTGCTTAGTTTGCCTCTCATCTGTTTTTAAGTATCTCGGTAAAGGCTCTAGTGTTAAGGATGTAACTTAACTGTACATAATTACTATAGTACTTTTTAAAAATATTATCTTATCTGTTCTAATGCCCCTTTGTGGTCTTGGCTGTCAAACAGTCTTAATGTTATTTAGAGCTGTTTATTTATTAAATGTTTGTGGATTTTATTTATTTATTTATTTATTTATTTAGCTCTCTGCCCAATGTGGGGCTCAAACTCACAACCCTGAGATCAGAGTCACATGCTCTACTGACTGAGCCAGCCAGGCGCCCATTTTTATTTATTTAGAATAATTTGTTATAAGCTTTTCTCTAACTATCAAATTTGATAATTTTTGTCATTGTTATACTCACTTCATCATTAATAAGCACCTGTATATTAAAAGAGTGATGGAGCAAAAGCATTTATTCCAACAACATTAGTTTTGTGATTAATGATTTTTCAAAGAACCAGTCACTAGGACAGTGCCTAGCACATAGTAGGTACTCAATCTTTGTATCAGCAAATGCCGTATTTTGAAATAATATATGGGGGATGCATAATGAGAGTTATACTTGCAGAAAACTGTGGGTAGAAACCTTGCAGCAAAAGAGCTTAAGATAATTTTTATTGAGCCATTTCTTAATGAGTTCTGAGTGAATGATTTCAGGGATATTTAGCACAGTGGAAATTTCTCTGTTCAATGAAGGAAGTCAATGGTACTAAGAACGTAACCTGAAATGGACTTTCTACACTCTATGCCCATGTTTGCCTATAGAATATCCTATTATTTTTGCTTTCAAGTGAGGAGAGTCATTTAAGAGATGTCATTTTAGAAAATATTTAGATTGTCACTGGCTTCCTATAATTAAGGTAGTTTTCTATCCCGGCCACATTGTATACATATCAGAGTAGGTTTCCTAAAAAAGATGGATTTAGGGTATTTTATTAAATGGATTACCTTTTATAAATGAAATACATGTTAAATACAGACATAAAACATAATTTGGCAAGAGATATGTGCTTGCATACAGTTAGCATTGCCTTTAATTGATTCTGTTGAATTACGAGGTGTTGTAGAGAATGAATATTTTCTTTATGGATAATAAAATAGCTCTTCAGCTTCTTACCAGCTAGGCTTAGGGAGCCACCAGGGAGAGCCAATGATTCACAGAGCTTGGGTCGGGATTCAGACACTTCTCAGTGGTGATATTAGGACCTCTACCCCCCATTGTACCACATAATGACTTTAGGTGGGTCATATGGTGTTAATCATAAATAAGTCGTGTCACTTGTTGGTAACTTCACATTAAGTAATTCAAGTTTACTCTGAGAAAATGGAAATTTTAATGTGGAATAGATGGTATAATTCTACAGTTGCAGCCTTCCCTTACCTGAAGCTTGAAGGCAACAGATGTGAAGATACCATCTGTCCTACCTCCTTGAATTTTACGTGGAGAGTTAGGCTTTGTATGTGGAGGGTGGGTTTTCTCTAGACTAACTGCCAAACATGGATGTGGATTTGGGCATAGGCCCATTGTATAGGTTATATTAGATATAATGTATATATTTTACATGGATTCCATTTCTTGAGCTATCACCAATACAAGTTAATAAAGCCAGCATTTTTGAGAATAGTCTTCTCCTGGATAATTACTGTTGGCCTCTGTCTGTTGTTCTAGTCTCATTGGGAGCCATTTTACTCCTCAGTTATACTAGAGTCATCCTGGCCTTCTTTCCCACCAAAGAACATTTATACCGGCTCCTCTCTGTTCCTTGCAGCCCTTTGCTCTCACCCCTATCACTGTCCTCACCAACTTGAAGGCAACATAAGATGTTCTCTCATCAAAGTTACCAGCAGACATTTTAACAGCTAAATCCAGTAAGCCATCTTAATGGCTTATTTTCCAGCACTCACTCCTTAAAGTCTATTCTTTGACTTCTGTGAGAGGTCATGCTCTTGGTCCTCTTATCCCTCTACCTTTGTATTTTAAGTCTTCTCTGCCAAGTCCTTTCACATAGATGGCCCACAGTCATCTAAAATCCACCATGGCCAAAGTAAACTTTGTTTTCCTCCCATTTCACCTTGCCTGGTATTCCATATCTCAGCAATATTTCCACTCACCTCTCACTTAAATAAAAAACCTAAGAGTCATTCTAGACCCAGTACAGGACTTTTAATTTTACCACCTATTTCATGATACTTCTCACTTCTCTCCGTTCCTTTTGTTAGTGACCTCAGGCAATTGCCATCTTTCCTTTAATGCTTCAAGTCACCTACTGCTCCAGCTTCAGTTTTGTCCATCTAGTGCACATCTGGAGTGATCTTTCTAAGATAAAAGTTAGGCTTTCTCAGTTTGTTCAAAACTCTACAATGTGCTTGTCCCGAGGATGGAGTAGGAACACCTATTGTTGTTTGTTAAATGAATGAGCAGAGAATGGAAACCTGAGGCCTCTCAATATCTAAGGTTGAAGCTCATTTGGATTCTAGATTATATTGTCCACAATACTTTGAAGATTTCATGTATCGACCAAATCTTTTGTTTCTGAATTTTGCTTGTAAGTTCATAAAACAAGAACGAATAGAATAGTGTTATAGTTCACAGGTTGTCTATAAGAACAAGATAGAATCCCTGTGGTGAAAACAGGATTTATGTACCTATAGTTCTGCTTATCTTTTAGTTATAATCGATTAAATTTTTGTATAGAAACTTTCTTACGAGAGCTCTTCAAAAATAAGTGTTTTCCCCCTCGTACTAAAAGAGAGAAATGAATGTCACTTTAGTATCTGCATTCACATACCTGGATTTCCACAAGATGAAACAAGGATTCCTTCTAAACAGTGTGACAACTGGTGTTTTGATTGCTATTCTTTAAGGTTTATAAATTTGTTCTGTTTTAACAAAGCATCATTTTGAATGTTCACTTAAAAACAACTTGCCAAAAAATGAAAAGAATATGTGATGGTATAATCTCATGTTTAAACATGCTCATCAGATGAGAGGTAGCCAAATGTAGATATGATGTTTTCTTTACTCTTAAATTTGTATACAGTACTTTAGTGTACTCTTTTGTGTGGTAAGATGTATATAACATAAAATTTACGACTTTAACCATTTTTAAATGTTCTGTGGCATTGGGTACATTTACATTTGTGTGTTGCTTTAGTATACTTTTTAAAAAAATATTATATTGAAATAATTCAATAGTTTCATTATTGAGACCCCAAACTGGTTGCACTGAATAAGCTGAATTGCCTCTGTGGCTCATCATTGTGGTGCTGAAGAAAAATGATTTTGCTTGTTGATTGTTTCATAAGGAATTTGCGGTGTATCCAGCCTTGTTGGGGTCAGAGAGCAAATGCCAGTGGAAACTTATGGAAATAAGTATTGTATTATTTTTTAAAAATATTTTTAAAAATCTATTGTGAGAGAGAATGAGAAAGAGAGAGAGTGTGTGCGCACACACAAGTGGAGGAGGAGCAGAGAGAGAGGAAGAGAAAGAATCCCAAGCAGTCTCTGCACTGTCAGCACAGAGCTTGACATGGGGCTCCATCCCATGAACTGTGAGATCACGACCTGAAACGAAATCAAGAGCTGGATGCTTATCCAGCTGAGCCACCCACGTGTCCCTGTATTATTTTAATAAAAGAATAAAACATTTGCCTATTACCTTGCTAGTTTATGAGACTCTTCTTGATTCTGATGATTAAATCCTTTATATAAAGTATAATTAATTTAAGTAGATCCCAAATATAAAGTTTTATCTTGAAATGTTCAGAGATCATATAAACTCAACTTGGTTTGGTTTATTGCTTAACTTGTTTAAATGTGTTCCCTTCCTGTGAAATGATAATTTGGAAACTTGAACATAGGATATTAAACAATAGGAAGGATTGAGTTCACTGCCTAATTCTTAGCCCCTGCTAGAATAGGAGGCTAAACTTTAATTTAGGGGACAGAGGCGTCATAGTGTGCTATTCATCCTAATAAATTTTGTAAGCTGGTCTAAGAGAAATTTGGGGGTTAATAAGTACTTTGGCCTCTTCCTTTCATTGCAGAGTGAGGAAACTTAGCTTTAAAAATAAATGGAGGGGCACCTAGGTGGCTCAGTTGGTTAAGCGTCTGACTTCAGCTCAGGTCATGATCTCGTGGTTCATGAGTTCAAGCCCCAAGTCGGGCTCTGTGCTGACAGCTCAGGGCCTAGAGTCTGCTTCGGATTCTGTGTCTCCCTTGTTCTCTGCCCCTCCCCTGCTTATGCTCTGTCTCTCTCAAAAATGAATAAACATTAAAAAATTTTTAAAAAATTGGAAAAGTCTTCATTCTTTATAATAATCTCCTTATAATAATGACCTTATGACCATTGGATTCAATTCAGTCATCTAATGAGCTAGAAGATGACAAGTGTATACCTAAGTGACACCAAACTTTGGTTTCTCTTAGAAAGTGTCCAAAGCACCTGTCTTTCCTATACATATATATATATATATATTTCCTATGTGTATATATATATATATATATATATATATATGCAGTACATTTTCTCTCATTCCATCATCAAATACTTTTTTGTATTTATCAACAGGACGGTCTAATATCAACATTTCAAATTCTTTCATTTGGGGATATCTCCTGACTGTTTACCTGAGTAGTCCCCCCTCTCCACCACCAATCTGCGAAGATCTTATTAAGGGAAACACAAATGTGGGGGCGTAGGGCTTGGCAAAGAGACCATGGTGGTGATGAAGCTCAGAAGGAGATTTGGGGTCATCCATCCTTCCTGTGCTCTCCATACAACCCCTCCCACCCCACACCAAAGCTTTGCAGAGCTACGGCATAGCATGACCACTGAAAATACAGAGTTAAAGAAATACCAGAGTCCTGAGACTTTTCCAGCATATTTTGAATAGAAATAATCTTGGCTGTAGTCAACAGCAGACAAGCTAATTATTTGTTCACATGTGCTTTGGCCAGTGTTTTGCTCATTTGGGGGCTTGTAATAACTTTGGAGTTTGTCCTTCGTGAGATGAGAACCTAAGATGATATCTTTTCCACTGGTTCCAAGTTATAAGGCATTTTGGGGTAAATTTTGTAACCATGTAGGAATTGGAGGTCAAAGCAGGAAATAAGCATTTGGAGTGGGTCATTCTTTCCTGGGCTAGATAGAAAACATTTATCTCTTGAAGGCTTATCTTACTAGGAGAGAAAGTCTTGATTTAAGGAGATATCACCACAAAGAGGAGAGGCTTATAGGAGAAAGCTCTTTCCACAGCAGTACTTTTGTTCTCATAAACAGTGGCTCAAGTCAAGAGTGAAGTGTTAATAATGCTTTTGAGGTGTGGAGCCATACCTGGGGTGTAGGAACTATATACATGCATTTTCAGCAACACTGATTTCCCACTGAAGGTTTGTTAGAGACTATTAGAGGTTTTATAACTCTGTTGACAATAATCCTGCTTAGAACATGATCTGCTCATATAAAAATATTTTTTTCTGTGAAAGGTCTCATTAGCTTAAAAATCTAGGCAAACGGTAGCTTTAAGAGCTGAGTCACAGTCTACCTTACTATCACAATTCAGTTTCCTACCTTACTGTCACAATTCAGTTTCCCTCTATTGTACTTGGTAGATTAGTCCCATCTGAGCAGTGCCATTAGGTGCCTGCCTGCACGGTGTGGAAACACACACACACACATACACACACACACACCTGAAATTTCTGAACATGTGGGTTGTGATGAATTTAAATGTTTTCTAATAGTGCAACTACGTCTAAACAGCTGAAGATTTATACTTGTTTTTTAACTTAAGGATGAGGAAATTGACTACTATAGGATAATTAAAAATCACAACTCTCTGAAAAAGCATGAGCTAAGTTGTTAAATGCCAGGGCATCAAGAAACAATATTCTGTAATCTGTACAGATTTTTTTTATTCTGTAAATAAATTGGGTAATTTATATCTTTGTCACTTGAACATCAGATAAGTATTTGAGTTAATGAATCATCCCACCAACATCCCATAACTAAATCAAATTTTGTTTTCTTTTCACAGGCAAGGTTTTAGTCAATTGAATAATAAATCATCCTGCCTTTTTTTCTGAATCACAGGATAGGGAGGCTCTTACAGACAGGATCACAATTAAATAAGCCCTCAGAGGAGAGATTCTACCCTGTTTTAAAAGGAGGCCAGGGAAGGAGAGAGTCCTGACTATTTTGGTCAGACTTTATAGTGCTTAAAATAGTAATATCATGTGTCTGTTTTTAAATATTTTCAGTTTATCACTGAAGATTTGTCTTAAATGCAGAGGTCAAGAATGAATCAACTTCTTGATAACCCCCAATATCCTGGTCAGATCCTGCAGTGACCAGGTGTATGAAGAAATGTTCCTCTTCCTTCAAAAAGACTCATCCAATAAGCACCTACAGTTTACAAAGAATATTCATGCACACTTTTCCTTTTGAGTCTCACAACAACACTATTATATGTAAGGATTATTGATTCCTATTTAAAAGCCGAAATTAAGAATCAGGGAGGCTAAGTGACTTACCTAAAGTCATATATTTACTGAGCAGAAAATTACAGCTTGAGACTAGTTATTTTTATGTAAGGGCAATGCCTTTTGCATTTGACGCTTTGCTGCTGTTTTGCTATGCTTATAAAATCAGTCACTGTAAACATGCATTTAGGTGCTTTTGTGTAATTAGTTCCTGGGAGAATTATATGAATTGGTGATCTGGTTGGGAACATTATCAACTTCAGTCTGTGGTCTGAACAGAGGAAAGTATAAAAAAATATCCAGTTTTAAGTGGCATTGGTCAGATGCTCAGTGTAAAGGAATTGGGAGTGATAGATATAGTGGACAGTCTGGGACTAAGATGATATCTGTTATGTTACGAATACAAGGATTGGACCTGTAATTTGGGAAAGACAATATGTGAGAAGGTCAAGATATATCCAAGAACAAAGTAGCCACAAGAAATAATTAACCTGCTTAAGGCACACTAATCTGAACACAGAAAGTCTGATGCCATCAGCACTGTGGTTCAGGGAAGTGTGGCAAAATGGGCTGAGGATTCTGTGAGACTAAGATGCAGAGACACTTTCAGAAAGAGGTAAAATGCAAGGTGCAAGTGTTCTCTGTGAAATTCTATGGTGGAAGGCTTGAAAATTTAATTTACATTGGAAGAACCTTAAGAGTTAGTGGAACCATTAAGATTTCTGTTTAGTTCTGAGCTGTGGCTACTAATAGCTTTATATTGAAACACAGGTGCTGATTCTCATAAAGTTCATCTAAACTGTGTACCTCAGTCTACAAATTTGATCAAGTGAGAGTCATCTGTTTGTCATTGGCTTCCAATCTGACTTTCAAGAAACTTACTTCCTTCAAAATAGTTTGAGGGGAAAAAGCGACTTTTAGTTATGGTATATTGTCAGTCCTGGGGTGCTTGGGTGGCTTAGTGGGTTAAACATCCGACTTAGGTTCAGGTCATGGTCTCACAGAGCCTCTGTGTTAGGCTTTGTGCCAACAGTGTGGAACTTCTTTGGGATTCTCTCTTTCCCTCTCTCTCTCTGCCCCTCTCCTGCTTGCACTCACTCACTCTCTCTCTGCCTCTCAAAAATAAAAAAAAATAAACACTTAAAAAAGGCATATTGTCAGTCCTTTTTGATATAAAGCATATTAAGGTGAAAATCTTTTATTTGAACTAGTTTTAAGTTTAAAACTTAAATTATTGCAAAGTATAAATGAAGAAAACTTTTTAAAGAAATCCAGCATTATTTCTTTCACATATCTATAGGGACTTGAGCTAGGTTGTCAAAGTACCTACATGTAGTGGTTCTTAGGGAATCTGCTTTAATGAAAAAATGAGTGATTTGTAGTTAACTTAATAGTTGCTTTTATTTCAAAGAACACCAGGCATTTGAAAAATAAGTTTTTCTTTCTAAAGCTAATAATATCAATTTTCGTGGCAATTTGTCTTTTTCTGGAACTGTGAAAATGTGAATTTAGGCCAGCCTCTGTCCAAATAATCATAATATCTGAATGGAGTCTGAGGAGTTCATATACTGTTATTGAATTTTGTCTATTTTCTAAGGGAAAATTGATTCCTTATTTTCAAATTATTTTACAGGATCCTTCTAACCAAAAATGTGGCGGAAGAAAGAAAACCGTGTCTTTCAGCAGCATGCCGTCAGAAAAGAAAATCAGCAGTGCGAGTGACTGCATCAGCTTCATGCAAGCTGGCTGCGAACTGAAGAAGGTCCGGCCAAATTCTCGTATTTACAACCGTTTTTTCACTCTGGACACAGACCTCCAAGCTCTTCGCTGGGAACCTTCCAAGAAAGACCTAGAGAAAGCTAAGCTTGACATTTCTGCCATAAAAGAAATCAGACTGGGGAAGAACACGGAAACATTTAGAAACAATGGCCTTGCTGACCAGATTTGTGAGGACTGTGCCTTTTCCATACTCCACGGGGAAAACTACGAGTCTCTGGACCTGGTTGCCAATTCGGCGGATGTAGCGAACATCTGGGTTTCAGGTTTGCGGTACCTGGTTTCTCGAAGTAAGCAGCCCCTTGACTTTATAGAGGGCAACCGGAACACGCCGAGGTTCATGTGGTTGAAAACAGTGTTCGAAGCAGCAGATGTTGACGGCAATGGGATTATGCTGGAAGACACCTCTGTAGAGTTGATAAAACAACTCAACCCTACCCTGAAGGAATCCAAGATCAGGCTAAAGTTTAAAGAAATCCAGAAGAGCAAAGAAAAACTAACCACACGAGTGACAGAAGAGGAATTTTGTGAAGCTTTTTGTGAACTTTGCACCAGGCCGGAAGTGTATTTCTTACTGGTACAGATATCTAAAAATAAAGAATATTTGGATGCTAACGATCTCATGCTCTTTTTAGAAGCTGAACAAGGAGTTGCCCATATTACCGAGGACATGTGCTTAGACATTATTCGAAGATATGAACTTTCTGAAGATGGCCGTCAGAAAGGGTTTCTTGCAATTGATGGCTTTACCCAGTATCTGTTGTCACCAGAATGTGACATTTTTGATCCTGAGCAAAAAAAGGTTGCTCAAGATATGACCCAGCCATTATCTCATTACTACATCAATGCTTCTCACAACACCTATCTCATAGAAGACCAGTTTAGGGGGCCTGCTGATATTAATGGGTATGTTAGAGCTTTGAAAATGGGCTGTCGAAGCATTGAACTCGATGTAAGTGATGGTTCAGACAATGAACCCATCCTTTGTAATCGAAATAATGTGACAACACACCTTTCCTTTCGAAGTGTCATAGAGGTGATAAATAAATTTGCCTTCGTTGCTTCTGAATACCCACTCATTCTTTGCTTGGGAAATCACTGCTCCCTACCCCAGCAGAAGGTAATGGTTCAACAAATGAAAAAGGTCTTTGGCAATAAGCTCTATACTGAGGCACCTTTGCCATCAGAAACCTACCTCCCATCACCAGAAAAATTAAAAAGAATGATTATCGTCAAAGGAAAGAAATTGCCTTCTGACCCAGATGTTTTAGAAGGAGAGGTCACAGATGAAGATGAGGAAGCAGAAATGTCTCGAAGGCTGTCAGTAGATTACAATGGGGAGCAGAAGCAGATCTGGCTGTGTAGGGAGCTCTCTGATTTGGTCTCTATCTGTAAATCTGTTCAATATAGGGATTTTGAACTGTCCATGAAAAGTCAAAACTACTGGGAAATGTGTTCATTTAGTGAAACAGAGGCCAGCCGAATTGCAAATGAATACCCAGAGGATTTTGTAAATTATAATAAGAAGTTCTTATCAAGAATCTATCCAAGTGCCATGAGGATCGATTCCAGTAACTTGAATCCACAGGACTTTTGGAATTGTGGCTGTCAGATTGTGGCAATGAATTTTCAGACTCCCGGTCCAATGATGGATCTTCACACGGGCTGGTTTCTTCAAAACGGAGGATGTGGTTATGTTCTAAGGCCATCCATCATGCGAGATGAAGTTTCTTACTTCAGTGCAAACACAAAGGGCATCGTACCTGGGGTGTCTCCTCTAGCTCTTCATATCAAGATCATCAGTGGTCAGAATTTTCCAAAGCCCAAGGGAGCTTGTGCCAAAGGAGATGTCATAGATCCTTATGTTTGTATAGAGATACATGGAATTCCAGCAGACTGTTCAGAACAAAGAACTAAAACTGTACAGCAAAACAGTGATAACCCTATTTTTGATGAAACTTTTGAGTTTCAAGTAAACCTACCTGAGCTGGCCATGATCCGTTTTGTCGTTCTAGATGATGACTACATTGGGGATGAGTTTATAGGACAATATACAATACCATTTGAATGTTTGCAGCCTGGATATCGGCATGTTCCCCTGCGCTCTTTTGTGGGTGACATCATGGAACATGTAACCCTTTTTGTCCACATAGCAATAACTAATCGAAGTGGAGGAGGAAAGCCACAGAAGCGCAGCCTGTCAGTGAGAATGGGGAAGAAAGTTCGAGAATATACCATGCTCAGGAATATTGGTCTTAAGACCATAGATGACATCTTTAAAATAGCAGTTCATCCTTTACGAGAAGCCATAGATATGAGAGAAAATATGCAGGTAGGAAAAATCCCAAACTTTCCCCCAACCTGCTCCTACTTCTTCCTACCCTTCTCTTACCAGGGAACATTGTATTTTACTTGTGATCTGATTACAGAAAAAAATTATCAGAAAGGTTGTATAAACTCAAAAACCACCAAATTAAGTGCTACCTGTGAAAGCAGATATATTTCATGTGTCTGATTATAAATGAATGCTATGTTAAATTTGGCCTGAACTAAACAAGTGAATATAAATGCTTTATACATCCATTAGATATCCCTACCACATAACCAAATAGATATATGGCGTTGTGTATATGAAACGATGTAAAAAGAATAGACTATAAAATATTATATGTATGTACAATATATAAAATATTATATATACGTAAAATACTAGTTACAAGTATATATGTAAAATATTTGCAGATATGAACATGAAAGGGAAGTTGAAGTCATATAAACAAATATAATGCTATCAGTTTATTTTAGTTAAGTGTACAACAGCAATAATAAATTACTCCCATTAGAAAACACAACTAAACAAACAATATTCAGCACTTGAACATGTTGAAAACTAGGTAGCCTTCTCTTAGAAATGTGGTTAAATTGAAAGTTGAAAGAACATGGATTCTGGCTTAAACTCTATCCCCTTATGATCTTGAGCGAAGTTTTTCAGATCCCTGATCATCAGTTTTGTCCAAATAAGGTAATGAAAATAGTAATACATCACAGAATTATTATTAGAATTAAATGACAGTATATGTAAATTTCCTGGTGCTGACATGTGGGAATTCAGTGTTAGTTTCTTTCCCTTTATTAATGTTGTAATCAGAGATGGTTGCCAATTTCTTTCTTCAGTACCATTGAATGTACTTATTCTAGGCTCATATTACTTAGAAACCATCAAACAACAAATACTGAGTTCCTGCAATACTCAAGGAGGTTTTGGTTAGCAGAAGTAGCAGTCTGAGAGCAGAACAAAAGAGGAACATTTTTCAATGCACCTAATTTGCTCCTTTAGCTAACATTCGAATAGTAATTCTCACTCCAAAAATCCCTACTTTCAAGACAGAAAACAAGCTAGAAGAAGTTAGGTGATTTCCCAAATATTGCCATTAGTAAATAGGAATGTTGGGCTTTAAATCCAGAATTGCTGACTGTCAAAAATCATTCATGGTTTTTAGTCAGGTGATGCTGAACCTCAAATCCATCTTTTGGTGAAGACTTTATTTTTACATTATTTCACAGAGAAATTCAACATAGACTTAAAGTCAGTTTAAATAGCTAAAATGGTAGAAAATAGTATGACACATAAATGACATATAAACACTTAGATGGTGAGCATTTATTTGAAGTGGTTGCCTTAGCCACTGTTTTAAAAATAGGCTCCAAATATTAGCATCTTCTACATGACTTTTTCTGACATAATTCAAAGCTATTATAAATCCCTGTTTCAGATTAGTTATGTCATTTCTACATCTTATTTTGTATGTTGCAAGTAGATTTTATTTATTTCTATGCAATTCTTTTTTTTTTAATTTAAAAAATTTTTTTTAATGTTTATTTATTTTTGAGGCAGGGAGAGACAGAACATGAACGGGGGAGGGTCAGACAGAGAGGGAGACACAGAATCTGAAACAGGCTCCAGGCTCTGAGCCATCAGCCCAGAGCCTGACGCGGGGCTCGAACTCACGGACCGCGAGATCATGACCTGAGCCGAAGTCGGACGCTTAACCGACTGCGCCACCCAGGTGCCCCTCTATGCAATTCTTAAAAATATATCCTTTCCACATATTATGTGTTTAAAATACATGTTAAGCAGAGTTGGTTATAAATAAAGTTTTTTCAGATAGCATTGATAATTTATATCATCCCAACACATAGTCTTTTGGGTTAAGAATTGTTTGGAGCCTGATCAGTAGAAAAATGAAATAGTATCATTGTCACTAAATTCGTTCGACATAGAATAGATTAGGTACTGCTCCCTGTTAATAAAACACAAAGTAGGCATAATTCCTATTTCAAATGAATTTTAAAAGCCTGTATCATGGACAAATGTAGCTATACATGAAATTTGTTTCAGTATGTGCACCTGTCAGGTGCATTTCTGATGCGACGACAAAGAAATACCACTGATGGTTAGTCGAATGGAGGATGGTGAGTAATTGCAGCCTGCTACCTTGAGGGGAAAAGCTCACAGAAGATGCACTCCAACGTACAATCATGGACTTATTTTTATGATCATCATGATACAAATCAAGTAAGATATTCACAAGCAGCCAATGCTGATTTGTGTGAATATTCCAGTGCTCTGCTTTGAAAAGCACTGTGTAGCCTTGGTTCACAGTCTGCTTTACTTTATGGCATAATGTAGCAGTTGCTAAAAATTGAGAAAGATGAGGTATAATCATGGATTAGCTCTGTGTGTCATCTCTGCACATTACATTTTTGGTTGATTATAATCCAGTTTCCTCCAAACATGTATGCATTAAAGGGTATACTTTTAATGAATATACTTCAGTGTAAACCTAGAAGTGCTGGGGGTGATGTGTCATGTGGTCAGAAGTATAATTCCATGTTTTCTTCCCCACAGAATGCCATAGTGTCTATTAAGGAGTTGTGTGGACTTCCTCCGATTGCCAGTCTGAAGCAGTGTCTGTTGACCTTGTCCTCTCGGCTCATCACCAGTGACAATACTCCCTCAGTCTCTCTTGTGATGAAAGACAACTTTCCTTATCTGGAGCCTTTGGGGGCAGTTCCAGATGTGCAGAAAAAAATGTTGGCTGCCTATGATCTGGTAGGAAATTGTGACTCTATATTTCTTACCTGAATGTGTGTGGGGGGGGGGGGAATCATCTGGCAGGGGCTCCTTTGTGTAACTCTGATGAATAAATAACATTGCAGGTGGCAGACAGAGCACACCCACTCAGCTTCCCCTAGGTCCCAGTGAAGACCTCTGAGGCAGTGCTTTGAACCCAGAGCTCCACAGATTACGAATAGAAATTCTCTGCTTTAGCAAGGAATGAATTATTGATAAAGTCTTCAAAAGCACAATTTTTGACCATCTAAATGATGTTAGCCTGCAACATAACCATTTCATTGTATACCTGTAGGAAATGAATTTATGCTTCTCACTGCTGTATGATGTTTGAGACAAAATATTTCTCTGGAATTTATATTTCTAAGATGATACTATTAAATGATTTTTTTCTGACTATATAATGGAGTTTATGTAGCAATTAAATGTAAGGATAGTTATATTTTTGCATCTCCTAATTCCATAAAAAACTAAGGAGCAAATGAAAAATTGGAAAAATTTGTAACGTATATACCAGATAAAGTGTAAACTGTCCTTAAAAATCAGTGAGAAAAAAATGGGGAAAAAATCTTATGTCAATTAGGTTTAATTTCAGCTTGATAAAACAAACAGTGCAACACAATAATGGCTTAAAAATACAAAGTTTTAGGGGTGCCTGGGTGGCTCAGTTGGTTAAACATTCGACTCTTGATTTTTTGCTCGTAATCTCACGGCTCATGAGTTTGAGCCCTGCATCAGGCTCTGTGCTGACAGTGTGGGGCCTCCTCAGGATTCTCTGTCTTTCTCTCTCTACCTCCTGCCCCTCTCTCAAAAATAAATAAATAAACATTAAAAAAAATACAGTTGTACTCCTTCAAATAAAAATCTGGACCCAGCCTTCCAGGATGAAACTTCTATAAAGTTCTTAGGAACTTAGGCTCCCTCTACCTTTCTGCTCTACCATCCCTGCAGTGTGACCATTATTCTTCTGGTCCAAAATGGCTGCTGAAGCTCCAGCCATAAAATCTGCATTCCAGTCATCAGAAATGATGAAGAGGAAAAGAAAGTATATCTTCTGCCTTTAAGGACATTTCTCTGAAATAGCATAGATCATTTCTGCTTATATTTCATGAGCTAGAGTTAAAACAGACACACTTAGCTGAAGAGGAGGATGAGAAGTATCTATGTCAAGGGGCTATATGCTCAACTAAAAGTTATCTCTTCTGATACTAAGAAATAGAGGGAGGAGAGTTATTAGGGAATAAAAATAGTCCCTTTTTAATGTTTATTTTGAGAGAGTGAGAGAGTGTGTGTGTGTGTGTGCATGTGCACACGCACACGTGCACACACACACACACAAACACACACATGAGCAAGTGAGGGAGGGGCAGAGGCAGAGAGAGAAAGTGAGAGAGAAAGAGAGAGAGGGAGAGAGAGAATTCCAAACAGGCTCTGTCAGCACAGATCCCGACGCAGGTATCCCCACAAACCATGAGATCATGACCTGAGCCAAAATCAAGAGTCCACGTGACCGAGCCACCCAGGTGTCCCATAAATATTCTTTACTTCAGAGATGAACAGGCAGTTCATGTATCTCTTCCTCCTAAAAAAAAAAAGACAATGAAAACTTAAAACCATATTTAACCTTAAAATGAGTTTTAGGTTAAAGATATTAAAGAAATGTAGTGAGATAGTCCCTCTCATTGGCACTAAAAAATATCATACCTCTGATAGAGAATTTAAGATAATGGATACTCTCACCCATCTACCTCTACTGGGAAAGCAAATTGATATAATCTTTTGGGAGAAAAATTTAGCAATAGTATTGAAAATGTTTACCTCATTTTATTTATGTATTTCTTTCCTGGGATTTATTCCAAATTTTTTTTAATGTTTATTTATTTTTGAGACAGAGAGAGACAGAGCATGAACAAGGCAGGGTCAGAGAGAGAGGGAGACACAGAATCTGAAGCAGGCTCCACGCTCTGAGCTGTCAGCACAGAGCCCGACGCGGGGCTCGAACTCACAGACTGTGAGATCACGACCTGAGCCGA
This sequence comes from Panthera tigris, assembly GCF_018350195.1. NCBI lineage: Eukaryota > Metazoa > Chordata > Mammalia > Carnivora > Felidae > Panthera > Panthera tigris. The sequence goes on from NC_056667.1 coordinate 182,596,039, forward strand.
AGTCGGCCGCTTAACCGACTGAGCCACCCAGGCGCCCCATCCTGGGATTTATTCTAAAGCAATAATGATATGCGTAAACATTTATGTTTAATAATGTCAACATAGAACTATAGTTAAATGAAATATAGTAAACCAAGATGTACGCTCTTGAACCCACTAAAATCATGCATTAGAAGAATATTTAAAGGTATGGAAAACTTCTCATAACATATTTTGTGAAAAAGTCTGGTTATAAAAATATACACTATAGGATTTATATTGTATTTACATGTATACATATCTACAATGTCAGCAAAATATTCATAGTAAGTATTTTTAAATAAAGAGAGTGAACTTTATTTTCTTATTTATGCTTTTCTAATTTTTATTCTCTATTTGCCAAACTCTTTACAAGGAACCCAACTAATTTTCATAATTGAATAATATTTTATCATTAAAAAATGACTAGAGGAAGAACATTTGGGATACACATCCTATAACTGAAAAAGAAAAAACCCCATAGAATGCATTCTCCTTCCGAATTATCATACCTCTTATAAACTGTATTCCATGACTGCTGGGGGAAAAGTTCACCTATTACCTATATCTCATTTTTCATGAAATCAGTTTTTTCATCATAAAAGCAGGGACTGAAAGCTATTCAGTGAATAGGTATAATTGCCATTTAAGAGGTGAAATTAGGGTACTAGTTGCCATAGAGACAGACAGTGGAAATCACTTATTCCTCCAATTCTCTGTGAAACTAAGAAAGAAAAATCATTCCCTGGGAGGGGAGCCTATTCCCCTGGAGCTGGGCTTGGAAAAGGCAGCTTACAAAAGCACCTGGACTGTGGTTGGCCAGTTTCCATTTCACATCTCCAAGTGTCCAATGCTGTTTTGTTTTTTCAGTTTTATCTGTGGGAGCTAAATCTGAACATCAACCTTTTCTCATTTGTATTTTTAAAATGCAATTTGTAATTACAGGCTTAGCATGGTTTTCCAAAGCTTAAAGTAAAAGTTGGAGTAGAAAACAGAAATACTTACAATGATATATTCATTTACAGTTCCCTATGGAAATGATTTATGGAAATAATTTTGAGTGTAAATATCCCTATGCCAAATGGCAAACTCAGAAGACCTTGCAAGTAATTGAAAACTCTTTTGACAGCTCTGCTGGGTTATTTCTTTTAGGGAGGAAGTGGGTAGAAACAGATATAAATAATGATGATATTAGCCTCGAATGTGAAAACACCATTTTTACTTTCTAGGATCTGCATTGTATTGGTTGGCACCCTCAAGCTCTTGATATATTTGTGTTAATATTTATTTTAAAGAAGTCTTCTAAGATACTCTGCAGATCCAGAATGATCATTTAAAACACATAAATCTGATCATGTCACTTTCCTGCCTAAAATCCTACATTGGCTTCCCATTAATATACAATTGAAACTCCTTACTGTGGTCTATAGGGTCATTTATGATCGTGGTGTATAGGGTCATTTATGATCAGGCCTTGCATACCTATCTCACTCCCCTCTCCCAGCCTCCTCTGCCTCTCCCAGCCTCACCCCCACAGTCTTTCTTCTGTTCACTCCCCCCAGCCACATGGGGTTTCTTTCTGTCTTCAATCAGGTCAAGTTTGTTTCCATCTCTGGGTTATTTTATTTGTGGTTCCCTCTGCCTGGAATCTTCTCTTGCATGAATAGTTGCTTCTTATCTCTTAATTTTTAGTTCAAATGTCATATCCTCAGAGAAGTCTTCCCTGGTAACTGTCCCCACTTGTTGCTCTGTCACATAACCTTTTATATTTCCATCATCCTACTTAGCAGTAATGAAAAATATTTTGCTTGACTTTTTGTTGAATTTCTGCCCTCCTTTCCCCTTCAATTTGAATGTATACTCCATGAGGGCCCAGACCCTGTGTGTTGCTTCCTACAGTTACCTCCCTCATCTAAAACAGTGCTGGCATGGACTATATTGCCAATTAATGTTAGTTGAATAAAAAACAAATAGAAGCATTTATTGTTGGTAGAAACAGTATAGTTCTGATGCCATAATTGGTGGGTTTTATGGTAAATCTTTAAATCTCCTTTGTTTTACCTCTATGACACCACTGTAACCAAACTGTTCTCCGTCTTATACTTGTAGTTAAAAAACCCCTACAGACAAAGACAAAACTACGGAGACTGTAAAAAGATCAAGGGGCTGGAGATGGGCCACAGGGTGGGGTGAGGGAGGGAGGGATGAATAGGTAGAGCACAGAGGATTTTTAGGACACTGAAACTATTCTTTTTTTTTTTTTTAAGTTTATTTATTGTGAGAAAGAGTGAGAGAGCATGAGTAGGGGAGGGGCAGAGAGAGGGAGAATCCCAAGCAGGCTCTGCATTGCCAGTGCAGAGCTCAATGCGGGGCTCCAATTCATGAACCGTGAGATCATGACCTGAACTGAAACCAACAGTCAGGTGCTTCACCAACGGAGCCACCCAGGCACCCCCACTGAAATTATTCTATGTGATACTATAATAGTGGATATATATCATTACACATTTGTCAAAATTAATACAGCATATAACAGAGTTAACTCTAATGTAAAGTATGGACTTTAATAATACTGTGTCAATATTGGCTCATCAACTATAATAAATGTACCACATTAAAGAAAGATGTTAACAGTAGGAAAATGAGGATGGGCTCAGGGCGTTTATAGGAATTCTATGTAGTTTCAGCTCAGTTTTTATATAAACCTAAAACTTTTTGTAAAAATAAAGCCTAAAAAAATCCTTTACAGACTATTAATAAAAAAAAAGTTGGATGACTAAGGCTGAAGATAAATCCTGGGTGGTGGTGGTGGGGGGGGGGGCACGTATTCCAAAATGAACAGCTTGTATGTTCAACTTAGACTCAAATCACTTAAATATTTGGATTTCTCAAAAATGGTAATGAATTATATAGACGCTATCCAAGAGGAAAAGTTGTAACTACTAAAAAAAACATAGAATACATTTACAATAAAAAAAGACCTGAAGTCATTTCTGAACAGATACAAATTTGGCTTATTTCAGTATCAAAAGAAACAAATCAGGCAACAAGTAACCTCCATTTACTGAAAGCCAACCTGCGTGTTATCAAACTATCCTATTTATCAACGGGAAATAAAATGAAAATATTTTAGAAAACATTAACCCTGAGTTCCTCTGCATAGATTTTTTCCCCCTAAATTTAGCTTTTCCCTAATGACCTGAGATGGCTCTATTCCTTATCAAACACTGGCTAATTTAATATTTGGAAGTATTTCTTCTTGAGGGTCTTAAAGATTCAGCCTTAAAAGTCATTTTAGTATTAACATTGCAATTATAATTCTATTATAGTATCTGTGTTGATATCAAGAAATCAAATGTCAAATATATCCATAGTAGAGTAGGCTTGTTTACATGGCGTAATTTCAGAAGACACCTTCCCTCCCATTCTGTATCTTATTTAAAATATAGGTTTTATATCTGGTACTTGAAATTCCAAAATTATAATCAATCCCTTTGGGTTAAGACTTTTTATTCTCTTTTAAAATGCCAAAAAAAAGGGGGCACCTGGGTGGCTCAGTCGGTTGAGTGTCCGACTTTGGTTCAGGTCATGCTCTTGTGGTTCACAAGTCTGAGCCCGCATCGGGCTCTGTGCTGACAGCTCAGAGCCTGGAACCTGCTTTGGATTCTGTGTCTCCCTCTCTCTCTGCCCCTCCCCTGCTAGCACTCTGTCTCTCTCTCCCAAAAATAAATAAACATTAAAAAAATTAAAATGGCAAGAAAATAGCTATGAATAATAATACAGTGGGTTATCAGTAATTTGTGGCTTTGAGTGAACGTAACAGATCCTGTCCTACAACAAATTTTTATCTGGGAAAAGGAAAAGATCTTAATGACAGAGTGTTCCCCAAGTCTGGGTTAGCTGAGGGTGAGTTTGCTCAAAGAATTACAATTTTTCCTAAGAACAATGCTGTTTACAATATCCCTTAATACTCTGAATAGGGATGTAGCTATAAACATCTGTCTGATATTTGGGGCAGCTGAAGCAGAGGTGATTTTCCTGATAGCAAATACATGTCCCAGCCAGAGGTGGGATGTGACAGCTTCTGAAAAGCACTAAAGCAAACTGGGAACATTATTAATCAATAACTTAGGCAAGTAGAATGGGTTCTAAAAGCTGAAGGTGGAATTGATGCCTCCTTCCTGGACTAAAGATCCACAGTAGAGGGCTATTGGCATTAGGCTTGCTACATTGCCATTTCAGTGGTCCTGTGGTCACCAGGACAGATTTTCAGAAATTGTCCCCAGGATATAATTGAAAGCCAGAGCACCACTTCTAAGTGACCTGTCCCTTTATTGCACTGTGATTTTTTAATTAATTAATTTTTTATTTTTCTTGCCCAGGTCTCTGAAAGAGTAAGCTTCACTTGCCCACTCTGGATTTTCCCTTTCTCTAAGAAAATTGGGGCTCCTGGGTGGCTCAGTTGGTTAAGCATCCAACTCTTGATTTTGGCTCAGGTCATGACCTTACTGTTTGGAGACTGAGTCCTGTGTCGAGCTCTGTACTGACAGTGTGCAGCCTGCTTGGGATTCTCTCGATCCCTCTCTCTCTGCTCCTCCCCCACTCATGCTCTCTTTCTCTCTCTCTATTTGAAAACAAACAAACAAACAAACAAACAAACAAACAAAATATCCACTGAAGTAGGAAATATAGAGTCACTGTCAAGTCTTTTAAGGTTGCTAATGCAATATAATTATGTTTTACAAATAAAAATGATGTAAGGTTTTGTTGTTGTTGTTGTTATTGTTGTTGTTGTTAGGAATAGTCTAATTCTTGGGGCTGTTAAAAAATGGAATTGGTTACCTAAAGAGCTGCCCAGTGTTAGAGCCAAGCATGGAGATACTTAATTTTATAAACATTGACTGAGTTCCTCCCATGTGCAAGCCACTGGTTTGAATGCTCTGGAAGGTATAGCAGATGCTGTGTTCCAGCAGCTTACAATTAGGGCAGGTGACGTGGTAAGGTCCATCCCAGGCCTATGAGTCTGTGGCTGGTGATCTTCTTATGTTCTTTATCATTTAACATGAAGTTGCAACAGTGGGCAATTTCATTGGAAAATACTTTATAATTTCAGTAGGACACTGTCAAAATTAGTTTGTTTTAATAGATATGACTTTTTTCTCTCTACAATAGTATTTGTATGCATGTCGATTTCATATTATTTTTGAAACCCATCTTTAGCCCCAACCTTAATGTTTTACTCTAGTCACATTGCTACATTTGAATACAAAACATTCTTGGGTGTCTAAAGAACCAACATCAAAAATTTCGTAGGTCAAAAACTGGTTCATCTTCTTATTTCCTAGGTATTCATTTACCATCTCCAGACCACTGCAAAAGATACCACATTGCCAATCATCCTCAGTTCCTCTAAATCATTTCGAATGCTTTCTCTCTGTTAACTCCAATAAGGTCTTTTAATTTATAATTCAATATTAATGAGATCCACTGCTTTTTTTCCTCATGTTTTTCTCATGTGTCCATTTTCTTTTTTTTCTTTTTTGAGGGAGAGAACGAGAAAGAGAGAGAGAGGGAGAGAGAGAGAGAGAGAGAGAGAGAGAGAGAGAGAGAGAGAGAACATCTTAAGCAGGCTCCATGCTCAGTGTAGAGCCTGATGTGGGGCTTGGGATCATGACCTGAGCCAAATTCAAGAGTCTGATGCTTAACCCACTGAGCCACCCAGGTGCCCCATGTATCTATTTTCTTATATTGACTTAGCCAAGGTTCTTACCAGACTCTCTTCTTCTCCTACCTGAATTTTTCAGTAGGTTGACTAGTCCCTCATTTAGTCTCTACCTTTCCCTAATTCAACAATTGGAATAATCATTTCAAATTCTATTTTTGAGCTTTTACTAGACTTGCAAAATCTTTGCCCACCAGTGCTGGCTGTTTTGCCAACCTCATTTCCCATTTCCTTCTGTTTGAACCCTCTCCTTCAGTCAAGCTGATGTATTTCCCACCTCCTTTTTATTTTCCATCCTTTGTATCTCCTTTCTATATCACCTAGAATGCCTTCTTAGCCTTAGTTCCCTCTCCATCAATCTAAGTCCAGCCCTTTGTCCTAACTTCTCACAAAATTGACCTTATTAAGAAAAAAGTCATTTATTGAATTTATTCATAACATTCAGTACATACCAACTATAAAGAACTTTAGTAGATTTTGTACAATACAGAGATGAATAAACAGAGACAGTTATCAGCACAAATAGCTATTTGTAAAGCATGATGGGTCTTTGACTCTTTGACAACAAAAAACAACACTTTCTCTTTCAACATATCATTTTGTATAAGTCATTAAGCTTTTGATTAGTCAACTCAATAAACAGGTCTTAGACACGTTACTGTGCAAGTTGCTGAGGGGGAGAAATGGTATGAATCAAAATTTCTATCCTTGAGAAATAAAAAATCCTGATGAGAAGGCAGGACTTAACGCCTTACAAGGGCAGGAACAGTGGGCTGCCTGGGTGGTTCAGTGGGTTTAGTGTCTGACTTCAGTTCAGGTCATGATTTCACGGTTTTTGAGTTCAGGCCCTGCGTCAGCTCTGTGCTGACAGCTGGGAGCCTGCTTTGGATTCTGTGTCTCCCTCTCTGCCCCTCCCCACTCACACTCTGTCTCTCTCTCTCAAAAGTAAATAAACATTAAAAATATTTGAAAAGGGGGGCAGGAACAGAGACATACAACGTCTACATGGTGGAGCAGATGATGTTTTATGTCCTGAAGTGGATGGAGTCTAAGGAACTTAAGTACTACGATGGACTTTTCACAGTGACTTGTAATACACCCCACTCACATTTCCACTCCATGCCCCACAGAATTTTATTTGCAAAGAATTTTTTTTTGAAAAACGTCTGTCTCTCTAGAATGTTTTTATTTTCACTCACCTCTCCCTTCTCTAAAGAAACCCTAGCCTTTCTGTACAGGGTCTACTCCAGAGCACTGGGGAGGTAATTCAAGGATCTATGGCCCTTGTTACTCATGGGCAACTTATTTGTACATTCTCAGGTTATGATAGAACCTTCGTAAGAAGTAGCAGATACAAATGAGAAGTCCCTATCTGCAACTAATTTCAAAAGAAAAATGCTGTCCAACCTTTATATGATTTTTTTCTTCAGATAGCTGAATTTTTTCTTTTCTAATGTTCTGACCTGTCTACTTTTTCATGAATCATCAAGAAGTATTTGCTTAACATATTTGGGCTTTTTCAGTGTTTTAAATTAATGTGAAAACTTTTAGGTAATTAGTGTTTTGAATACAACATTCAGAGGCGGAATACTTACAGGAGATTGCAACTGAAAAATAAGCCCAAAGTATTCTCTGAAGGTGACTTCTGTGCTGAATTATTTAACATTAACATAAAAGTTAAAACTTTACTATGATAAGAGCAACAGATTTTCTGACGATATAAAAGAAAGCAAAAACAATCTTGAGAACGTGGGTCAATGGTTATTTAATCTTCTACTAAGTCAGTTGGGGGTATGATTTGGAGAGCAGTTGGTTTTGTTAGCATGATCAGGAATCTAGCAAAAAGAACTAATTGCTATCTTTAATTACTCTTGTAATGGAATCAATATGCTGCCAGGTTATCAGTTAAGCCAAACATAATGGGTTGTCAGTGTTATTACAAAGATACATTGAGGCTCAGGAAAGGAAAAAGTTGTGGTATGTCTCTCAATATAGTTTTACTTATTGAAATCAATTTAAATTGAAATTAGGTAAGTCACAGATACTCACCTATCACTCTCTCATTGTGAAATTTGTGTAGAACTTTATATTGGTTTGCTTTTCGAAAAGCTAATTGTGTACTGATAGAATGCAAAAAAAAAAAAAAAAAAAAAAAAAGAGCCTGCTGGTAGGTGCTCAAATAGAGCTGCTTATTTAAAAACAAGGTATCATATGCTCAGTGCATTGAAACTTCTACTTGTGGGTGTAGCAATGTCTTCTGATACATTTTTTGCATATTGGGGGAAGTGTCAACATCTTGAAGGTACATTTCCACTTGGTACCAGCATTCCAAGGACACTGGACCTCAGAGGTGAATCAATAAGCTGTCTGCATCACAGGCTAGATCTCTGTGAAATATTGTGCATGCATCCTCAAAGTGTGCTTTGCATTTCTGAAGACTCAAGTGAAATTCTGGAGATGGTTCACAATGGTTAGTAACCTGACAATTTTTTTATGAATGAACTAAAATTTAAAATTTAATCATAGTGTGAGATAAAAACAAACATTTCTAATGATTATTCAAGATATAGCTGACAACTATATTATGGAAATAGAACATCTGGAGGAAAGAAAAGGTAAAATGATCCCCCTATGCAGACAGCAGCTCCCTGAAGTAGATCTTATCACTGTCATGGATGTGGAGACAAATGTTTGGCCTGCTCCGTGTGAGTTCTCCTGTCCTGTATCATCATGAATGAGGCTTGAAAATGTAACATAGAGTTAATCCCAGGACAGAGAATACTTTGTTGCATACATCAAATGCAGTGGACTTCCAGTAAGCTTGCAAATGTTCTGGCCTTATATGTGTATCTGTTTCACTGAAATTAACAGTCTCAATGAGATTGACTTTGCTTAAAATCAACAGATGCCAATTTATTAACAATCCATTGGATTTAAAACTTTTAAAGAAATTAAAAATTGAAGGAAATTGTGTTCATTCTAGTTGGCAAATGTATATGTAAATATATATTTGATTTTAAAAGGTATCAAGTTTGATAAAATTTAAGTCTTACTTCAAGTTCTTTCTTTCTTTCTTTCTTTCTTTCTTTCTTTCTCTCTTTCTTTTTTAGAGTAAGAGAGCCTGAGCTGGGGAGGTGCAGAGAGAGAGGGATAGAGGGAAATATCCCAAGCAGTCTCCAAACTGTCAGGTCAGAGCCTGATGCAGGGCTCAAACTCACGAACCGGGGCATCGTGATCTGAGCCAAAATGGAGTCAGAGGCTTAACTGACTGAGGAACCCAGACGCCCCTCAGTCTTCTTAAGAGGAGAGAACAAAATAGGTCTAGAGCAGATTGGCATATTCTTAAGTGATTAACTTTCCAAATTTGATAACTCCTTCCTGAAAGAGCAGTAGATGCCACTGAGTATATTTCTCTCTAGGTTTGATAGGAAGAATATCTATGTTGGTTGATGCCTGCTGCAAATTAGACGTGGAAGGAGAAGTAGTCAGGGAAACATGTATTTTTATGATACTTTACTTGGTGAATTTTACTTTATTAACGTTTATCACAAATTTGTACTTGCAGTAGAAATTCTGCACTTTAATATAACATCAGTATCACAAAGCAACTCATAAGCTTAGATCTGCTCCTCATGAGCCTCGGTTCTAGTCTAAACTATTTCATTGACCAGCTGTTTGGTTTTAGGAAAGCCCATGTAGGCTCAATTTTTTCTCTTATAAAATGGTGTTTTCCATGATAGATGGTCCTGAAGGTGACTTGTAAATATAAAGTTCTGTGGTTCTAAGAATTTGAATATACTCAGGAGAAAATTGGAATCTGTGGAAGGTTTATGAGTCATGATATGACAAAAATTGATCTTTTTAGTACCATTCAGTGGTTACATTGACTCTGCAATGATCCCAGGCAATTAAATTCCCTATTTTTAAAAGTTGTTTAAAAATTTATTTTGAAAGAGAGAGAGAGAGAAAGAGAGGGACAGTGTGAGTGGGGGAGGGGCAGAGAGAGGGGATGAGAGAGAATCCCAGGCAGGCTCCACACTGTCAGCTCAGAGCCTGACGTGGGGCTTGAACTCATGAACTGTGGGATCATGACCTGAGCTGAAATCAAGTGTTGGATGCTTAAATGATGGAACTACCCAGGTGCCCCTAAATTCCCTATTGAGAAGAGCTGGAAGCACAGTTTATTCACACAGGTAGGACACTTTGGCCCATCCCTGAGTAAAAGCATTACTATCCCCCTTTGGTAAAATTTTTATTTTATTTTATTATTTATTACTTTCTTAATGTTTATTTTTGAGAGAGAAAGAGAGACAGAGCACTAGTGGGGGAGGGGCAAAGAGAGAGTGAGACGCAGAATCTGAAGCAGGCTCCAGGCTCTGAGCTGTCAGCACAGAGCTCAACATGGGCCTCGAACTCACGAACTGCGAGACCATGACCTGAGCTGAAGTTGGACGCTCAACTAACTGAGCTGCCCAGTTGCCCCTAAAATTTTTATTTTAAATAAATGATTTTGGTCTTAACTGAAAACACACCGCTGATTAGGACACATCTAATGCTTAAAGAAATGCTAATCTCTGTCTGAATAAGTCTTCTATTCTTTTAGATTCAAAGCCATGGTAAGGAAATAAGATCCATGAGGCGATATTCATGTGACAGAACCAAAGAAAAACTCTTTGTATTACTACAACAGACAGAGGCAACTGGGAGCTGAGGCTGAGACCTCCATGTAAATCCAGGATGCTGCCAGATTCTATCAACTGAGTCAACCTACCTTTGGCTGAATAAGTACACTGACTACCCAGCAAGGAGATTCTATGAGGACATGCTTCTCACCTTCTCTCCTTAGCTTTTGCATTTTACATTTCATTTCTGTCAGGATCTGTAGAGACCTAGGAAGGAGATTAAACTCAAATCAACCATTTTCCCTTCTTTACAACTTAGATATAAAGCCAGGGGGAGAGGTTGAAGTTGTTGATTTAAATTTGGTTTGGAATTATTGGTATATTTTGGCCATCTATCTTATTTGTTTTCCCTACAACTACTAACTGAAAGTTGACTGCAGAAAATAGAATAAAATTATTTTTCTAAATATAATGGAAGCTGTTACCATAGAGAAAATGATCAAAAGCTCTTATGAGAAAAGTCCATATGAGCAATGATATTAAGTTCTGGGAATATTGATGATGAGTATTTTCAGGGTAATAGTTAGGACTTTTATTACTAAAGGATTTCAGGTTATCCTGTAGGAATCTCACTGAGATATTCTGTGTGGAAAATTAAATCACACTTGACTATCTCACTACAAAGTGATCTGTTAGACAATGGGAAATACAAACTTCTTACACTATGGGGTGAACAAATATTTATTTGGGGGATTTTTAAGATAACTTGAATCATAGAGTTTATTGAATGTTTTGGTCCTGGTTTATTTTACCTTAAGTAATAATGTTTAAAAATGTATTTTCTAATACTTGAGTAGTGTATTTTCTATAGGTATAATCCTATTAAAAGGATTATTTGAAGGGGAATTCAGAACATATTGGATTACAGAAAAGTGGAGAAGCCTAGAAAAAAAAGACTAGAGATAAAAAGAGAAATAAGAGTTCAAAAAGACAATTATAGGTTTGAGAAGTGATCAATAATAAATAAAATACTTTCTTGTGTGTAAATGTGTGGGTAATTGATATGTAGAAGAAATAAGGATCACAGAGTTAAATAGGGAAAAGGTGATTCTATAAATGAATTGATGTATCTGGGGATATAAAGGTAAATGAGTAAATGATCTACTAGAATTACAATTTACTGGAGAAATGAAGTGTGAGAGATAATATAAGTAAGCAGTTAATTGTAACTTGATATAGAAAATAAGACATTCTGTAAACAGACTAACAAAATAGAATGTTCTTGGGATTTGGAGGTGAGAGGTGGAGAGGAAGGGAAATCAGGACACCAGTGGAAGAGGGGGGCACTCGAGTGAGTTTTGAGGCTGATGGGATTTTGACCAAGGGAGATGGCTTATTCAGAAGACTTTCCTAATAGAAAGAAATCTGAGGAAGGAGGAATAAGTGGGGTGTGTTTGGAGAAGTGTGAGCCACACCTGGACCTGGGAGAATTGGGAAACCATAGGGGAAGAGGCTGCTGAGGCAAATAAGAAGACTCAAACTTGGAGTTAGAAAATTTTACATCATCTAACAGGCAAAGGAGAAAATAACAAATCTGGGAAGTAGCTAGTGCTATGCTTTTGGACAATGATTCTGGAAGTGATATTTGGAAGGAGTGAGGTGGGAAGGGCCAGAACCTGTCAGTAGCCAAGAGGGATTCAAAGCCATCTTTGAGTGTCTCCAAGGGAGTTTGGGGCGCATTTGGAGAAAATAGGAGATCTACACTTTTTGGCAGGAGTAGAGGTGGGAATGGGGTGAGGCAGGGAAAGTAAAATGGAGGATAACAACATTTGAGCTGCCTCTGGAAGGATAATTAGAATTTGAAAGATGGCCCAGAGAGTGAGAATGAAGGCTTAAACGAGGAGTGTTGTGATAAAGAAGGAAGCAAAGGGATAAAAGTGGCAGGTTAGGCAAGACTTGGTGACTGACAGAATGTGGGAGCTCACCTTCTGGATGTAGTGAGGCAGAGTGTGTTGGTGATCTGAACCTGGGTGTCTGGAAGAGACAGAGAATGCTGGAAATTACAGATACAGCTATCTGATAGTAAGCATCTCCACCTTCTTTGTTCTCTGCAGAGAGCACACTCAAAGGAGTGACTAAATGAGTAAATGAGGGCTTTGGTTATAAAAGTATGGGTATGGGTTAGTAAAGCATCAATGGGCGGTGAGCACCACAGGTATACCAACAGTAGAGAGCTGTCATCACTTGCAGACCTAAAGGAAAAGGGGAAGGAGCCATTCCTGGCACTCAGTAATATGGTACCTGCCAGAACAGGGCCACTTGACAGGAGCTGTGGCCTTGTAGAGAGGAAGCTATGGAGCCACAGTCTGGCAGGGAGGGGATGATCAAGGAGTAACTGCCCTAAACCTCTCTCCTCCCACCTCCTGTCCTGATCCCTTGCCGGTTGGTCCCATTGGCCAATCCTAACAGGAATCAGAGGCAAGGGAGCCTGCTTGATGTTGCCCACAGAGATCAACTTCCCCAGCCCAGAGCATAGCAGAGAGGGGATCTAGAGAGCCGAATAGAGAGGGCCCAGCAACTCCTCAGTAAAAATATTTTGAGAATTTATTCATTCATAAATGATACAAACTCAGTAACATACCAATTCATACAGTGTAAAAGAAATCAAGAATAGAAATCAGCGTTGGATTTTAAAAGTTTTACTTATGAATAATAGAAATAAATCTTTTTGCTCTTCCAGTGTGATTGAATATGTTGATCTGATCCGACTGTCATTGTTCTCACTTGTCAGTGTTGCTGAGAAAGAAATCATGGCGTGAATAGAACCAGGAGCTGCTCTGCCATCTTCACGTTTTTGCTTGTGCTTCTGTAATCTTCATTTTCCTTTCAGGAATGCATATTTGGAAGGCTTAGTTTATCTAGAACAAGAAAATATAAGTGGTACTTACTCTACTACTTTACAGCCATATGTAAGTTGAAATATTCTGGAAGAAACTAATAAATGAGTGCTGTTGTCAGCCCTCACCTAAGGTGGAATTACCTTCTTCGTCTTACCTCAGTTCCCACCTTAGAGATACTTGACCTTGATTTGGCAAGGGGGGCAGGATCAATCTGTAAAGCTTAATTTTCTTGCTATTTTGTGGGTTAAATAAATGTGATTAAAAGTCCTCATTGTTTCTCCTCACACCTCAAAGGATTATCTTGTGCCCCCCGCCCCAGAGTACATGTACCTCCCTACTTTGGAAACCACTGCTATACACCGTTGGAGGTATGAGTCTGGAATTTAGGAGAGAGCTGAGCGTTGAAGATGTTGGCTTTGAAGGGATCTGCATGAATACAAATTTCATAGCTCTAAGCACGGATGGAATTGCTAAGAGGAGAGATAATGATGAAAGGAAACAGTGGAGAGCTTAGGCCAGGCAGCTGGGAGGATTCCTACATGTATGGATATAAACAAGGAGAAAGAGGTAGTACAGAAGTCAGAGAAAGAGCAAAGCATGAAAAGAACCAGGGTCCCAGAAATCAAGGAGGGCTGATCAGAGGTGTCAGCTGCTGAGTTGGGAATGAATGAAGACCAAGGATTGACCAGGTGTGGTTGATTATGAGGCCAAGGTTAAACTTTGAAGGTCTTGGTGGAGTCTTGCATGAGTCAAAACAATGAGTGCAGGCTAATTTTTAAAGGAAGGATTAATGAGGACAACCATTCAAAGGCCAATAGAATATTTATTATTGTTTTTGTTTGCTTACTTTAAAGTAGGAGATGTCGTGTGGAGAAGGGAAAAAGGTGGGAGAGAGGTAGAAATTTTGGAAAAAAAAAAAAAGAAGGAATCATTAGAAACAGATTCCTGAGGGAAGCAGTAGAGATGGGTTTGAAAGTCTAGGTAGAAGGGGTAGCCATGACAAAGAGGATACTTCCTTCTCAGGTTGTTACAAAGAGGCTATGGTGTTTTTGGATGCAGAAATTATATTCCTTTTATACTCAACACTGAGGAGATACTTAGTAAAATACTGCAAAGAAAACTGGCCACAAATTAATAGTTTCTTAAAATCAAAGAATATGTTCTCTACTGAGAGCAAAACCAAGGGAAATGAGTGTAAGATGTCAATCAAGATTTAATAAAGGAAATTATCAATCCTGTTACTTTTTTGAGTTTTTCTTAAAAAGGGCAAATTTGAATCTGGTTGAAATGGATTGATTATGGGCATGCTCACACATTTTTTTTTTCCTGACAGGCTGGGCCAGGTGACTTTGGAAATGCTATATTTTATTCTCAAAAAGATTGCAAGTATTTGAAGGCATGCATTCTCTCCTGGAGTATGGGCAGGGGAGACAAAATCAGAGGGGTGCTATTTTTTTCATGACAATAAGTGGATGCCAGGAAACTGCAATTTTAATTCCAGCTTGATAATTAATTAGTTCTATTTTTTGGACAAGAATCTTAACTTCTATAACTCTTCACTTTCTTTTTTTCTAAAACCAAAATTAAGGGGGTGGCCATGATATCTAAGATTCTTTTGGTCTTAAAATTAAATGATTCTAAAAATGTATATCATATTACCTATTTTGCTTATGGTAAAGTCACAAAATATGTCCATTATTTATGAATGTTTCCCTTGCTTGAATTTCATGAAAATATTTTGTCTACTACTTAACTATTGCAGCATATAACTTTTGAAAGTATAATAAAACTCAATTGATGTTGCATGCATGGATGCTAAGCTTAGAAAATACTGAATCAGATTGCCCTCATATTTAATCTTTTTCTGCTTATCAGTTTCATTCACTTGGAAGCTTTAGTCAGTTAGGCCACTATTAGTCATTTCGTAAATTGTTATTCACTAGCTTTCCACTTCCTTTTGAGAGTTGAAAGAGTTAATGCAGTTAAAATGTTTGACTCAGTCTAGAACTTCTTGGGTATCTATTTTTATGGTTTTGATGGTCAATTTAACTCTCCAAATAAGTTACTTTCAACTACTACTTTAGGCAGAAAATATGAGTAATTGAATTTTGTTTGGTTGAATTAATTATCCTATTTCATTCATGCATTTGAGTAGACTTCCCTGCTAGACTCTGAGCTCCATGAAGCTAGAGATGTGTCTGTTTTTACTCCTTAATGCATCATATCCCATGTACTTACCACAGTGCTTACACATAGTGTCTGCTCAGTAGATATTTCTTAAGTGGATGATATGATTTTACTTCTATGGAGTTGTTAGGCATTACAAATTTGTGATTCAATATTCTTTTCCACTTAAAATTTGTAATCATAAACCACTTTATATTTGTCAGTGATCATACAAGACTAATCTGTTCAACAGCACTTAATTATGAAAGATGTCTTACCCCAGACCTTCATGTCCACTTTGCATTCTGCCTTAAAGTCCCTTCAGAATATTCAGACACACAAAACACAGAATATCCAGATGAGATGGGACAGCATTTATTGGGGGTAGAAGAGTGGCTGGAAATTCAAGAAGTGTTAGTTTGCCTCTTGGTTGCCTTTCTTTAGTCACTTCTTCAAAAGGGCCCCCAGGCCTTGTCATCCTGATCACAACTTCTTTACTGATTATCATCTTCCCCCTTCTTCATGTACAGATTTTTCTTTTCTCCATCTCTCCAATAGTTGCCTTATTTCCCCTACTTCATTCAGTAGATTAATTATTCCTTGGACATTTTTGCTTTCTATCCAAACGTAAAGGTCAGGAACAACCATTTCGGTGTTATTGCCTACAAGCTCTGTTGAATAATTGGTGTCTCTGAAATCTGACCCACTCCTCATTCTTGCCAGTGGAGCTGGAGCCCTTTTAGAGGGAGGACCAGACCTCCACCATTTTGGGGCCACTCAAATCCAAGCTGCTAACTTCACTGATGTGTTTAGTAGTCCTTTAACTCATTACTAGGTGATGCCTTATTCTGATTCTTGTTGCTATTGTTCCAGTACCATTTGCCTTATTGTTGCAGT
Organism: Panthera tigris; assembly: GCF_018350195.1. Classification (NCBI taxonomy): domain Eukaryota; kingdom Metazoa; phylum Chordata; class Mammalia; order Carnivora; family Felidae; genus Panthera; species Panthera tigris. Next base: position 182,612,364 of record NC_056667.1, read on the forward strand.
TACATTTGGAGTGAGGCGATGGAATAGAGGTGCTCCTGAATGTGATCTGGGGCTGAAAGAATGTGTATACATCTATTTAGCAATTACTTATTTGGCATTCATGATGTGCCAAGCATGTTACGTGACTGAAGCAATTATAAGGTAGGTGCCTCTAGTGGTAGTGCTAGAATGAATGGGGGTTGGAGCACACGTTATCCCTCTGTCTCCTACCTCTTGTGGTCAGGGCCATGGTTCCCCATTACTGCCAGCATCAGGAGAGTCTCTCTGTGTGTTGTCTTTCCAATGAGTCAGTTTAAGGACTGCTAACAACCACCTTTTTTTATTTTTGTGACAGATGATTCAAGAGAGCCGGTTTCTCATAGAAATGGCAGATACAGTCCAGGAAAAGATTGTGCAGTGTCAGAAAGCAGGTAATCCCCCCCAACTCCTGCCCCATTTCATTTAGAAACTTAATGATAATTCTTGGTAGATTTTTCAAGTTTCCATTTTTACTCTTAAAATTCAAATATTTTATGCCATAGTTTAGCTATAAATTTGAGTTAAACTTAAGTCTTTGTTTAGTACAGAAGAAGTCTTGGTGACAGTAGGTGGGTTGTATGGACATAGGGGGGTAATGTCTGAAGATGTCTAGAGAGGTGAGGGGTTCTGAATCTACTTTTGTGGTTTTTACTACACATTGCTCCTTAAGAACCACCTCATTTTTACAATTTGAACCATAATCCTATTAATCTTCTAGGCTTTGGCCTCATTTATTAGTCATCCTTTTAAATTTATTCTTTCTTTAAGGATAGGATGGATCACATCTCTGTGAGGGTACCCCTTTGTTGATTTATATTCACCTTCATCCATACTCTATACTTTCGTCTTTCTTGGATTTATATTCTCCTTGATTCCAACGCACAATAATTAGGATGAAGGAGATGACAATAATGACAATTGCTTGATATATTGGCATATGATATACTGTGCAAATACACTATGTTGCTTAGTCCTTATAACAACTCTACAAGGTAATCACCATTATATCCAATTTGTAGATGAACCATCTGAGATTCTGAGAGATTGAGTGAATCACCCAAGATGCCTATTAACACAAGGTAGAGCTGACCTTTGAACCCAGACCAGACTTTAAAAATGGTGCTCTTTGCTGACTTGGTCCACAGACTTAACTGTTTCTGTTGACAAAAAGCACAGAAATAATCCCACGTACTTATATAATGCTCCTATATGTGAGGCAGTACTTTGAGAGCCTTATATGTGTTGACTCATTGAATCTTCACCACCATCCCTTGAGGTAAACACTCTTGTTATCACCATCTCACCAGTGAGGAAACTGGATCACAGAGAGGACTTGTTCATGCTTATGTAGCTAGTAAAGTGGTAGAGCCAGAGGGTAAGCCCGGCTCCACAATCATGCTCTTACCATGTGCTATATTTGTGATGTTAACACTAAGAAGGTTAATGTGGTTTTGGGCTACGTTAATAAAAGTAGAGTAATTAGAATAAAAAGGGTGGTGGGCTACTTCAGCCTTGTGGGCTGCTACCCTACTTTGTGTGGGCTGCTTCAAGCCCACTTTGAATATGATGTTCCTACAAGCTCTTCTGGATGCAATGCAATATGCAATATGCAATCTTCCTGGATGTCATATTTAAAGAAGAGACATTATTAGTAAAGCTGAACCATGCTAGAATGTTCAATCTGGAGGAGAGAAGACTCCAGTGGACTTTATCTAACATCTTTCTTCAAATATTTAAAGGGCTGCACAGTGGAAAAGAGGTTGGACCTAGCAGGTCTGGATCTAGCTAGCACCAAGGTTCCAGGGAGAGAGACTTTGGCTTGACATAAGGTATAGCTTTCCAAAGATGGCATAAGCTGTCCAGAAGAAAGTGTGATTCCCATCTCTGAGGATACTGATATCTTTTATAGTATTCAAGCTTCTTAAGAAATAGTTGAGCTAAACATAATTTTAAGGTCATTCTCAAATATGAAACATTTAGGTATTTCCAGGAACTCTATTTACAAAACATGTTTTTATTTTTACTCAACATTTGTCGGTTAACCTTGTTATCCACATGGGCTCCGGAATCTACTGTCAATCTATGGAGATGGTTTATAGGGGAAAGTAGAATAAGTTCATCTATCACATATGGTTATCAGTTGCACATTACACTGTTTCATGTAAAAACCAGGTAGAAGACAAACAAGACATATGTACCCTCTTGGAAGAATTTGGTTCTTAACTTCCTTCTTATGTCTTTATCTATGCCTCCTGGCTGTTTCAAAGGTAATTTGGTCTAATGCATCCATTATTGTTAGTTTGCCCCTAAGGACAGCCATTGGTGGGGATGAACAGAATGAGGAGGAACATTCAATTCAGGGATTTCAAAATTATAAGAGAAGGGCAGGCATGGGAAATAATAACATTTTTCATAATAAAATGTTTTTCTGAAATAGCATCATACTAAGAATTCTTACATGTTCTCTTTTCAAAGGGATGGAATTTCACGAGGAACTTCATAATCTAGGGGCGAAAGAAGGCTTGAAAGGAAGAAAACTCAACAAGGCGACTGAGAGTTTTGCCTGGAACATTACAGTATTGAAGGTAAATGAAATTCCCAGGGACCTTCTTTGCCTTTATTATTCTTCTCCTCATGTCTCCAAAGTCTAGAGAAACATCGGTGGTTAAATGCAGTGATTTGAATTTTTAAGTAATATGTGGCCTAAATCACCAGGTTCATGCTCTAAGTGATGGGGAGATTGACATACTTTTTGCCCTAATAGGACAAACGAGGTTTGTGGTGGAGACAGAGGACAGAACGACCTAATTCCACTGCCTGGTGGTTGTGCTTGTGTGTTTTTACTCACATGGACTCTGCTGTTCATGTCAATATAACTGTTCTTGTCTGTGGCAAGAATAATGCCAAATGTTGTGGGAGAAGGATCCAGCACAAGTGATTTGGACGAGCTTTAAACCTCAGAATATCTGGAACCATTTAGGATTATTTTATTTTAAGAACCGTTTCTATAAATATATTTATTTTTGCAAATAGCTTTGGAAGTCAGTTTCTTGAGATTATGATTTGCTCTGCTGAAAATTAATTTTAGGAGTTTGAAGTAAAGATGCCACTTTTCATATTTTCTTATGTGAAAGGACAGATGATTTAGGCAGTTGGAATAATTTATTCCTGACAGTGTGTTGAGAAGAAAATAGCCACAAATGTGATTAATTAAAAAATTAATCATTGCCAATGTATAAAGAACATCTACTATATGTCATATACTGTTTTACAAGCTTTAATAAACTAACATTTTAATATGCACAACAACCCAATACTACTATTATTCTCATTTTAGAGGCGAGAAAACCGAGGCATTAAAAGCTTAGGTATATTACCGAAGGTCACTCCACTAACAAACAATGGAAGTGGAGTTTGAACCCAGGCAGCTTGGTGCCAAAGAGATATGTTTATGAGGAGGTGCCAGGTGAACTGTAAGACATGTTACAAATGTTTCTTAAAAATTCAGTTCACAAATATTTGCTAACCTCCTACTATGTACTGGACTTTATGCTAGGTATTGAGGGTCCATGGAGAGCGAAAGAGGCACAGACCTTGACCTCATGAATTAACAGTCTGGAGGCAGGAGGTGGGATGAGGGAAAATAGGCATCATTTGCTTAATGAGCAGGGAGGAGCTATAGCATTAATATGAAGAGAGACTTATTTTATAATATTAGAAGACAACAATTCAGCGTGAACCCTGACTCAAACACTTTCTGATCAGATATTTATGTGGTCTTGTTAATGTGCCAGTCACTGAGAAAGGGGCTATGGATACAAATATCAGAAGAGTAATACCTGGGCCTCCAGGACTGGTGTACCAAGGGAGACAGACATGTAACCAATAATGGCCATCAATTATTCAGCGCTTAATATGTGACAGGCGCTCACAGCTAAGGTGTGCCCTTGCAGCAACTCTTGCTGACCCTGGTATGCATCTATCCATCTCACAGATGAGGACATTGAGGCTTAGCAAGGTTTAAGCTTCTTGCCTTCATCTAGTAAATGGCAAAGCTGAGATTTCAACTCATGTCTGTGGGTCTATACTACACTGTCCTTCTGCTCCCCATAAAACTCAATCCATGTGACTGAGTCTAGGCAGCCTAGTGCAAGGGTGAGGCAGGCTCTGTGTGCACATTGCCTGATAGCTGTGAGGCTTTAACCAAATTGTATGATCCTTCTGAGGGCTGACAATAATATTAGAGTGACAATAATATATATATTTTGAAAGTTTATTTATTTTGAGAGAGAGCACATGCATGCAAGTTGGGGAAGGGCAGAGAGAGAAAGAAGGAGAGAGAAAATACAAAACAGGTTCCAAGGTGTCAGCTCAGAGCCCAATGTGGGGCTTGATCCCATGAACTGAACCATGAGATCATGACCTGAGCTGAAACCAAGAGTCAGATGCTCAACAAACTGAGCCTCCTACATGCCCCTAGAGTGACAATAATATTAATACTCAGGGTTTTGTGAGAATTAAATGAAGTAATATATACAAAATGTCTAAGTCACAGTGCATAAAACTAGACACTGTATACACACATGTGCATATATAAAGTAATAATAATATACATAGTTATATGTATAATATATATATATGTGTTATGTGTGTGTGTGTGTGTGTGTGTGTGTGTGTGTGTATGTATGTATGCTATTACTTTTGCCACGTGAAGATGACATTGGAGGAACAAGTTTGTTGTTTCTTATTTTATTTAGAAGTCTTTTAATAATTAATTTTTAAATTGAGATTTCTTATTTCTGTATTAATCTGTGACTTAAGCCCATTCACTGTTCTGTGTTTCTTTGGTTTAGTGACAGGGGCTGGTTGCTAGATCGGGCTGGGCAAATACTATACATGCCATTCTAAGACAGATCTTTTGAAACATGACCAATATTCTACTATTGTAGCTAATGTACTAGCTGCTAGCATTTCAGCTTGAGTGCTAGGAACTTAAACAAGAATAGTGAATTTTTCCAAACTTTTAATATTTCCTTTCCTTCATGGTATTTGGTGGGCTTGTTAGTCAGGTGCTCTTTCCACAGTGCTGAACAAATGACCTTCTTGGAGTTTGAATTTTTAGCTGAGGGACAGAGACTAGGCTCTTTTGGAGACTGTTTAGTTCAATGATGGCTCTCTGAGAAGATCCTCCTCTCTAAGACTCTCCCTTTCTTTTTTTCTTTTTAAATGCTTATTTATTTATCTTGAGAGAGAGAGAGAGCGAGAGCGAGAGAGAGAGAGAAAGAGAGAGAGAGGAAGCAGGGGAAGGGCAGAGAGAGAGAAAGAAAATCCCAGCAGTCTCCGTGCTGTCAGTGCAGAGCCCGATGCAGGGCTCAGTCTCCAGAACCACAAGATCATGACCTGAGCAAGTCAAGAGTCAGATGCTTAACTGACTAAGCCACCCAGGCACCCCCCTCCCTTTATTTCTTGTGTCTTGAATGTGAAACTCTTAATTCCTGCTTTGTTCTCCAGCCTTCCTGTTGATTTTCCAAGCTTCTAAAGTCTTCCAATAAATCTCCTTTTTCTTAGTTTTCTAGATTCAGTTTACATTCCTTACAACTGGTTGAATAAGCAGTAACCAAACTTTTGAGACATAAACAGTGAATAGGTAGAATATGGCAGGGCCCGCTATAAAGTTGTGCATTGCCAACAGAAAAAGTTTCCTTACATGCAATTTATATAAGTACTCTCTACTAACTAGAGGAAGGGAGTGGGGATTGATGAATATTGGTTGAATATATGGGTTCGTGAAGCTAAAAATATTTAATTCCAATGTACTTTCCAACAAGTAGGGGAGAAGCTGAAAAAAAATGAGAAATGTACGTCTAGGAAAAAGGTTGTTGGGACCAAGGAGTGGTGGAAAGGAGCATTGGCTTTAAAGTAAATGAGCTGAGACTAAAAAAGTAATTCTTTATGTTTTCTGAAATTCAGTATTACATTGATACGATATTAATAAATGAAGGAGAAGCTAGAGAAAAATTGGCAGAGACAAAGATAAATAGCTCTATAATAAAATGAATATGAATTATACTTAGTGTCTACACTTTCCAAGCCAGAGATGAGGACTTAGGATCCAGCAAGAAAGCTGAAGTCAAGATGGTCCTGGAAACAATCCATGTTTTTTTTTTCCTTCCATTCATATTTTAGTACCATACATGGGTCCAGAGTAGGGAGTTGCTTAGCATATCATTTGCATTTCCCCACACTTTGGCCATATGCCAATAGCCGACTATAATATTTTCCTCCTATCCATTTCTTTCTCTTTCACTGCTGAGCACAGAATCAAATTCTATATATAGCCGTTATATTTATTTGGGGTGATGTGATGATTCATGTCTCAATGACTCAGTCTTCAGTATATTTTCTAGATAATCATTGGACCAAGATAGTTGCATCTTATCCTACCATCAGACATTAAGAGTTACTTCCATCTGTCTTTTCTCCATGCTATCCTTCAGAAATGAGTGTTATTTGTTTATTAACATAATATTAAAATCTTACAATGGAATTTTCCCTGTTCTTTAAGTCTTCCAGAAAGAGATGCTACAATTTCACTGGCTTAGTTAACCTATTGTAGTAAATTGTTATTAATTTTTGAAGTGTTTCACTCATGAGAGTTTTGAAGTTCTTTTGGAAGAGAGATATGAATTTATACTATATGTCTGAGAAAACACAATGTGTTATTATGTGGAATCCATTTAAAGTCTTGGACTCCATCCAGAGTGTCTTGACTCCTCAAGTATAAAAAGAACTTCATTGTAAGGCAGTCACACCTGTAAAACTGAAATTAGAAAGAACCCTTGAGTAGCATTTTAGTGAGCTTTCCCAGTATATATTTTTCTAACTTGGCCTGTTAGGCATTTTAAGGAACTAAATTCAATTATCTTTACATTTTTAAAAGTTTGATGAAAAAATCAATTTTACCAGGCTAGACATGTGTCAAGTAGAAATATATAAAAAATAATATTCAAAAAATATAACTAGTAAACATTTTATTGTAAAGGAAAAATTATGAAGTTAGGTGGTCACTAGAGCTTAAAAAGGAATAAAAATATTAGGAAGTGGCTGACTTCTTATTGTTCATAAATTTCATTGATTACTAGTTGAATGACATGTATTAAATAAATTATGATGAACAATTACTTCATCAATGAGCACTTCTATTAATTGATATGTATTTATACTTTCCCTACATAGATTTACAGCTTGTAATTTAATGCATTCCAGTGTGTGCCACACAAAAAAATCCAGTTGGAGCATCTGGGTGGCTCAGTTGGTTGAGTACCTGACTCTTGATTTCAGCTCAGGTCATGATTTCTCCCAGGGTCATGGGATTGAGCCCGTGTTGGGCTCTGCACTGAGCATGGAGACTGCTTGAGATTTCCTATCTCTCTCTCTCTCTGTCTAAAATAAAAATAAAAAAAACAGTTCTTTTTTATAGATTTATATTCAGTAGGTATGACCAATCTTTTCTGCCTGACTTGTTGGCTTTTTATTATTGTTTAAGCCTTTACTTCTTCTGCTTTTTCTTGGCAACATTTTCATTTTTCTTGGGAAGAGCAGAGGCTGGAGCTTTTCACTTCTCCTTGGGTACTTGTGTTTCTAATGCAGGCAGATTCTCTTATTCAGGCCCCAAATTTCAGGCTGTCACATCTCTGGGAAATATTGCTGAATAAGGGCAATTAAGTGGATGTCAGTGAGGTAATACACTTTCTAACAGAGCCTGCAAAACCACTTGAAGTCTTTGCTCATTGTTGAGAGACAGGAGAAAGGAAATAAGATGATGGGTTATTGAGAAAAGAAGTATGAGAGGTATCCATCTCTGAAAGACTGAATGATAGCAAGAATGGAGTCACCCTCAACCAAATGACCACTTAAAATCATTCTTTGTGACTCTGTATGTGTGTGTGTGTGTGTGTGTATGTGTGTGTGTGTGTATCAAATCAGCCTCTTCTGGTATCCATAGTGACCATATATCCTGGAGGCTTCTCTGAGGTTATATCAAGAAGGGACATGTCCAGTGTCCTCTATGTTGTCTATTGAGAACCTCTCCAATGGTGTTTCTGATAGCTGTTGGCTCTTGTAGTAGAAGCTAGAGAAAGGCTAGCTTTCCTCCTGAGGCAACTCTTTGAGAAAAGAATGACAGTTTATGAAGTCTAGAAACAGACTCCCAGTGACAACGATGCATTAATAATAAACTATTCTTCATATTGATAATACTATCAATTGTTAAATAACCTAAAGCAAAGGAGTCAAGAGTACAGACTCTGAAGCCAGACACTTTCTACCTGTGTGTCCTTGGAAAAACTTCCTTTCATCTCTGTGCTTCTGAGTCAATTGGGATATGCTAGATTGTGCTGTGGTAACAAAAATGTGAAAATCTCAGTGACTTAAAACAATAGCTTGTTTCTTGCCTCTACTGTATGTCCATCACAAGACATACACAGCAAGTATATTTTAGGAACACAGGCTAATAGGAACTGTATCTAATACTTCTACAATCCTAGAGGTAGGGAAAAGCACAAATTGGTTTTAAACACTTCTGCCATATGTTCACTTCTGTCATAGGTCTGCCATATGACACATGGAATCATAGTTTCCTTCTATTTATATTTGAATGGCCAAAACAAGCCACATGGTCAGATCTGAATTCAGTGGAGTGGGGCAAGTGTATACTTCCTCAAGGAAAGGGAACAGATTTTGGTGAATATAATGAGGTTCCTCAATTACACCCACTTCATAGGATTATATGAGGACTAAATTGTAGAGGCCATTTTTAGGCAAACAGCCTTGAGCAATGGAATGTAGAAAGGGCCCACAGTGTTCCCCTGGCTGAATACAGACTGGCCATCAGGTGACCCACCTCAGTATATCCACAGGCCCTAACTGACCAATGGGCTACTTACAACTAGGCACAGCTACCAAAAAAGGGAGAATTCCATATATCGCCATACCTCTTCCTCTTCTCCCTTTAAAACCGAACCCCACCCACTGCCTCTCCTTTGCTGTCCTGCCTGCCATTCCCTTGTGTTGTATTCAATAAACTTCTATCGCCTTTGTTTTGCTTCAGGTGAATCCTTTTACCTTCCGCATCACCAGCTTCCACTCAATCACCATCCCACATTTTGAGGCCCCCATCTGATTTAAACACCCCATTTAAACACCACGTAAGTGAATTAAGATATATAAAGTGGTGTATGGCATATAAAAAGTGCTGTATAATTGTTATTTTTATTATTAGTAATTAGCATTCACTGCTTATAATAAGCAGGTAAGTGATTTTCACACAACATCTTAAGTCATTTTAAGGGTAATGCTGTGAAGTTAGTGGTACTACACCCATTTTGTAGATAAGAAAACTGAGGCTTGAGAGGTTAAGTAACATTCCCATTGGCGTACAGGTACTGAGTGAGGGAGCAAGAATCTAAATCCAGAGCCCATGCTGTCAGCCCACTATGCTATATTGTTGGAATATTAATAGTACCATAATAATGATATATTAACTGAGTGCTTTCTATATATCAAGTATTGTACTAAGTGCTTTATGTCTATTATCTTATAGAGAGTAAGTGTCCTGTCCACATAACATGAGAATTCCAATCACCTTGGCAGTATATTCCCACAGTGCAGAAAGGTACATTGAAAGCGTGTAGCTTTAGACCACCAATTCTCCTTGTTCTGACATTATACTCACCAAGCAACTCTGTTGTCAGTTTGGCTTCCCAGGCATACTTTTCTGGTGGAGACAGAATGGATTGACCAAGTGACAAAACTAGTCCTATCTGCCTGGAGGTCGCATTTGTTTTTGTAAACGTGTCAGTTAACTTCCTTCATTACCAGTGCATCTCCTATGAGTTTGGGTAGCACGTGAATTAGCTCCCCAGATGTAATTGAACACTTGGACAGATACCACTGAAATTAGGAAAGGAAAACAAAATGACAAAAATACCAAAGCAGAGGGCCTGCCCTGGACCCACCCTGAGAACCCAGCCAGCCTCCTCCTGTTTCTCTTGGACCAGGTTACTGTTCACTCGCTTTCAGTCTAGATGTTGCCAGCCTCCACAACTTGATGAGGTAGAGGAAGTGCCTCCAGCAAGAGCTTTGCAAAGGCTATAATCCTATTCATATTCCTTCCTCAGCCCACTCCTCTACACCCTCAACTCTATCTCTCAGATGTTCACTCTGTCCTTTATCACCTAAGCCATTAGAGCAAAAGTCCTGGAATCTTCTTCCTTTGAATAGCAAACCTGAGATGATTTGGAAATGAGAGGTGAAGTCCTTATAGGTAAGGACTCCTCAGGCTTCACTGAGAAGAAAGGAGCCTGACAGGAATATTGAAGAGGCTGTAAGTCATTAATCTTGAGACGTGGACTTACAAAGAGTTTTCAATAAAGCTTTTAATTCTGTTAAGTCTAAGGAAAATATTTTCTAGTAATACATACAAAATAACAAGATTTGGGGCTGTGAGTTCCTGTCTATTTTATCTTAAAATTGATTATCTGAGAGTTTTGACGTATAGGAAGTTGGACATGAGTTTAAAAATCTTCAACTAATATAATTTTTAAACATTAGATTATCTTCTGTGGGGCTAGATTTTCTCACCTAAAGATGGGATCAGGTTTTATGATAGCTAGAGTCCTAGGTCTTCACATTTTATGACTATATATTATTGTCAATCTTTTTCTGTGCTGAACTACATTACATTGCTTAAACACACTGATCCTTTTGTCACTAAACTTATCAATAGTGTAAATCTCTCTACTTATATACCCTCTCTTTTATATCTTACTCCTCCTCCTTTGTTTTATTTTTAACGTATGACACTATGAGACCCTAATTACACTCCATTTCTATTCTTACTTCACAATTTCTCACTATAATCTCTCCCACTGCTATATTTTCCCTTCCTGATTGCGCTTTACAAATAAGATGATCTATTCTTACCATCTTGTTGGGAATTTTTGTTTTCCAAAGTTTTTTTTTTTATTGTGCTAAAATACATAGAACATAAATTTTGCCATCCTAACCATTTTTAAATGAACAGTTCAGTGGTATGAAAATGCATTCATAGTGTTGTGCGACCATCACCAACATCCATCCCGACTCTTTTCTCTTGTAAACCTGAAACTCAGGATCTATTAAACAATAACTCTCCATTCCTCTCCCTCCCCAGCCCCTGACAACCACTGTTTGATTTTATGTTTCTATGATTTTTGACTACTCTAAGTAGTCATATAAGTACCTCATATAATTGTGATCATACACTATTTGTCCTTTTTTGACTGACTTATTTCACTTTGCATAATGTCCTTAAGGTTCAGCGATGTTGTAATAAATTCTTTTATACAGCTAAATAATGTTCTGTTGTATACATTTTGTATGTGTGTTTTACATTTATTTGTATGTTTATTTTTATTTGTTTTATTTTATTTTTATTTTCATTTCAGTATAGTTAACACACAGTGTTGCATTAGTTTCAGGTGTACAATATAATGATTCAATAATTCTATACATTATTCAGTGCTCATCAAGATAAATGTACTCTTTAATCCCCTTTACCTATTTCACCCATCCCACACCCACCTCTCCTAATCATCAGTTTGTTCTCTACAGTTAAGAGTCTGTTTTTTGGTTTGTCTCTTTTTTTCCCTTTGTTCATATGTTTTGTTTCTTAAATTCCACATATGAGTGAAATCATATGGTATTTGTCTTTCCCTGAATGACTTACTTTGTTTAGCATTATACTCTCTGGATCTATCCATGTTGTTGCAAATGACAAGATTTCATTCTTTTTGGTGGCTAAGTAATATTCCATTCTATGTATGTACCATATCTTCTTTATTAATGAGCACTTGGGCTGCTTCTGTATCTTGGTTATTGTAAATAATGCTGCAATAAACATAGGAGTGCACATATCTTTTCAAATTAGTGTTTTCATTCTCTTTGGGTAAATGCCCACAAGTGGAATTATTGGATAATATGGTAGTTCCATTTTTAATTCTTGAGGAAACTCCACACTGTTTTCCACAGTGGCTGCATCAATTTACATTCCCACCAACAGGGCACAAACATTGCTTTTTCTACACATCCTTGCCAAAACTTGTTTCCCATGTTTTTGATTTTAGCCTTTCTGACAGGTGTGAGGTAGTGGTATCTCATTATGGTTTTGATTTGTATTTCCCTGATGATCAGCGATGTTGAGTATCTTTTCATGTCTCTGTTGGCTTTTTGTATCTTTGGAAAAATGTCTGCTATGTCTTCTGTTCATTTTTAATTGGATTATTTGTTTCGTGTATGTGTGTTGAGTTGTGTAAGTTCTTTATATACTCTGGATACTAACCTTTTATTGGCTATATCATTTGCAAATATCTTCTCCCTTTCAGCAGGTGATCTTTAGTTTTATTGATTGTTTCCTTTGCTGTGCAAAAGCTTTTTATTTTGATGTAGTCCCACTAATTTATTTTTGCTTTTGTTTCTCTTGCCTCAGAAGACATACCTAGAAAAAATGTTGGTATGGTCAATGTCAGAGAAATTACTGCCTTTGTTCTCTTCTAGGATTTTTATGATTTCAGATCTCACATGTAGGTCCTTAATCCATTTTGTGTTTATTTTTCTGTATGGTATAAGAAAATGGTCCAGTTTCATTCTTTTGCATGTTGCTGTCCAGTTTTCCCAATACTTTTTTTTGTTAAAGAGATTATCTTTTTCCTTTTGCATATTGTTGCCTTCTTTGTTGAAGATTAATTGAACATAAATCATGGGTTTATTCCTGGGCCCTTTATTCTGTCCCATTGATCTGTGTCTATTTTTGTGCTGGTACCATACTATTTAAATTACTGTAGATTTGTAGTATATCTTGAAATCTGGGATTGTGATACCTCCAGTTTTGTTTTTCTTTTTCAGTTGCTTTGACTATTCGGGGTCTTTTGTAGTTCTTTACAAATTTTAGGATTATGTGTTTTAGTTCTGTGAAAATTGCTGTTGGTATTTTCACAAAGATTGCATTAAATCTGTAGATTGCTTTGGATAGTGTGAATATTTTAACAGTATTCGTTCTTCTAGTCCATGAGCATGGAGTATCTTTCCATTTGTTTGTGTAGTCTTCAATTTCTTTTATCATTGTTTTATAGTTTTCAGAGTACAGGTCTTTCACCTCCTTAAGTTTATTCCTAGACATTTGTTTTTGATGCAATTGTAAATGGGATTTTTTTCTTAATTTCTCTTTCTGCTACTTCATATTAGCTTATAGAAATGCAGTTTATTTCTGTTTATTGACTTTGTATCCCTTGACATTACTGAATTCTATCAATTTTAGTAGTTTTTTGGTGGAATCTTTAGGGTTTTCTGTATATAATATCATGGCATCTATAAACAGTGAAAGTTTTACTTCTTCCTTACCAATTTGGATGCCTTTTATTTATTTTTCTTGTCTTATTGCTATGGCTAGGATGTCCAGTACTATGTTGAATGCAAGTGGTGAGAGTGGACCTCCTTATCTTCTTTTCTGATCTTAGGGGAAAAGCTCTCAGTTTTTCACCATTGGGTATGATGTTACCTATGGGTATTTCATATATGGCCTTTACTATGTTGAGGTATATTCCCTCTAAATCTACTTTGTTGAGGGTTTTACTATGAATGGATGATCTACTTTGTCAGATGCTTTTTATGCTTTTATTGAAATGATCATATGGTTTTTATCCTCTCTCTTATTGATGTGATGTATCATGTTGAGTGATTTGCAAATATTGAACCACTCTTGTGTCCCAGGAATAAATCCCACTTGATTGTGGTGAATGATTATTTGTAAGGTATTGTTGGATTTGGCTTGCTAATATTTTGCTGAGGATTTTTATACCTATGTTCATGAGAGATTGACCTGTACTTTTCTTTTCTTTTTTCTTTTCTTTCTTTTTCTTTTTCTTTTCTTTTCTTCTTCTCCTCCTCCTCTTCCCCCTCCCCCTCCCTGTCCTCCTCCCCATCATTCTCCTCCTTCTCCCCCTCCCCCTCCTCCTCCCCCTCTCCCTCCTCTTCCCCCTTCTCCTTCTTCTTCTTCTTCTTCTTCTTCTTCTTCTTCTTCTTCTTCCTCTTCTTCCTCTTCTTCCTCTTCTTCTTCTTCTTCTTTTTCTTCTTTTCATAGTGTCTTTACCTGGCTTTGGTATCAGGATAATGCTGCCCTCATAGAATGGATTTGGAAGCTTTCTTTCCTCTTCTATTTTTGGAATAGTTTGAAAAGAATAGGTATCAATTCTCTTTAAATGTTTCATATCATTCACCTGTGAAGCCATTGGTTCTGGATTTTTGTTATTTGGGAGTTTTTTTTATTACTGTTTCAATTTCAGTTCTGATCATGTCTCTTCAAATTTTCCATTTCTTCCTGACTCAGTTTTGGGAGGTTGGATGTTTCTGGGAATTTATTCACTTTTTCTAATTTGTTCAGTTTGTTGGCATATAATTCCTTATAATGTTCCCTTCAATTCTTGTATTTCTGTTATATTTTTGTTGGTTGTCATTTCTCCTGTTTCATTTATGACTTTGAGTCCTTTCTCTCTCTCTCTTTGATGACTCTGGCTAAAGGTTTATCAATTTTACTGATCTCTTAAAAGAACCAGCTCCTTGTTTCATCAATCTATTCTATTGTCATTTTAAGGTTCTTTTATTTAAAAAAAAAGTTTATTTATTTATTTTGAGTGAGAAAGAGAGATACAGTGGGAGAAGGGCAGAGAGAAAGGGAGAGAGAATCCCAAGCAGGCTCCACGCTGAAGTGCAGAGCCCAACATGGGGCTTGAACCCATGAACTGTGAGATCATGATCTGAGCCAAAATCAACAGTCAGATTATCAGCTGACTGAGCCACTCAGGCACCCCTGTTTTAAGCTTTTATTTCATTTATATCTTTATGTTTTTTCTTCCTTCTACTGGTTTAGGATTTGGCTTGTTTTTCTTTTTCTACCTTCTTTTGGTATAAGGTTAGGTTGTTTATTTGAGATTTTTCTTCTTCTTGACATAGGCTTGTATTGCTGTAAACTTCCCTCTTAGAATCACTTTAGCTGCATCTTAAAGATTTTGGACCATAGTGTATTCATGTTCATTTGTCTCCCTATACTTTTTTATTTCCTCTTTGATTTCTTGCATGACTCATTCATTGTTTAGTAGCATATTATTTAACCTCCCTGTATTTGTACTCTTCCAGATTGTATCCTTATGGATGATTTCTAGTTCCATAGCATGTGGTCAAAAAAGATGCATGGTATGACTTCAATCTTTTTGAATTTGTTGAGACTTATTTTGTGGCCTAATATGTGATCTATTCTTAAGAATTTCCCATGTGTACTTGAAATGAATGTGTATTTTACTGTTTTAGGATGGAATGTTCTGAAAATACCTGCTAGATCCATTTGGTCCAATGTGTCATTCAAAGTCCCTGTTTCCTTGTTGATTTTCTGTTTGGATGATCTATCCATTGACATAAGTGGGGCGTTAAAATCCCCTAATATTGTATTAATATTATTGTATTACTATCCATTGCTTACTTTATGTTTGTTATTAACTGCTTTATGTATTTGGATGCTTTCATGTTGGTTGCATAAATATTTACAATCGTTATATGTTGGATTGTTCCCTTTATGATTATATAGTGTCCTTCTTTGTCTCTTGCTACAGCTCTTGTTTTAAAGTCTGTCTTGTCCAATATAAGTATTGCTACCCCAAGTTTCTCGCACTGTATTTATATGATAAATGCTTTTCCATCCCTTCATTTTCAACCTGCATGTATCTAAAGAAGTTTCAAGTGAGTCTCTTGTAGGCAGCATATAGTTGGGTCTTGCTTTTTTATACATTCTGTCACCCTTTGTATTTTTATTGGAGCATTTAGTCTATTTACGTTCAAAGCAATTATTGATAGGCATGTACTTATTGCCATTTTGTTACTTGTTTTATGATTGTTTTTGTAGTTCTCTGTTCCTTTCTTCTCTTGCTCTCTTCTCTCACAGTTAGTTGGCTTTCTCTAGTGATATATTTGGATTCTTTTCTTTAATTTTTGCATATATATTATTGATTTTGATTTGTGGTTACCATAACATCTTTGCATATAGCAGTATATATTAAGTTGATGGTTCCTTAAGTTTGAGCCCATTCTTTACTCTTCCCCTCACATTTTAGAATATGGTGTCATACTTTACATCTTTTTATTTTGTGAGACCCTTGACTTATTTGTATAGATATACTTAATTTTACTGCTTTTGTGCTTTCTACTTTTCTTACTCCTGCTTATGGTCTTTCCATTCCACTCGAAGACTCCCCTTTAACATTTCTTGTGGGTCTGGTTTAGTTTTCATTAATTCCTTTAACTTTTGTTTGTTTGGGAAACTCTTTATCTCTGCTTCAATTCTGAATGAAGGCCCTGCTGAATAAAGTATTATTCGCTGCAGGTTTTTTTTCTTTCAGCACTTTGAATATATCATGTCACTCCCTCTGGCCTGCAAAGTATCTGCTGAAAAATCAGTTTATCACCTTATGAAGTTTCCCTTGAATGGAAATGTTTTTGTTTCTGTTTCTCTTGCTATTAAAAATTTTTTTTAAACGTTTATCTTTGAGAGAAAGAGAGAGAGAGAGCAAGGAGGGGAGGAGCAGAGAGAGGGAGACACAGAATCTGAAACAGGATCCAGGCTCTGAGCCATCAGCACAGAGCCCAATGCGGGACTCAAACTCACAAACCATGAGATCATAACCTGAGTCAAAGTTGAATCTTAACCTACTGAGCCACCCAGCCGCCCCTTTTTTGCTGGGTGAAAATTTTTGAGAATTTTTAAAATTCTCTTTTTATCATCATTTTTTTTTTTTTGCCATTTTAATTACTGTATGTCTTGGTGTAAACCTCCTTGGGTTGATTTTGTTGGGGGCTGCTATGCCTCCTGGATCTGGATTTCTGTTCCCTTTCCCAGATTTGGGAAATTTTCAGCAGTGATTTTTTTTTTTCAAATAAACTTTCTTCCCTCTTTTCTCTCTCTTTGCTTTCTGGGATCCCCATAATGCAAATGTTATTATGCTTGGGGGTATCGCTGAGTTCCCTAAGTCTATTGTCATTTTGTATTATTATTTTTTTCTTGTATCTTTTCATCTTGATTGCTTTCAATTTCTCTGTGTTCTAATTCACTGATCTGTTCTTCTGCCTCCTCTTATCTACTATTCCATCTAGTGCATTTTTAATTTCAGTTATTGGGTTCTTCATCTCTAATTGGTTCTTTTTTATGCTTTCTCTTTCTTTGCTGAAGGTCTCATTGAGATTCTCCACTCTTTCTTCATGTCCAGGGAGTATCTTTATAAACATTACTTTAAATTCTCTATGAGGCTATTATCTGCATTTTGCTTAAGTCTCTGTGATTTTGTTGTGTTCTTTCATTTGGGACCTATTCCTCTGTCTTCTCATTTTGTCTAACTCTCTGTGTCTGTTTCTTTGTGTTAGGAGAGTCAGTCATATCTTCTGCTCTTAAAAGTAGTGGTCTTATGAGGAAGAAGTCCTTTAGTGCCCTGCACTGTCCCCCGTTAACGAGAACCAGGCACTTCAGGGCTGTCTTCTATGTGTGTTGTGTGCACCCTGCTGTTCAGACTGAGCCACTTTCTCCTTCATTTCAGTCATCTGCAATTGCTCTCTTTGTCTGTTATGGGCAGGATTTTGTTCTTGTGTTGTCAATAGGCCAGTCTGGGACTGCCTTGGGCTTGAGCATAGTCAGTATAGGCACTTGCCAAGGATGCAGTAGTGCTTTCCCTGTGTTGTACCTGAGAATCTTTTGTTGGTAGGTGACCTGCAGTCAGACCAGATATCTGCCACCAGCCCACTGCTGAAGCTGAAGTCTGACTGGTGAGTGTGGTTATCTTTTCCTTTCCCTGGGGCAGGCGTCACATTAGAGTGGTGCTGGCACCTGTCGGGGGTGTTGATAGACTACCAGGCTTGTGGCACTGCTTTGGATGCGTTCAGACCAAAAGCAGATTGGAGGGGATGGAACTGAAGAAGCACACAGGTGCTGGTAGGCAGTGTTAGCAAGGTTTGTGCTGGTGTGCTGTGGGAGGAGACCTGGAGCAAAAGCCTGGCTGGAGGGGGTGTGTCTTCAGGGGAATGCAGGGGCAGGGTGCACTGTTAACAAGTTAGGTGGGGAGTATTGGCTCCATAAATAGTTGGGGAAGGAAATTGCCAGCTTCTTTCTTCCTGGAGAATTTTCCCAACATCCCTGCTCCTCTACCACACATTCTGAGATTAGTAAACAAATTTCCTTCTTATATACCCCAGGCATTTTTCAAAGTGCTGCTTCTATGCTATATCTCTATGGAGCTGTTTATTGTACCATCTCTTTAAGGGCAGGGACTCAGTTGACTCTTGCCCTCCCTACTCTCCTATGATCCTGCTAATTTTTAAAGTTCCAGGTTTTAAGTTCCACTGATTCTAAGAACTTGTGAAATTTGGCCCCTCTGGTTTTCAAAGGCAAATGTTATTCATCATCCTGTGTGGGCTTCCCTGTGTGAGTCTATTTCTCTCCCTTATCTGTGCCTGTGGTTTCCCTCCCTCCTGCAGACAGTGCTGGGGGTCTATTTAGCTACTGACTACATCTCTGCCCTTCCTACCCTCTTTGATGCAGCTTCTTCTCTATATTTAGCTGTGGAGAGTTTGTTCTGCCAGCCTTCAAGTCTTTTTCTGGTTATTTACATGATGTGAATGTTATCTAGTTGTATCCATGGGAGAAAGCTAGCTTAGGGTCTTTCTGCTTTGCTATCTTCCCTGAAAGTCCTATAAATACTACAGTTTGCTTATCCATTCATCTGTTGATGGATGCTTGGACACTTTCATGTTTTAACTTTTGTGAATAATGCTGCTATAAACACGGATGTACAAATATCTCTTTGAGATCCTGATTTCAGTTCTTTTGGGTATATACCCAGAAGTGAAAATTGCTGGGGTGGGGGGTGCCTGGGTGGCACAGTCAGTTGAGCATCCAACTTTGGCTCAGGTCATGATCTCACGGTTCATGAGTTTGAGCCTTGCGTCGGGCTCTGTGCTGACAGAGCTCTGTGCTCTGTGCTCTGTGCAGGTTCAGAGCCTGAACCTGCTTCAGATTCTGTGTCTCCCCCTCTCTCTCTGCCCCTTCCCTGCTCACACTCTGTCTCTCTCTTTCACACATACATAAATAAAACATCAAAAAAAAGAAAAGAAGTGGAATTGTTGGATAATATAGTAAATCTATGTTTAATATTTTTGAGGAATCATCATACTATTTTCCACATTGGCTGTACCATTTTACAATCCCACCAGAAGTGCACAAGAGTTCCAATTTATACACATCCATTTTATTTCTTTTCTTTCTCTCTTTTTTTTCTTTCTTATTTTCATTTCTTTCCTTTTCCTGTCCCCCTCTTGTCCTTCACCCCCTCCCCTCCCCTCCCCCCTCCTCTTCCCCTTCTTTTCCCCTTTCTCCTCCTCCTCTACTTCCCCCTCCCCCCTCCTCCCCCTCCCCCTCCCCCTCCTCTTCTTCTTCTTCTTCTTCTTCTGATAGTAACCATCCTAAAAAGTGTGAGGTTGTATCTCATTGTGTTGTTTTTTTTTTTGGTTTGTATTTTTCTAATGATTAATGGTGTTGAAAATTTTTTTCATGTAATTATTGGTCATCTGTGTATCTTTTTTGGAGAAATATGTGTTCAAATCCTTTGCCCATTTTTGAATTTGATTGTTGCTTTTTTTTCTTTTCATTGTTGAGTTTTAGAAATTCTCTATATATTTGGGATGTTAATCCTTTATCACATACATGACTTGCAAATATTTTATCTCATTCTGTGGGTTGCTTTTTACTTTTAACATATTGTATTTTGATGCACAAAGTTAAAATTTTTCATGAAGTCTATTTTGGCTCAGGTCATGATCTCATGGCTCCTGGGATTGAGTCCCACGTTGGGCTCTGCACTGAGAGCATGGGATTGGGGTTCTCTTTCTTTCCCTCTCTCTCAGTCCCTCCACTGCTTCTCTCACTCTCAAAATAAATAAACTTTATAAAAATATTTCACGAAGTCTAATTTGTCTATTTTTTCTTTTGTTGTCTATGCCTTTGATGTCATATCTAAGAAATCATTACCAAATCCAACCTTGTCAAACTTTGCTCTGTGTTTTTTTTGTTAAGACTTTTATAGTTTTAGGTCTTACATTCAGGTCTTTTCCACTTTAATTTAATTTTTGTATGTGGTGCTAGGTAGCTGTCCAACTTAATTCTTTTACATGTGGATATCCAGTTTTCCCAACACCGTTTGCAGCAAAAACTATCTTTTTCCCGCTAAATGGTCTTAATATCCTTGTCAAAAATAATTTGTTCATATACACGAGTGTTTATTTCTGGGCTGTCTTTTCTATTCTATTGGTCTGTATGTCTAAGTTAATGCCTGTATCACACTGTTTGATTACTGTAGATTTGTAGTAAGTTTTAAAATCAGGAAGTTTGAGTCTTCCAGCGTTGTCCTTCTTTTTCAATATTGTTGTGGCTATTCAGGGTCTCTTGGGATTCCATGTGAATTTTAGGATGGAGTTTTCTATTTGTGTAAAAACATCATTGGGATTTTGATAGGGATTGCTTTGAGTATGTAGATTGCTTTTGGTAGTATTGTCATCTTAACCACATTGTCTTCCTGTTGGGAATTTTTGCAAACAGAATGATGTTATCCTTTCTTTCATTTTGTGAGGCTGCCCTGCAGTGAAAATACTCAAAAAACATTATAGAGGGTCTGATAATTAAATTCAGTTTATAATTCACAGAATTCCACTCTGGAAATATGTGGTATAGCTGTTAAACTCTATAAGTAAAGTGCTGTATAATAAAAAGCAAATTGTATAGCAAGGACCACATAAGTAATTACTATCTCAAGACATACCTGTCTATTTGTTCATCTGTCTAGCCAGCTAGCCGGCTCTGCTCAAAATGTTCCTAACAACATAAAGTATTTCTTGTATTGTTAGGTTAAGTGTGCCTAATAGCTAATGAAAGGAATATTGTGTATTGGCCTACTCTTTATCTTCTTTAGGCTATATTGATTTAAATTTTTTTCACTTTATTTTTTAGTTTTTTTGCCAATTAAATTTTTAAAAATAATTTTTGAATGTTGGCAAGCAGTTATGATATTTGTCATGCTGGAAATATTCGGTGACTGCAGTTGAGAAGGGCAGAATAGCGATGATGCCAACATTGAATGTCTGATTCTAGTGGTAGCTGGTTTAGTCTCACTAAGCCTACCAAGCCACAGACTCACCTGTAATTTCAACCAGATGCCTTACAATTCATGCCATTTATCACCAGGAAGAAGGTGGCAGGTGAGAGAGAATGAATGGATTAGTCCTAAGAAACAACTCTAATTATGTATCAATACCATTATCTTCACTTATAAAAGGAAGTATTATTAGACCTTATGAAGTGAAGAGTATACATTTAGAAGGCATAGCATCTATTCCTGGGATTTCATAGGCTAAGTTTGATACATTTATACTCAGGTTAGGTATTTGAAAAGGTATTTCAGGCACATTTTTTTTAGAACCTTGCTATTGTTTGGCTTATTAGGGCAGAATAAAGGACTTCTTATTCTATATCAAGAAGTTGATTTAATTTATTTCCACTTTAAAATTTTATAAATAAGAAAGTGCAAAACATAAACAAGTCTTCTAATCCATAAATGAGCAAACTGTAATTTTTGTTTTGGTTCAGTAAGGCCATATTCATCCATCCAGTGCCCTTACTGGGTGCTAAGCTTTGTACCTGAGAATGTACTAGTGAAGAAAAACACAGTCCCCTGGTCTCATGGAGCTGATAGTCTGGTGAGAGAGGCACCCATTAATAATCACACACTGCATATTAAATTTTTTACTGTGATAAGTGCCATGAAGGAAAAGTTGCATCACATAATGAGAGTGTGTTATGGGATTTGACCTAACAGTAGAGGTCAGGAAAGCCTTCCATGAGGAAGTACCATTTAAGCAGAAAGTAAATATCTTTAACTTTTCATTGATTCCAAAATTCTGCCTGTATCTTGATTCTTGAGTGTGGTTGCCAAAACAAACTGAAAATAATGGTGAAAATAAAACAAATCAAAATAAAGATATGCTACATCTCCTCAACTTGGTCTTGGGAGTTCTAAAATGTCTGCCTCACTCATTTAATTACCACTCATTAGCATCATAGCTAATTAGTTATTATATCAAATCTGGCAATGAGTCATATTGTCAATTTTAAGTGAACTTAATCACTCATTTTCTTTTCTTTTTTTTTATCACTCATTTTCTAAAATAATAATCTGCAGCAACATTCTATGTTCATGTGTATCCATAAAATTTATTTGACAGCTTGTAGTTGCAGAGGAGGACGTTGAAAGGTTGGTTTTTGAGAATTTTCTGTTATTTAAAGCTGAAAACCAGAGAGAGGATTATATAGTATACAATATTTGCTGTATTAGTGTTACAAAGAGCAGTATTTTTTAAAGGAGTCTAATTAATGCATCTATAGTAATAAAGTCACAAATGTAAACCATGATTTCAAACAGCTCTTGTCAACAATATAGGACAGTTCAGATGGAATACTAATGCTTCTTAGCAATAAGCAGGCTGATTCCATGGTGTCCAAATTCCTGCCTTGGGTGGCTGCATCCCAGCTGTGCTGCCCAGGAGTTTAGTAGAGATAAAAGCTAGGCTGTTGACATGATTATGGAAGCACAGACCACTTTACTTGATCTCCAGTGGAACTAAATTTAGTGTCTCTCAGAGGTACATTTTTTTTCCAGATGAAAGCTGCATTTTATAATGATTTTGAATAATTCAGAAGTGGCAGGATCCTAATGAATAGATGCTTCATAAACCAGAGGACTTGGTTCCAACCTGTGAGGTTGGAACGGTGTTACTTTTCTCACAGGCAAACTTTCTTTGGAGAAAATTTGTTTCTTACACACAGTCTTTGTCTAGGGTGAGTTTTAGCTAAGGTGAGTTTGATGCCTACAATGATGTAAGTGGGAAAAAAATATTGATAACAAATGTGTTTCATTCTAGTTTCTTTTTAAAATTTTTTTAATGTTTATTTATTCTTGAGAGAGAGAGAGAGACATTGTGCAAGTGGGGGAGCAGCAGAGAGAGGGAGACGCAGAATCCGAAGCAGGCTCCAGGCTCTGAGCTGTCAGCACAGATCCGGACCCAGGGCTCGAACCCATAAACTGTGAGATCATGACCTTAGCCAAAGTCGCTCAACAGACTGAGCCACCCAGATGCCCCCATTCTAGTTTCTTATAGCCCTTTCAGTTTTTCAGACTCAAGCTCTTCTTTCTTTCATGTTACTCTAGGGAGAAGCTGGGATACATCTGTCTAATATCCTTATTCTTAATTCATATCAGAGCAACATGAGCTTACTTCTCTGAATGTGTATGCAAGTGTGGTGTGTAAATTTTCAAGTAAAAACAAATCCAGATTTAAGTAAAGAGAGATTTTATTTGAAAGGATTATTGCAGTAAGAGGAAGGGGACCATTTCAAATAAATAGGGAGAATGTTCCTTCCATAAAATCTGTAAGCTTCTCAAAGATCAGGCAAAAAGGATTTTTTTTTTTTTTTTTTTTTTTTTTTTTTTTTTTTTTTTACTGGGAAGACCAAACAAGGCTAGAAAGAACTGGGTATGGGAGAGTGAGTGGCTGGGTATGTGATCCTAAGAGGCTATTAAAGGGCTGTCTGCCAGCTCAGGCTGCAGGAGGGGTAAAGTTCAGGGGCCTGAAGGAAATAGAGAAACCTAATTAAAGTTTGGCCAAGTCAGGGAGGTAGGTATTTTGTCCAGTTTGGTTAGGGGGTACAAACAGTTCAGCTAATCATTTCTGAAAGGGAATCTGGAGGGTCTGTGTTTGACCTTGGGATAAGTAAACAAGGAGGGCACCTATGAGTCTTATCTAACTCATAATGGGGAATGGTAGTTGTTTGCAGTAAACCATTTCCTGGAATAAACACTAAATGGTGGGAGATTTCTTAACGACCCTGTTTTCCAGGAGCACAGGACTCAGGTAAAGTTTAATATCATCAACATACACACCTACATATGTAAATATGTATATTAAAATGTTATATGTGTTTGTAGATATATACGTATATATATGCACACACACATATATACATATCTGTAAATGTAAACATGTAAAGAACAAGTTAGGTTAAGAATGATGATATTAAATGTTACTTTTTAAAAGCCATATTGAAAAGAACATGATGGGCAGCAAGAAAATTTCTCTCAATCCAGAGGTGGTTATCTTCCAATTTAATTAGACTTCTCTTATTTCAAGTAGATCCAGTGTGCTCAAATAAACATCATGTATAAGATTACATACCCATAGTAACAGACCAGCAGGGAGGGGGTGGGTGGTGAGGGGAACCTGTTTTTCCTTCTTATGTCCAAATCCTTGTTAAGTGGTTTTGTATTGTTAACTACTCCCCATATATTTGTGATACTTTAAGCATTTATAATAAATCAAAGCACCTATTCACCAAAGCAGAATAATTACAAACAAAATTTTCCTTTTAAAGAAAAATTCATGGCTTTATGAAAAGATTAACTATAGATTTTTTTGAAAAAGAAATCCCTTTGGATTCTTAAAAGTAAGTTTAGATTCATAAAAAAATTTACACATAACTGTTTAGAAAACTATTTGAATAAGTCAAGAAACATTCATCATTATCATCATAATGATATTAATGCTTTGAAATAAAGTAACTTCTGGAAGGAGAAGACTTAGAACTGAGTCCCAGACTTTTGCATTATTAGATGATTTTATGGAAAGGTTATCAAGTCATTAGGTAGAAGCCGCTTGCTTTCAGAGGCAAGCAAGAGCATAGGTTTCTTTCTAGCTGAAGAGAATCCTTTGGCATGCAGGAAGATACACTAACCTCTTATGATTTGGTCTGTAAATCTGCCAGGACAAAGCGATGTGTTCTAAAAATAGCCAAACTCTTTGAGTATTTATTTAAAAAATACTATTCTCAATGGACTTTTGAGTCAATGGATTCGGGGATGAAAAGTTCTTAAATTGCTCTACAGTGTATTCCAGGATAAAAAGATTGCAATCCAAATCTCTCAGAGGTAGTAGCCCTTAATCATCTAGAATATTCTAGATTTCCCAGCTGTCTGCTACTAAGCAGCTGGCATTATGGAACAACTAGAATAAAATTGATTTGTGGACCCTGTTGCCTGAGAGGCATTAATCTCTTGGGCTAACAAGAAGTTCCTTATCAATTACTGACAAATTTAGTTGCAGAAATTTGAGCTTTTTTTCTTCAACATACATTAAGAGATATATTTCTAATAGACCTTTAAAATATACCAGCTACCCAAAAATTCTGGGCTGGGTTTCAGCACTTAATTCTGATTGCCTTGGGTCAGAAATACGGGTTTGTCGCACTGTAATTTTCTGTTTCTCCAGATTTAATTGAACTTCACCTTTTTTTAAGGCAAAAAAATATATATTTTATATAAATAAAATAAATACTTATATAAATATATAGAGAGGGAAGGTTGAATGTTTTAGTGTATTACTTGTGTTCCCTGGTGGTTCATTATTATATCAGTAGTTTATTCCTTCATACTGCATGGGTGAGTACATTTTGAACATCTGATACCATAGCCATATTGACAGTTGAGAGCTATAGACAATTTATTTGCTGGTGAAATCATGGCTGGTTGCACACCACTTCCTCCATTCCCTTACCTTCCAGATGGTTCTTTACACTTATTATACATAGTGAGGAAGCAGCTCTTTTGTTTATTGTGGATTTGATATCAACTAAGAAACTGACACCCAAAGCTGCTAGAAATGAAGCTGGCATGTAAATGCTTGTGTATGAAAAGTGTATTTTAATAGTAACTATGTCCTAATATTAAATATGAATAAATGAGACTAAAGATTCTTAACAATGTATATTGTATTCTCTGAGTCAGCCCACAGTGTTTTCATGCAATCTGAAACCAGAGAGGGAAAAAAGCCAGCAACTTCCTTCCTGTTCTCTTTTATCTATAATACGTTTTTGCCTGGGAGAGGAAGAATGTCATTGAAAGGAACAATTATATGTATATATAGTGTGTGCTTGTGTGCTATGTTATAACATAGCCCTGGCTCTTATATTAAACAATTCCTTTATTAACCCTACTCATCCTAAGCTTTGCAATAATGCGTGAAGATACAGTAACAACATTGGAAAAGCGATGTCTTCCTCTGAATTTTTTGTTATTAAAACCATTCTCAGTTGTTCTTGGGAAAATCATATAAATGTACAACAATATAATAATTATAAGCACTGCTAGGGTAGAAATTCCATTTCTGAATTCTGGAAAGTACTGTCTTAGCTACTAAATTGCAGTTGTGTCACTCAGACTATGTCATTTCTGGGATCCTTCACTTAATAATCACTAACTTACAGATTATTGGGTTTGTCTCAGAAAGTGTAATTTTGTCCTAAAACTTCCTCCCCGACCAGAGGGAGAGGGAGCAAATAGTGGAGTGATTACCACTGTTCTTATTCTTTAAATAACTGCTCCTGGGAAGGTCATTTCCTTTGGCTCCTTTGTCAAGGACGCCCAGGAAGGGTTCACAGGACACCTTGAACTACAGCTGACCTTGATAATTAATTACGAGACTGTGAATTTCATTGAAGTTAAACACCAACACACCAAAAATGATCTTACTGTAGCTCTTTGATTAGACATTTCTACAGCAGTGCCATTTCTTGTCTTGCAACACACAGTTGGACAATCTGATCCCTGCATTGGGCTGAGCTACCACATCCTACCATGTGAGCTGTGTACTATGCACTCTAGGGGGTGCCATTTCCTTTGTGTCTGTGCCCTCTGCATTTGTCTTAGAGCCTCCAAGAAGTTGCCAGTCCAAGTATTTTTCTATCTCTCACCTTCTATTTTCCATGAAGGGTTTGGGAGTGTTTTTAAGTATTTATTACTTATGTTAATTACGATCATTGTCTACCGCAGCGATTTTCCCTGGTGAGGTTTCCACTTAAGAGAAGTTTTCAGTAACTTCAAAAGGATCCATGTGCCGTGCCTAGTCTCCTCGTGAGCCCATCATTGTTTTGGATAGTGGAGCACAGTAGAGAAGCTCAACAATCCAGAGTGTTCTGGATTTCAGAAGAGGAAAATTTCATTTAGCTTCAGCTAAATGAAGCTTCAGCTTTAGCTTTAGCTTTCATTTAGCTCAGCTTCATAGCTGAGCTTGATCTTAGTTAGATCTTTTTTAAAAAATTTTTATTATTTTGTTTAATGAAATTATTTTTCTAATATTTACTTATTTTTGAGAGAGAGAGAGAGAGAGACAGAACACAAGCAGGGCAGGGGCAGAGAGAAACACACACAGAATCCTAAGCAGGTTCAGGCTCTGTGCTGTGAGCACAGAGCCGGACGTGGGGCTCAAACTCACAAACTGCAAGACTTGAGCCAAAGTTGGACGCTTAACCACCTGAGCCACTCAGGCACCCCAATCTTAGTTAGATCTTAACTTTGACTGGTTTCAACAATCAAACTTACTTGATTCAGTTTGTCAACTCCAGATGACGGAAAGAGAAGACGTTGAGAAAATAATAATCCAATCCACTTTTCAAGTCGAATACAAGCTTCTTGTGAAAGAAAATTTAATTAAGATTTTTTAATATTCAGAAAAAAAATGCTTAGAAAAGAAAAATTTAAGAGGGTTGAAAAACAAATGAATAAACAAACCTTTTTAATAGCCCAAGTAGAGTTGAATGAGAGAAATGTTTTGATGTCTGTCAGCTATAGGAAGTCATTCCAAATTCTTGGCCTGGATAGGTGATCCTCTGTGATGGACCTTTTTCTTAGCTCTGTACTTTCACATCTCCACATCCATGGTTCTGTGTTTCCTGGCACACATCGGGCAGTTTCCAGATTCTGTGCCTTCTCACATGCTGTGCCTGCTGATAGTAAGGTTCTTTCCCTCCTCAGTCACCTAACTAGCCCCTCCTCCTTGCTGAAATCTAGCATATGTTATCTATTACCTTTCCAGGGAACCTTTTTCTGCTCTTTTCTTTCTCTCCATGTACTCCAACCCCCAAATCTCATCAAAACCAGATAATCTCCTTTTCAGTGCAATGTCTATAGCTTATACACAATTTCATCCCTATGGTCCCCACCCTGACTCACTATAGCATAATGATTTGTTCCCATGTCTTTTTTTTTTTTTTTTTCCATATGAGATTGTGTTCCTTCAGTGTGGGGACTGTGCCTTAGCATGGTGCTGGGCTTAAGCTGTGAAAACAGGATTACAGAAGCTAAACAATTTGTTCAGTGTAGCATAAGTCACTAGTAAGACGCAGAACTAGATGCAAACTTTGATCTGTGTGACCCCAAAGTCTGTACTTCACATCCAGAGTCATGGTGTCCAATGTCGCCACTTGATGCCTGTGTGCCACTTGGGAAGATGGGTGCTTCTGTGGTTCTTGGCAGCTGCGTTTTCTCATGGGTTGCCATTTAGTCCTCTTCCTTCCTCCTTCTATCTCTGGGGAGTTTCATTCTCCCTGGCCTAAACTTACCCAGGCTCATCTTTCCTACCAGGATATTCTGTCTTCACAGAACAAGGCAGGCACCTACATGCACTAAATGGTAATTTGGTTTTGACCTTTCCTCTCAGTAGGCCCAATGCTCACCTTTATTTTTTCCATCTTCCCTATTCCTATCTTTTGCCTTTCAGACAGTTAGGGACTATTCGCAGGGGAATTTATAAAGTTGCACAGGTTTCCAGACCACTGCCTCAGCTCCCTTTTCAACCATTGTCCTCAGTTTACATAGTGTGTGTGCCACGTGTGCAAAAGCACACAAATATCCTGAGTATATGTCGTATACAATTTTTGGTGGCCCTGTTCTACATTTTACCATTCTAGTGCCCACATTCAGTTTCTCTCTTGTTATAATAGACACTGTATATGGTATGTGCTCAAGGTGTATTTGTTTAACTGAATTATTTGAATATAAACCTAGAAAAGAATAGTAAAAATTGCCCTGGTGTAGGAACACTTCAGTTGTTACTGCTTTTAGTTGCTCATAAGAGGACTGAAAAAACATACTTCAGTTGTCTTCAGGTGTCTTATCTTTTTTTCCAACATGGTTCAGATCATTAACATTCCAAGTGGCTGAACTTCAGATATTTTTATACGATCTTTTTAAATAATCTGGGTAACTTTCATCCTTGAGTTCCTGCCTCCCTTTGTGAATCATCACCATCTTCATCACTGTCACTTTTAAAATATTTATCAAGAGCTCATCTTACACTTAGTGCTATAAATATATGAAAATGCCTTGAGAGTTCCCTTTCCTTGCTAAAATTCACTTGCCAAATAGGCAAACCTTCTCCCTATGGTCTTAGTTATACTTCTGGAAAAATCTTATCCTCTTGAGATCATTATTTGTATTCAGTAACTTAGAGAATTATTGAAAAGCAACCTTTGTACACCAAAACAAACTGGGACATTTTAGGGAAAATGAGAATATTCACTGTAAAACTGGAAATCAAGCATATGGGTGATTAGAATTGAGGAATATGATTCTCTTTAAAATATTTTAAATGCAGACTGCACTTTAGCAACAGCAACAAATAATAAGAGCCAACAGATATAAAATGCTTATTCTTTGCTGACACTGTTCCAAGTACTACACACTTATTAAACCATTTAATTGTAATAGCAACCATATGATGTAGGCCCTATTATTTCTGATTTATACATGAGTAAACTGAGGGACAGAAAGGTTAAGGAATAGCTAACCTTTAAGAAGGCCAACTAGCTAATGAGTGACGGACAGAATTAAACCCAGGCACTGTGAACTGGAGTCCTCATCCGTAGTATGACAAGACCGTCCCACCTCTTACATGTCTATTTCATATATAATGTATGAAAAAGTGTGTGGTAAAGCCATACTTTATAATGATCATTAAAGTCCTAAACTTACAAATATATAAATGCAGTGGGGGTCCACAGATGGGCAGAGAAGTGTTTGTCATTCTTAGTACAGTAGGCAAACCATCCCCAGATTTTAAACACAGAGGTTTCTAGTGTGGTTGGACATAGATAATAAGTTATCCTGAGACAGAAATGTTGAGAGAGGGGTGACTGTTATGGTCTGGATTGGGTTTACCCAAAATTCACGTGTTAAAGTCCTAACGCCCAGTATCTCTGAATGTGACTGTATTTGGAGATAGTGTCGTTAAAGCGGTAGTTAAGTTACAATGAAGTCATTAGTATGGACCTTATCCAACATGACTGGTGTCCTTGTAAAGAAGGGGAGATTAAGCAGACATACACGGAAGAAAGCCCATTGAGGACACAAGGGCAAGAAGGCTATCTACAAGCCAGGGAGAGAGATCCCAGAAGAAACCAACCTTGTCTACATCTTGTTAACAGACTTCTAGCCTCCAGAATTGTGAGAAAATAAATTTCTGTTGTTTAATCCTCTTGATTATTCGTGACTGTTACACTTTGTTATCACAGCCTTAGCAAGCTAATAAAGTGACTGTATTAGTTTGGGCTGTTACAACAAGAATACTGTAAAATGAGTGGCCTCATCAACAAACAGTTTGAGGTCAGAGTGTCAGCAGGTCAGGTTCTGGAGACAGTCCTCTTCTTTATTTCCTCTTATGGTGGAGAGAGAGTGAGCTTTAGTTCTTCAGCCCTTAGAATGGCACCAATCCCATCACGGGGGTTATACCCCTATGACCTCATCCATACCTCATTACCTCCCAAAGACTTCACCTCCACTTATCATCACACTGAGGATTAAAATAGCAACATATGAATTTTGAAAGGACACAAACACTCAGTTCATAGCAGTGACCCAGGACAAAAAAAAAAAAAAAAACTTATGAAAGCTAAAGTTTAAGGAGCTTTCTAATATAAAACTCATCAGAAAAAAAATCCACATTTTTCTTTCTATTGATTGTTGGCTGATATATATAATTTGATTAGATTGCATTTTTTTATGTGAGGGGCGCCTGGGTGGCAACAAACAAACAAAAAAAGAATGCATTTTTATGTGAAGTGGAGCGTCCATGGTCACAATGACTTGTTCTCCATGTGGGCAGATAGGATGATCTCCTTAGTGGTGCAGTTGGAAGAATTCCACCAGCCCACATCTTCATCTCTTATCAAATATATACATTATTACTTCACTGGATCCCACTGCATCCAAGATACACCCATTATTACTCCACTGGCTCCTGCCTCCCCCAGCTATACTTGTTGTCATATTACCTGACCTTGAAATTGCTATTAACATCATGGCCAGTCCTTTGGGTTTTTTTCTTCCAGAAAATTTTATTATAAAAGGGCCTGAGTAAAAGGTAGGGGACAGTATACATACTGGTTATGAAAAGGTGGGCTAGTTTTGGGGTGAGGTGGTTCTTCCTTGCTAGAATTAAACAGTTGGACAATAAGATTTTGCTGGTGGAGTGAATGGCAGTGGTCCTGGGAAATTCTAGGCTGAAGTGAATGTGTATTTAGTGGCACCCAATTTATTCTTTCATTCAACAAATGCTTTGGATCCCTGTTGAGCAAGACCCTTGCTAAGCTGCTGGGAATATAGCTGTGCACATGATGTAATCAACCTCTACACTCAAGAAGCATGTGTTCTTGTAGGGGGCACAGATGTTAAAAGGTGCAAGCCATAATTAGTTATTAAGTTGTAATTGTGGCAAGTGCTATGTCAGGAGAAAGGCTGGAGAGAGTGAAAAATAATTTCACTTAATTCATTACATTGCTAAAGGTTGGCATCATTTTTTAGCCTTTGTTGTCTAATGTGGAAAAGCTAGCTACAGGTATCTATTAAAATAAAAATAACTAAAATGAAATAAAACTATATATTCAGTCCACCAATGGTACTAGTCACTTTTCAAGTGCTCAGTAGCCAGTTGTGCTGGTGACTACCATATTGGACAGCAGAGATGTAGAATAGTTCCATCATTACAGAAAGTTTCTTTGGCAAACACTATCTGGGCCATAGAGGTATACCAGAATTATGAAGTAAAAAAGAGAATTCTTAACTGTTAATTCCTTAGAGACTAGAAGATATATATATCTATATATATCTATATATCTATGTCTCTATCTATCTATCTATCTATCTATCTATCTATGTATCTATCTATGTATCTATCTATCTACCCAAACAGTCCACTTTTGGCTTCAGGCCACAGTGCAAATCTCATCTTAGTCTGGCCTTCAAAATGAGAAATGGGTCTTCAATTTAAACTACAGGCAGATTTTCTTTTCTCTTCGTATTATGAATGTTGAGGTTTTGCATTCTTTGAGCATTCATTTTTGTATTTATGAACAATTTGTCCATAGTAACTAGGGGATTTTTCATATTTTTCCTTTTATTTAAGAGAAACCTGAGTATATAACATAAACATCCTGTGGTGTGTAGATAGGAAGAGCGCTGGAGACTGTTACTTTACAATAGTGTAGTAGCACTTGGAATGTTCACAGCTGGGAGAGCTCATCTCAACTTCAGCATAGTCTGTCTCTGTTTTTCCAAGGACAAGAGAAAAGAGGAGAGAATAATATGTGGGCAGAGAAGAAAAAATTAGCTGTGGCGGTTTAATACCCTTGAAGTTGGTGTTACTGGAAAACTTCATGAAAATAATGCGACCTGAAGCTGAGGATTAGAACAAATATTATATCATGGTGGGGGATGTGCTTTGGCCGCCACACCTAAAGGTCACCCTTTGAAGGCCGCTGAGACGGCTGCCAGGATCCATTGATTCCTCTGTAGTACTGAAACATCTCCTGGCAGGTGTCAGCCTGGCTGCTTGAACACATCAATATGGAAAGTTACAGAGTAGGGAAGAGTGGCCCATGGGATCCTACTGGATGGTTAGAATGCTTCAGTGTTTGTTCTGAATAGACATTGTGTGAATTTTTACTTAAGCTGCATAACAAATATGGCCATGTGGAATAAACAAATATTGACAAATGTATTTTTCTTACAGGGATATCGCTTTTTTTTTTAAGTCTTTAGGGTAACAAAGTTTTAAAATCCTGTCTGGGTGTATACAGTACCTTTAATTCATGTCTAGTGAGGTTGCTGTCTTGTTAAGTAGGTCATTTCCTTTAATGACGTGCTTTCATTCTTCTTGTATAAGTTGCCACTCACCCCTATGCTCCAGCCACAGCAATCCCTCTGCAGTTCTCCAGATATCCCCTGGTCTCTCCTGCCTTCTTAGGTAATTTTGCTTAGTGGCTGATATTTTGGATATTTTTTTCCTCCAAGTTTCTCAGAAAACATGGAAAGATGGAAAAAAGTGGTCGTAAAATGATCTGCTTCCCCAGCCATGAAGATTTCCCAAGGGGCTGCATGAAGGGAGCTGTCTCTTCCTTGGCCCTTCCCTCATTTCCATTTCAGTCCCAAACCTGAGATGTTAGCATTCATTCTGCACTATTAGCAAGTTAAAAATGATAGAACTGTTTCCTAAGAAGGTTAGCAAATGAAGGAAGCTGGTTTTAAGTGTTATTTTGGTAAGTGTGTGTGTGTGTGTGTGTGTGTGTGTGTGTGTGTGTGCGCGTGCGTGTGTGCGCATGTGGGCTTGTATTCTTAGTCTCTTTGTATCCTCATAGTTGTAAAACTGACTTTTGTCCTCTCCACTTTTATTTCTGGTGGGTGTTTATGGCACAGCAGGATGGAGAAGGGCTAAGGGAAGTATCTATGGGGTGGACTCTTTCAACTGCCCTTCAACTCATATATCTTCCTTACTGTGAATATTCATAAATGCATAATGGTAACATTTCCCCCATGCTGAATCATTGCTAATAACCCCCCATCAAGTAGAGGAAAGATCTTTATGTCTTAAAACTATCAACAGGTTACTTGAACCTGAGAGCTTTGTCATATTAGATTGAATGGTATGTGTTAACATTTTCAAAACAGCAAGTATAAAGATACTGCCTTATACATATAAGAGGCATTGATATGTTAACCTATTTATTTTTGATTTTATAAAATAAACCTTATTGGACATTTTAGAGTTATAATTTTTTCTCCATTTGCCAAATTGTAAAAGCAAGTGGCTACATTTTTTTTTTGTCTTTGAGGAGGCATGACTAGTTCAGATGTCGCTAAGATACTTTCCTTCTGTGAAAATCATTTTCTACTGTGTGAACATAGTGTTCGCTTCTAATTTAAAAGCTTACTTATACAGGTTAGTGTTACATTAATGTTTTTTGATGACTTTTTAAGTTTTCAGAATGTCTTTGAGGTTACTTTTACATACCTAGAATGATTGAAGTGTGAATTTACATGGAAGCAGATGAATAAACCAAATAGTTTTCGAGGGACATTTCTAACCATTGGAGCACAAGCTTTTTGTGGACAGACAGGAACTCCCTAAGCCCAAAACAGGGGAGCCACCTGGTGGACAACATGAAATTCTTCATTTTGTGGAGGTAGTTGTACATGCATGGACTATGAAATCCCTGCTTTTATACTTTTTAATGTAGGTAGGTTTACTTATATATTTAAGTTAACATGCTTTATACTTTTAATTGATGAGTGCCTTTCTCACTTCATATAGTTAAAAGGGCCCTAAAATAAGGAGAAAGAATATTAGGATACTATGAAAATCAATTTAGAAGAACAATCAGTTCAAGAAGTAGAGGTTTTTAGTTATTCCATTTCATATTTTGTCTTTTTCCTTTCGCAATTCATTGTTCAGCCAAACTGTGTTTATATATATAAAATGGCTTTTTTGAAAGACTTTCAGCTCCCCTCTGGCTACTCTACTTCCTATCTCTCTCTTCGCCTACACAGCCAAACTTCTTAACAAGGTTGTTTACACTTGCTGAATCCACTTCCTTACCTCCCACACAGTCCTTAGTCAACTTTAATATGTCTTCTCTGCTGACACTCCATTAAATCATTCTCACCAAGGTCACCAGTCACCTTCTTGTCACGAAATCGTGTGAACAGTTTTTAGCTTTTATTTTCTCTGACTACTTGGGAACGTTCTGCATGACTGGTCACTCTTCCTTCTTGCATTTCTGCTTTTCTTGAATTTTGGGACACTGCCCTCTCCCTGTCTTCCTCTTACACCTCTGGCTCTTTCTTTCCAGTGGTTTTTGTAGATTACCCTTCCTCTCTGTCCTTCTACTAAATGCTGGTGTTTCTTAGCATTCTAGCCTAGGTGCTCTTCTCACTCCATTCTCTCTCCCTGGGTCACAGTGTCCATGCACATGGTTTTTATTACCCTAGCTCTGCTGTCAAATTCCAAATGTGTATATTTGGTCCACAGGTCTCTCCTAATCTGTAGATGACCTCCATTTGCCACCCTTCCTTCCAAGCTACCCTTCAGGCATTGCACTGGGGAGGTCTTTCCACCACAGGGAGGTCAGCATGTCTCAAACTGTGCTCATCTCCATGCACATCTACCACCTACTCTCAGTGACACCATTGGTATCTCTACTTGAGTGAATAAATGAATGAATGAATGACAATTCAGAGTTATCCATGCAAGCATCCTGGGAGTTACTCTTGATCTTTCTCCTAAACCTCCACCTCTAAGCAATTACCAAATACTGTTGGGTCAACCTCTGAAATATATCCCTGAGTGATCTCCATTCTCATAGCTATTGCCTAGTTTTTTCATTCATCACCTGAGTTAGTGAAAAATCTTTCATTTCCCATGTACACTATCCCCCACTGCAGCACAGTAGCTCAAGTGACCTTCCTAAAACATAAATCTAATTATGGCTAGTCTTTGTGTTTAAAGCCCTTCCAAAGATCCCCATGGTGCCTCCTGCAAACTTCCCGACTACCTCTAGGGAGCTCTTTGTGACCTCTTTCCTCTCCAGCTTCATCTCTCACCTCTTCATCTCTCCAGCGTCCTCTGCCATGTGCTCCTCTAGCCACACTGAACTTTTTCAAGTTCCTCGATGGCACCAGCTGTGCTCTCATGCCCAGCAGTTATGGGAGCTGTCCCTTCTGCTTCAAAAGAGTGTCTTGTATCCCTGCTTCTGGCGGGGGGCGGGGGGGGTGGGCGTCCCCACCCTATTGTTTACACTGCATCAGGGGCACTTTATCTGTGCTTCAGCTGTTAGCTCAGGTACCCAGTTTTCAGGCTGCCTTCTGATACCTCCTTCTCCAGTCCCTCCATCCTCAACAGGATTAGGAATCTTTGCCATGTGATTTCCACCATACCCTGCTCTTCCCCATAATAACACTTTAATCACTTCCTGACCTCTTTCCCACCAGAAGTCTCTTATTTAAAATAATTAAATGATAAATTTTAACACCACAATTTTAATCTGAGCCCTAATTAATAAATGACAGATTTTCAGTATATACGATGAGCTCAAAGAACATCTCCTCCAACCCCCTTCTTTAATAAAAAGGAAAGTGCAGCCATGGGAGTTAGTGGTGATATCCCCAAGGTCACACAGCCGATTCCTAATTTGTTCATCATTCTTTCCACTGCCGACATCAGTTGCAACCGCTGTCTTTTCTATCCTTGTGACTGATTCTGGCTTTCTCTATCAGAAGCTTAGAGAGCTTTAGCTGGGATGAAAGTGTGGTTTAAACTGTATTGTGCCTTGATCATCAACCAATCAAATGGTGTGGTTCAAATTGTGATGGGCCTATCATTTTTCATTTAAAGTATTTTTTTTTTTTTACCTGAGTTACAGGGAATAGGGACTCATTCAGGCTTCATTGGGTGAGAAGCATCTATGTGACAAGGCAGGAAACATGTCTTCTGAGAAGAAGAGAAGCCACAGAATGGACAGTCTCACAGGGACTTGGGCTGGAAGACCATTGCATTCCAAGCAGGCTTTAAGGGACTGTATTTTTTTCTTCTCTCAGGAGTAAGAATTGTGGATTTTCTCTCTAGTGTGGTGGCCTTGAAAAGGCTCAGCTCTCTCTTCTTTCTTGCTTTCCTCTATATATTTCCTAGCACCTCTTTCTGGCTAAAGCTCTTTAAATTTCCCAGGTCACCTTCTAAGAGAGTTAATCTGATTACTTTAACTAATTGCCATCATTGCTGCCTGGAGTCGTGCCAGCTCAGAGGTCACTGGCCAGCTATTAATTGGCCACTCTTGGGCTACATGTGAATGCTCGGTCCAACCAGCTGTGGCCAGAGTGGCAGGCTATAGTGCAGAGTAGGGCCATCCCACCTCAAGGTCAGCCCAAGACTAGTTTCTTTAGCAAGTGTCTGTGCACATGGTCAGGCTCACACAAGGCTTGTTCTGGATTTTCTACATGGTGATAATTTAAAGTTCATTTTTAAAATGTGCACACTTTTTGGTCTGCATATCAAGTATTGAACTATTGGAACTGAATATGAATGTTCTCTCCCACTAGTTTCTGACAGTTGATTTTCACAGTCATCTGGGAAGAAACCTAAAGACTAGACAGGAAGAGCATTTAGGGAGGTATCAGCCTGGCACTCATAAAATTGAATGGGTTTGGTGAATATATGATGAATTTTTCCAGGTATATATATTTATAAAGTTGATTTAAAAATGAGAAGGTAAGAATGATGGTATCTGAAATTCAGAAGAAATGTTTTGAAAGGTGTATGTGATGATTTAATGGTGCATTTTCCATAAGGTGGATGGGATGATGCTGTGGAAATGCATGTTGTTCAGAAAAGTGGTACTCACTGTTGTGAACTTGCTGTTGAATTTCTCTGTGAGCTCTGCCATTCATGCTTTTGCTCTACTGTCACAAAGCTGGATCATTATTTTCAGAGGTGCTAATAACGTGTGAACCTTGATTGGATTCTGGATTTTAAAAAGTTGCCTGAGATATTTTGGGACATTTGGGAAAATTTAATATGCATTTCATATCGGATGAAATTGCTGAATGAGTGTTAATTTCATTGGGGTAATAGTAGTATGTGGTTATGTCCTTCTTTTCATGATGATATGCCTACTGAGATATTTAGGGTGAAATATATATAGATAGATGGAATAGATAAATTGACTAAGCCAAAATGATATAGTATGAACAGTTGGTAAATATAGATGTTATTATTTCAACTTGTGTCTAGCATAATTTTTAGTATATTTATTTATTTTGAGAGAGAGAGAGAAAGAGAGTGTATGAGCAGGGGAGGGGCAGAGAGAGAGAATCCCAAGCAGGCTCTGCACTGCCAGTGTGGAGTCCGATGCTGGGCTCGAACTCACAAACCCTGAGATCATGACCTGAGCTGAAATCAAGAGGCTTAACCGACTGAACCACCTAGGTGTTCCCGTGTAGCATAATTTTTAAAGTAAACAACACGTTGGAGCAAAATATGTTGCTAGTAGTTTGGTGTTGTGGGTGACTTGAGTTTGAGATCTGAAAGTTGAGTGAGTCTTAGATTAGGGAAAACAGGTCTTGAGATATTGGCATTTCTTTGGTGTAACGGTAGTCTGGTGTTTTAACCAAATGCCCTGCGGGATTTAGGGCACCGACAATGAACACCTCATTACTGACCAAACCTCCAAACATTCCTTGTGTTGGAAGCCAAGTTGGCCACTCCTCGATTTAACTATTAATAAGAAGTAGCCATTTCATCTGATAGCTGCCTTACCTTCATTAGTTAAAAAACGACCCATTGGGTGGAGGATGCAGGGCAGTTGCCCCTTTAATAGTGTCTTGCTGAAAGCTATTTGGCCACTGCAGTTGACACAACCTAGAATTCCTGCCAGCATAATTGGGTGCCTAACGGGCTGCTGGATGGGCTAGCCCTGAACATGTCATGACACACTCCTAAAGGGGACAGTTTCAGCCTATTTAAAAGTTAACGGTTTTGCAGAGAATAAAGATGTCTTTGGTAAAAGGACACGTCTAGACCAGATGTGGTATGGCTGTCATTGGGCTGCAGGGAATGCCATGCACATTGAAAGCCGTGTGAATGGTGCCCTTCAAGTTGTGCAGCCCAGGACCAGATGGCACAAAATACCACTTGTGTGCTGAAACCCTCAGGACTGTGGAGGTGGTTAAGCAGCTGAAGCCATTTTGTGATCAGTTCACTCTGTGGCCCATTGTTATTACATTTACACTCTTATTCTAGCATTTTTGCAGATTTATTTTTTGGATAGATGAAGTAGCCGATAACTTAAGCAATGTAATCAGTAATTTCTTACAGTGAAATTCCAAGCAAATAGAATGCATTTTCAAAGTGTTCTTTTTGTACTAGTAACTATCTCTATAGTCTTTGTCTGCTGTGGGGTTTGGAGTATCCTGCATCTTTCAGGCTGCTGTGAATGATCTTTTTGAAATGGAAATAGTATGAGCTGGGTAAGTAGAGGTTGCTCTAGAAGCTCCTTCTGTGTTTGGCCTACAGCACTCATGACACTATGAATTCCGATTTCAGGGTCATTTACTATCCAATGAAAGTTAATTTGAGGTATCAGGAACTTTCAAACAGCGTTTGTTTTTTGTGCTGATGACCATCCATTACTGAAATTTCATTTGAAATGCAATTAATTATCTTTGTCACCTTGCTAAAGGTTGATACTAATCTTCTGTCCTCTCTTATTAGATCTGTTGACACAGAGGCAAATGATCACAATAATGGGAAGGAAAGAGCAGAGAGCAGGAGAGTCAACAGGCAGTGGCTTCTTACTGTTTTATTGAATGGTTCTTTTGTCAAAATGACTGCAAGAGAATTCTCAGTATGCCAGTCTCATCACACAAACCTAAATTCATGAAGTTTTCTGCACTTGAGTCATATTTTTAAAGTTTAGCTCAGGGGTCTCTATTATTCAGCTCACTGGTGTTGAAGCAATTTTGTTGACATTTTCTGTAAGTGGATTAGGCTCACAGTCATTGCCCAAAGCAGACAGATGGCTTCTTACACAGAACACCCTTGCAGGAACCTATCTTATGGTATCTTCAGAAATATAATGGGTCTGTCACAAGAGATAATGTTTGTCATTAATTTCTTTTGGTGACAGATGACTTCAGTTCATTTTTACTTTCTCACCTGCCTTAAACAAATTGGCTGTTTAACATTTTTTTTATTCCAATAGTGAGCAGTGCTTCGATGTTTTACACTGAGCAATGATGTGACCTCTAAATTACAAACAAGGAAATAAGCTTTTGCACGGGAGAGGGTGATACATTCTGCGGTTTCCCAAGGAACGTTCCCCCATCAATGGAATTATTACTCTTTTAATTTTAATCATGATGGGGTCTTTCACAGGTTATCAGTCCTGCATTTTATTCTCTGCAACAGATTATTCCCTCTATTTTGCCAACTTGTCTTTTTTAAGTTTCAAAGTGGTTTTTGTTTCCTCTCATTTTGTAAGGTAGAGACAGTACAGTAGATATCTATAACATTGTCATTATTGCTAGCAAAATATTGCATTACTGAAACTTAAAAATTTTCTGTTTATAGGATAATTATAATGCTAACATTCATTAGAGTTTGCCACATATTATTCTAAATAACTCACATGTATTGTGAATACAATTCTTAGAGCCATTTTATGGATGAGGAAACTGAGGCACCAAGTGACTTTGCTCAAGGCCAAAAAGCTAATAAGTGGTTGGAGCCCAGGATTTGAATATAGGTAGGCTGACAGTGGCGGTCACACTATATATTCACCTACAGAATAGCAGTATGGTTACAATTCAAAGCCTCTGGGCCAAACTGCGATTATGAGAGAAATGTGGCATCCTTAGAATCAGATGTATTCTTTCATCACTCCTGGAGTTCTGGCTCTGCTCCCCAATTTGTGTGTGCCGCCATCTCGGCCAGCCAACGTATGGGGGA
Organism: Panthera tigris; assembly: GCF_018350195.1. Taxonomy (NCBI): domain Eukaryota; kingdom Metazoa; phylum Chordata; class Mammalia; order Carnivora; family Felidae; genus Panthera; species Panthera tigris. The sequence continues at coordinate 182,653,212 of NC_056667.1, forward strand.
GGTTTTTAGGAGCTCGTGGATACTGCAAGGAGAATCAGTATCCCAGGGAGCTGAGAACTAACAAGTCCTCACATTAATAGCATCCTTTAAAATGTACAGCTAGTGCCTGTAATGAATTTGATTCTCCCATAATCTTCTTTTTTGGATCTGATCATGATGATATCTTTAAAATGAAAACCAATTATCTTCTCCACACTTCTCCCATTCATGAGTCTTCTACCATTGCTTTTATATTTCACTTGTCTGAAAATTTGGCTCAGATTAAAATTATTAAATTCTTGCAAACGCCGTATATACCTTGAAGGCAAAAATCAGACGTCAAAGTATCAGCACAAAGGAAGTATTTATGTGTGGGACATTCATGGGGTTTTATCACAGGATTTTTTTTCTTATTTACTTATTTAGGATTTTTTTCATTTTTAAACCAAATCGCTCTTAAGCTATTTTTTTCTTCTCCCCATTTCTAAGATCTATTAGATCACATGTACAACATATCATGTAATGTACCTCAATGCAAAGAAAAATAATACAGTGAAGAAAAAGCATCTGTTGGCCTGGGAAGCAGGCAGTATTAGTTATTTCCTTCATACTTCTTTTCTGTGTGAACTTAGGCAGTATATTTACTTAGTATTCTTCACCTGTAAAGTTGAAAAAAATGATAATTGATCTTCAAATATCTCAAAATATTCTCAAAAATGTGAAGTAGTTGCCAAGAACTCTTACTTAGCAGAGGAAAATGATACTGTCACTAAACGATACTTCATTGAGTGTTTTCCACTTTCATTGTTTTTTCTTCAGTATAAACCCAAGGAAACAAAAAAATTCTACGTTGGTAAAATATAAGAGAAAATGGCATGTATTTGGCCATTTTGGTGCTATGTCACAGAGGCAGTATCCTACTAAAGCACTCTCCCATCCTATCTCTCTCTATGTCAGCAAGACTATAGGAGGATTGAGGACTCAAGGCAGGTATCAAAAGATCCTTATATCATATTTCACTTGTTATAAGATGCCAAAAAAACGAAGATGCTTCTGTGTCTCAAATTGTTGCTCAGATGTGTCTTAAACAGGAGAGACTTGTTTGATCCCCTAGGCTACATGTTCTCACCACATCACCTCCCTGTAAGCGCACGGCACCACTTGTGATTAGACATAATTTTATTTTTGTGGCTTTTGGATTTATGCTTGTATCCCTAACTAGACCTCAATTCTATGCGGGAGGAAAGGGCATCTGTGCTTACCGTCTTACCCAGAGTCTAGCCCTGCAGTTCTTAATGCGTGCAGTACTGCCCTCTAGAGGGCACTTTGGAAAATTGAGGAGGTGATGGAAGAATTCTCTGGAGGTATTTAGTGGGAGCAGCCAGGAATGCTGGGTGTCCTGCACTGTGCAGGACAGGGCAACATAAAGAACAGTTGCCCTCATCTTGCAAGACTTTAAGTCCTGCCTTACTAAATCATCTAAAATCAGAGTACTTTAGTACACGATATTAATCTTTTTACAAGAAGTTATGTGAAAGGCCCAGTATCCGAGGAAAACATAGTTACTGAGAGGCATGTCTAAATGAATGAAGATATTGTTTCTAAATTATTGAATAATTTATTCACTCTGGGAATTCTGTCTACTTAATTGTATGATTGCTATACAGTAAGCAATTTTGGAACAAACTGGGAAGTGAGTTACTGGTTTTAATTTGATACTTTGTTATTATTGACAATCCATGGTAGACATCCCACAGTGTCCTGTGAAGTAGAAGCTGATATCATCAATCACAAGAAAAATATCCTTTGAGATACCTTTGAAGATTTGGCAGCTCTGGTAGGGTGTATGAGTATTATTTATTTGCTCACTTGTGGACTATCAGACTTTTTCTCCATGGTGAAAGTCTGTACTTGTCTTGGTATGTTATCCCTATCTTAAAAAATTTTTTTTTAATATTTTTATTTTACTTTTGAGAGAGAGACAGAGTGTGGGCCAGTGAGGGACAGAGAGAGAGGGAGACACAGAATCTAAAGCAAGCTCCAGGCTCTGAGCTGTTGGCACAGAGCCTAATGTGGGGCTCGAACTCACGGACTGTGAGATCATGACCTGAGCTGAAGTTGGATGCTTAACCGACTGAGCCACCCAGGCACCCCATGTTATCCCTATCTTAATTAAAGTTATTTTCCTTTCTTCTTTTATTATATGCAAATAGGTGTGATCTGTTGCCATTATTTGTTTTTATGCTAGTGTCTATCTGGTGCATCTACACTGTCATTTTCCTATATTCTTTGTGTGTGTGGAATGGCATCTGATCTCTTTGTTTCTCTGTTGAATTTAATGAATTCATATTAAGTAAGTTCAGGCCCCTGCCTACTTCATTATGGTTTCTTGTGTGCCTGCCTGTTTAAATATTATAATACATATTATTTTGTTTTAAATGACCATTCTTTTATTTCTCTTTACAGTGTAGCTAGGATGCTATTTTTACTTCATTTTTAATGTATATAACCAGCTTATATTAGTTTTGACTTTCATTGTATGATAGTAAAGGGAGCCTTGCAAAATATTCATTTTAAAGAACCTTGGTTTTGACAGAGCTGGGACCCACAAGTCAAAGACAAAATGCCTTGTGTATAGAATATGTTTAATAAATATTTGCTTGATGAACAAATAGATGAATAAGGCAAAAGTGAAGACATAAATCTTTGTTGATAGTTAAGGGAGACTACCATGGCTCCTAAATCAAAGGAAGGAGGTGGGTGTGTCTTCGTTCACACACGCAAAGCTGAGAACGACATACAGTAAGGACAACAAATGGGAATCGGAGGTATTGAATTCTATACTTCTTAAGTTCTGGTCAACAAGTGCATCTCAGTGCAATAGATTTTATTGAGGAATGCAATGTTACCCATCACGAATGGCATATGTTGTCAGCACTGTTGCTGCTGGATTGTTATTACCATTATTATTATTATTATCACAGTAAGTTAGTTAACACATTTATCAACTCACATAGTTACCTTTTTTTTGTGGTGAGAACTGTTAAGTAAGAACTGTTATGCTAGGAAGATTTACTTTCCTAGCAACTTCCAAGTATATAATACGGTATTGTTAACTGTCGTCACCATGCTGTATGTTAAATTTCAAGAACTTACTCATCTTGTAATTGAAAATTTATACTCTTTGACCACCTTCACCCTTTTTCTCTATCCCCTGCCCCGGGCAGCCATCAAACTACGTTTTGTTTCTATGAATTCTGTTTTTTTTAAGGTTACACATAAAAGTGAGATCATCCAGTATTTGTCTTTCTCTGTCTGACTTACTCCATTTAGTATAATGCCCTTGAAATGTCTCCATCTTGTTGAAAATGGTGGGATTGCCTTCTTTCTCATGGCTGAATAATATTGCATTATATATGCAACATCTTTTGAAATGTCATTAGATGCTATATATAGTATATGAATAATATATTAAAGAATATGTATATTATATACATATATATTAAAGATACATATATATTAAGGAAGATATATTAGAAATCTATTCGTTTGATGGACACTCAGATTGTTTCCATGTCTTGGGTATTGTAAATAATGCTGTAATGGGCATGATGGTGAGAATATCTTTTCAAGATCCTGATTTCATTTCCTTTAGATATATACCCAGAAGGGGAATTGCTGGATTATATAGTAGTTCTATTTTTAATATTTTTGAGGAAGCTCCATGCCCTTTTACATAGTGGATGTACCAGTTCACCTTTCCAGCAGTGCACAGATGTTCCCTTGTCTCTATATCCTTGCTGGTACTTGTTATCGCTTGTCTTTTTGATAATAATTATTTTGATATTAGTTATTCTAACAAGTGTAAGGTAGTTTTGAGTAGCATTTCCCTGATAATTAATGGTTGAGCACCTTTTCATGTACCTTTTGGGCATTTGTATGTCTTCTTTGGAAAAATGTTTATTCAGGTCTGTTGCCCATTTTTTAATCAGATTATTTATTTTTTTGTTATTGAGTTGTTAAATATATTGAGTATATTTCTATATACTTCTATATATTTCTATATATATATATAGAAAGAGAGAGTTCGAGAGTTCTTTATGTATTTTGGATATTAACCTCTTATCAGCTGTATGGTTTGCAAATATTTCTCCCACTCAGTAGGTTGCCTTTTCATCTTGTTGATTGTTTCTTTTGCTGTGAATTGCTGTGAAGAGCGTTTTAGTTTGATGTTGTCCCACTTGCTTGTTTTGGCTTTTGTTGCTTGTGCTTTTGGTGCCATACTGTTTTAATTACTGTAGTTTTGTATTATAGCTTAAAATCAGGAAGTGTGATGCCTCCAGCTTTGTTCTTTCTCAGAGTTGCTTTGGCTTTGCAACCTTTTGTGATTCCATGTGAATTTTAGAATTGTTTTTCTTGTTCTTATATTACCATTGGAATTTTGATAGGGATTGCATTGATTCTATAGATGATGTTGGGTAGCATGGGTATTATAATATTAATTCTTCTAACCCATAAACATGAGATATCTTTCCATTCATTTGTGTCTTCTTCAATTTCTTTTATCAATATTTGGTAGTTTTCAGTGTGCAGATCTTTTACTTCCTTGGCTAAATTTATTTTTAAGTATTTTATTGTTTTTGATGTTATTGTAAATTGGATTGTTATTTTTATTTCTTTTTCTGATAGTTTATTGTTAACCAATAAACAACTGATTTTTGTGTGTTGATTTTGTATCCTGCAACTTTAATGAATCCATTTATTAGCTCTAACAGTTATTTGGTGTAGTCTTTAGGGTTTTCCATATATAAGATAACGTCTTCTGCAATAAGAGAGAATTTTGCTACTTCCTTTCTGATTTGGATACTCTTTCTTTCTTTCTTTCTTTCTCTCTTTCTTTCTTTCTTCTCTCTCTTTCTTTCTTTCTGTCTTTCTTTCTAAAGTTTATTTATTTATTTTGAGAGAAAGAGAGAGAACAGAAGCAGGAGAAGGGGAGAGAGAGAGAGAGAGAGAGAGAGAGAGAGAGAGAATCCCAAGCAGGCTCTGCGTCATCAGGGCAGAGCCCAATGCGGGGCTTGATTTCATGAACTGAGAAATCATAACCTGAGCTGAGACCAAGAGTCAGATGCTCAACTGAGCCACCTAGGCTTGCTTTCTTGCCTTTCTTTCTTTCTTTCTTTCTTTCTTTCTTTCTTTCTTTCTTTCTTTTTTTCTTTCTCTTTCTTTCTTTCTTTCTTTCTTTCTTTCTTTCTTTCTTTCCTTTTCTCTTTTGTTCTCTTTTTCTTTCTTTCTTTTCTTTTTTTCCTAACTGCTCTGGCTAGGATTTATAGTACTATGTTGAATAGGACTAGTGGGAATGGGCACCCTTGTCTTGTTCCTGATCTTAAAGGAAAAGCTTTCAACCTTTCACCATTGAGTATGATGTTACTTGTGGTCTTGTCAGATATGGCCTGTGTTATATTGAGGTGTGTTCCTTCTATAGTCAGTTTGTTGAGAGTTTTTATCATGAAAGGATGTTGAATTTTGTCAAAAGATTTTTATGCATCTATTGAGATGATTGTGATTTTTATCTTTCATTCTATTACAGTGATGTAATTAAAATTATTAGTGAGTAGTATTTAAATAATGTTAAATGACTTCCTTTATATATACACTAAACAATACAAAGATAATTTCTTCTATATTAAAAACTATTTTTAAAAAAATATGGCTAATGTAAAGGTCTTATGCTTAAGACGCAGTTACCATTTTGAAGTAAATAGGGTTCTTCATTCCTTCAACATTGAAGTTAGTCAAGATTTCTTGATGAGAAAGATATTGTAACAATGGAGGATGTTATTTGAAAAAGAAATGTGGAAAAAGATCTTATTTGCTAGGTCTTACATATGCTTTCAAATTTAACTTTCAAATATAATTTTCATTATGTTGAATTTCAACAGATTCTAACTTCAAATTTTTTTGTAGTCTTTTGAATAATTGTGGTTATTAGACATGTCATGCTGCTTTAGTTTGCAATGTTGTCTTCTCTTTGAGAAGTACAAGAGAAATACCTCTGTCATGACATCACCACATTTTTGATCTGCTATTTTAATTTCTCAAATGAAGGACATTGTAGTAGTTATTTCTACCTCATTGGAGCAAAACATTTGACCTCTTCAGATAATACAGAAATTCCCCAAAAGCATGGTTTTTGAACTAGTAAGGTGGTAATAGGGCACCACCTACCACTACATGGTTTTGTCCAACAAATGGTAGCTGGAACAAATAAAGAGCTGTTAATTCCACCATACTGTCTATGGTTGACTTTTACTATAGTATTGTTGTCCGTGGCTATTGACACTAACTGTAGGTGTGGACCCCCACATGAAAGAATACCAGCGTATTGAGTATGTGCTGAAAAATACCCATACAAGTCTGCCAGGAGACAGAGCTACATTTGTTTATGTGTGTGGATGTGTATGTGAAAGCTTCTTTAAATATTTGTGGTGTGCTCTGAGATGGCCCACGCATTTCCTTCACACGCGACACGGACACTAGTCGTGATGTTCTCCTGCTCTTGTATGCACTAATAACACAAGGGATAGTGCAGTTCATGGGAAAAATGGGTGTGGAGGAGTCATGGATGTCTTTGGTAAGTTATTCTGCCAGATTGTAGCCAAAATTATTTTCAAATTAGTGTTGGGGAGGGGGAGGGAGCTGCCTTTCTTAGTAAGAGGAGGAATAATACAAATCCTAAATATCTTTTGATAAGTAATAAAATACATTGCTAATAGATAATTTACAAATATATAACTACTAAGTTTACTTGCATTTAGAATTCCAGCCCTTTTTATGATTGTGATATAATGAGATAATCTATGCAAATTTGCTTATAGTTCATATACTAAGTGTTCAATAAGTGTTAGCTTCTGTTTTGGATTGTGATGATATTTTATTGTCAACAATAAAGTCATTGGCAGTAATAAAAATTGTAGTGGTATTGTACAGCAGCCCATTTACAGTTTAAATTGCATCAGATATTTCTTGACTTCCAGGATTTTAATTGCAATCTAATACAGTTGCAAGGATTTGGTTATGACTGCTTAATCTCTCTTTTTTTAAAAAAGCTAATTAATCATCACTAATTTTTAGATTCAAAACCTCTATAGTGATCTCTCTATGGTTTTCTGTGATGCCAAGTGTTACTGTTTAAATGTGCTGGGATTTCCATGGACTCTTAATTTTGAGAGCCATATAAATGTGGAGGCTGAATTGTGGCTATTGCCCTTGAGACTTTCGATAGTCCTATTGTCCCATGAGCATCAGTCTGCCTGAGATGCCCTCTATTACTCTTACTTTTCTTTGGGTTAAATCAGTCCTCTTTTTTTCTGAAGCATCCCTAACATCAGAGGAGAGAAACCACAAATTGCTACGAGATCACTAGAATATTCAAACATCAGCAGCAGCTTGACATTTCTTTCAAGTTGAGTGTTCAGTGATCAAATTGTACATTAATTTTACATTTCAGGACATAACAATCCCAGATTTGTTTGAGTATCTAATAATATTCAGTTTACATAATTCCAAGTAAAGTTCTCTTCTCTCCTTTTTCCTCCCCTCCCAAGACCTGTGTTTGAGGAAATATTTTGAGCATATTTCTTTAGAAACACCTGTTACAATACTCCTTAAATACATACTACACGCGAATACCTTCTTCAAATTGATTAGCTGATCTGAATACCTAATACATGTTGTAGGAAATGATACACAGCACAACGACATTTTGACAGAGGAGATACTGTATAAGCTGGCTAGTTAGAAGTTTGAGAGGGCGTGTAACAGAGTAAAGAGAGGGATGCTAGTTGGCCAGGGGAAATTGCTGCACATATAAAGGGAAAAAGCACTAAAAAGGAATGCCAAGTTGGGAGTTGTTAACAATAAACTTCACTCTTTAATACAATAGTATAAGTCTTTTCTGGTCCTGATATCCTAATAGGGAGGACTCCAGGAGCCGCAGAACAGAAAGATGACCTTCATTCCCCCTTTTTAAAATAATAGGGGACAAAATTTTTATGTAAATATTTCAATGTAAAATCTTTATAACTTGGTCTTTCACTTTGTCTTCTTCTGTTAGTTAACAATTAAATTTCTCTTTCTATTTTTTTCTTCTTGTATCATTCAGCCAGGATGTGTCGTCTCCTGGTTTTTAGGAGATGATGTAGTTGTGTTTTCGTGCACTGGCACAAACTGTTTTCTCCAATTGGCCATTGTTTTCTAGAGAGACTGACTTCTGTGTACCAGAACCGGCACAGTCTGGCATTTGGGCCTGGATGCCACCTCTCAGAACTGATGAAATGCCATTCTGGCTGATTAATTAGATACGTTTCACAACCTGTTGAAGGATAAGGGACGTGAGAGTATTCTGCATTAGTAGCTTGAGAATTTTGAGATTTTTCTCCTTCTCTTACAATTAGGAAAGATGCCAATTTTGCTTTTGTTGTAATTTTAAAATGCTTTGTGAAAATTTCAAAACTAAAAGGAAAATGATGGGGCACCTGGGTGGCTCAGTCGGTTAAGCGTCTGACTTCAGCTCAGGTCACGATCTCACGGTCCGTGAGTTCGAGCCCCGCGTCGGGCTCTGGGCTGATGGCTCAGAGCCTGGAGCCTGCTTCCGATTCTGTGTCTCCCTCTCTCTCTGCCCTTCCCCCGTTCATGCTCTGTCTCTCTCTGTCTCAAAAATAAATAAACGTTAAAAAAATTTAAAAAAAAAGGAAAATGATGTCTTAAAAGTAACACTGAAAATGAGTCTGGATATGATCTCTTCATTAAGACAGTTTGGTTTTTAAAGGAATCTTTCAATTTGTAAATCCAGTAGCAATACACATATCTCTGTAAAACAGACTCTTGCAGGTGCATTTAAAAATGTTTTTGATGTTTATTTTTGAGGGGGGGGGTTGCAGAGAGAGAAGGAGACACAGAATCTGAAGCAGGCTGAGCTGTCAGCACAGAGCCTGATGCGGGGCTCGAACCCACAAACAGTGAGATCATGACTTGAGCTGAAGTCTGATGTCCAACTGACTGAGCCACCCAGCCACCCCACTGCAGGTGCATTTTAAGCAAATTAGTCAAATTTATCTGTTAACATATGTACAGTACCAGGGTGTTCATTATAGTAGTAAATTGCAATACTCGCTCTTTCGTATCACCTTATAGCATAGTTTACTTGTGATTATTTCAATTACAAACAGTTTTTCAGCATATTTTCTTTAATCTTTAAAACTGTGAGGAAGGCAGAAGGATATTTTCTTGTTTATAGAAGAGAAGCCCAAGGAGAAATTGTTGGAGCTGAAAGCAAAACTAAGATAATCTGACTTGTGTCCCTGTCAGCGTGTCCTTGGTATACCTGATCTTCCTGACTCTAACTGTCTCCTCTGAGTTCTGTCAGACTTGCCACGTGAGCAGTGATTCTCTTTATATCTGTGTTGTTTTCATGGGTAACAATAAATAGGAGGCTTTCATGTGCTTTGTAGAGTGCGCAATTTTCCTTGAAGAGATGTCATATCATGTAGTGCTTGAGACTGCAGACTTTGGAGGGGCGCCTGGGTGACTCAGTTGGTTTAGCACCCGACTTCAGCTCAGGTCATGATCTCACAGTTCGTAGGTTCAAGCCCCGCGTCGGACTCTGTGCTGACAACTCAGAGCCTGGAGCCTGCTTCAGATTCTGTGTCTCCCTCTCTCTGTGCCCCTCCCCCACTCACACTTTCTCTCTAAAAAATAAATTAAAAAATTAAAAAAAAAGACTCTAGAGCCCACTGCTGGGCTGTATTTGAACCCCAGCTCTACCACTTAGCAGCTGCATGATGCTGGGAAAGGTGACTGCTCTGGGCCTCAGTGTTTTTTCATCAATAAACCGAGAATAAGAAAAGTGCCTATGTTCTTAGGGATGTTGTGACAGTTGAATGAATGAACATATGTAAAGCATAAAAAAGAGTGCCAGCACAGAGTAAGCACTTCACACATTATTATGATTACTTAAGAATTGCATTTTTCAGAGTGGACGTGACTTTATTTTGCAGTGTCCAGAGGGGACTCATTATGTCTGCATTAAACAGAACCGACTCCCCAAATTCTGCTTGTGTAGTGAATATTTTTCCCTTAGAAAATCCATCTCTATCTGACAGAGTGTTCATTTGCTTGCCTTGAGTCTTAGTCTAAAGTATAAATATGGTGTGTGGAATAGGGCATTGAACCAAGGTATGAGACAGGGACTTTAGTCCCAGCTCATTTACCAGCTGTGACCTTGGGTCAGTCACTAAACCTCCTCAGGCTCAGCCTCTTTTCTCCTCAGAAGAAGGCTAGACTATTAGACTTCCGAGTCCACTTATCAAATCCCTTTCTGTGATTGAGGTGATCAGGGCAAGTCCACTTTAACAAAAATATTAGGCAAAGCCTTCCTTATGCATCCCATTTAGTTAAGTCCTGTTATTAGAAGGATTTAGCTATTATTACATAGGTAGTATTGGGAAGTGCCTGTGTAGATTTTGGGGAATTAAATATTCTAAGGCATTTTAACACAAATTTCCTCATATAGCCTAAGGAAAAACCATTCATCAAATTAAACAGCGTATCATGGAGCACCTTGGATAAAATAGGTGACGTATCCTTTGGCCGAGTCTCTGCTTTGTGGAGCAATCAGTGTAAACTCCGCTTCTTCCCACATTGTCCTTTGCAGTTCAGGGTCACCTTACCAGGCACTGCAGTGAGAATGGAGAGGAGAAAGAGAAAGGACTCTTTTGTCTGTGCACCGGGGGAAAAGGTGCCGGCTTCCCCACACTTGCTCCTTCAGGCTTCTGAGCCAGCCTCAGCTTATACATCGATCATTATAACGAAGAACTAAAATGAGAAATAAAAATAAGGAGAAAAAGTCTTTCTTGAGCAGTGATGTAACTGACAGCTGATGATTTCCTGTGATCCTCCTTTACTTTTTGTTTTGAAGGACATGCTGAACCTCTGGAGCCTTTTTTCTCCATCAGCCAGATGGGAACACTGTCCTTAAGGACAATGTGGGTAAAGACAGAAGGAATGTGGGTGACTAATAACATTAAAAGACAGATTGCAAGGATAACCCAATATATAAACCCCAGCTCGCCAAGCATGGTGGTGTGTGATTTACGTCACAGAAGATGTTTGGGTTCGTAAACTCTTGTACACTGAGGGGCTGACTTAACTTTCAGTTCTTTGAGGAAGAGCTTCCTTCCTTGATTTCTCCCAAGCCTAGGAATGCTGGGCCTGGGTGGGACAGGGGTGGCAGCAGTGTGCAAAGTCTCAGACCATGGTGAGGGAAGGGTGGATTGTCCTCAGTAATTCAGAGGAGCCCCCCACCCTCGCCCTGAGGTTGCTCCTTATAACAGGAATCTCAAGGGGGTGCTGTCAACCACAGAGCTGATCAGGATCAGGTTGAGGTCCTTGGCTTAAAGAGCAAAGACCGTCAACAGTGCTAGAAAAGAACCTGGGGATAATGCCTTGAAAAAGTGAGCTCTCAGGGTCTGGGTCTGTTTCCTCACTGAGTAAGAGCACAAACATATAGAGTGATATCACTCAGGATATGCCTGGTGCATAACTTTCTTCTTTGGTGTATATTTCTACTTGTTTGCAGGGCCAAGGAGATCTGTTGAAGAATGCCAAGAATGAAGCTGTAGAAAACATGAAGCAGATCCAGCTGGCGTGCTTGTCTTGTGGACTTAGTAAGGCACCTAGCAGTTGTGCCGAGGCCAAGAGCAAACGCAGCCTGGAAGCCATAGAGGAGAAGGAGAGTGGCGAGGAGAACGGGAAGCTGTGACCCTGAGCAGTACCGACACACTCACCCATCCTTCCTCTTGAGGACTCTGGTTTTTCTTTCTGGTTTTCTTTCTGTAAGCTTTTTAGAAATTCACAAAAAGGTACCCTCTATGGGGTATTGGACATAGACAGATATTTTCACAATGTCAGTATTTTAATGTAGTTAATTTATCTAAGTTAAAAGCTTTAGTAGCAGTGTTTAAAATTCTGAGATGAGTGTACATACCCATGTGTGGATGTGAGTGGGAGTGTGTGTGTGTGTGTGTGTGTGTGTGTGTGTGTATGTATGTGTGTGTGTGTGTATGAGGGAGAGAGAGAGAGAGAGAGAGAGAAAGAGAGAGACAGAAAGTGAAGTGAGAGAGAAAGGGAGAGGGAGAGAGATTGAGATCCTGTGAAAATCTATTCTATGTTGCATTATTCATTTAGTAAGTTATTATGTTATCATTTTGGGACAAATTTGTTAATCTGAAATTCTAAAGAGCACTTATTATAACCTGTTGCTGTGTTTAATTTTACTTCTCTACCTTCTTCATTTAATTTAGAGTTCTTAACATAGGTTATTATCAAAGGAAGCCAAATTTACCAGTGCATAGATGTTTTGATAGACTAAATATAGATTAGAAAAATTCCTAAGAATCACAGTAGAAATAAAAGTGAGTGAAAGATTAAAAAATGATCAGAATTTCTAAGAGAATCAGCAAAATCATTTCTTCACTTAGAAACTCTTTAAACTATTTATTAAATAAAATCAAATTTTAGAAAGTTTTTTTGTGGTTGTATATTAAACATGTATGATTTCAGTGGAAAAGCTGATCATAAGTGAATTTATACCCACCTACACGGAACTCTGAAACACAGTGAGAGCTCTGTTGTAATTAGGACTTTGATGTGACCTTATTTTCAGTTATAAAATGTCAAGGTTGAGATTTTTAGGAAGGCCTCATTCTTCCAAACTGGGAATCTAGCATTCATCTATAACAGACATGAGCAGCTAGGAGGTCTTGGCTTTTATTAAATATAATTTATTGTACTAAATTTAAATTTAAAGACATTGTTCAACCACATCATCATGTTGAATTGACATAAATTCCGTGGGTCAGATAACATCTTTGTGATGATTTAAGAGCTAACTTGTTACAAAATATGATATAATTTTAATACATGAACAAAAATATACATACAAAAGAAGCAAACTAATTAGGGTACATTTATAATTGCATCCAGATAATTTTTACCCTTATATCTTCATAAAGAACTTGAGTGTAATATGTTTGTTACTTCCACCAGAACTAAATGTTCTATGGTTATGAAAATATATTTATTTAAAACATTGCTTTTATTTTGAAAAGCTTCTTAATTAATTTGATTAACAAATACGCAAGTTTGGGGGAAACTAGGGAAGATAATTGTTAAAATTTTTGCAATTATAAGCATCTTCTATAGCTACTGTGTTAAGTTTTTTTCTGATTTCTTAATACTATTATGTTCATGTTGCACATTACTGAAAGTAAAGATATGAAACAACACTTTTATGGTTCTCTTTTATTATGAATTCTTTGAAAAGAGAAAAATAATGAAAATGAGTTATTATATTAAAAATATCTCAAAGGGTATGATATTTCCATGAACCAAATGTGAAATTTCTCCTTGGGTTTGAAACTGGGTGTTTAGCGAGGTTCATGAGCTCATTTTAAGGTAGGTTTTCAAGGGTACTATAATTGCCTGGAAAAATTTCTTTACACTCCATTATATTTAACCTGCACAGTAAAAGGAATAGTGGAATGTAGTATCTAACCTCCTTATGATAAAAAAAAGAGGTGATAGAGACAAAAACAAAATCCACTTTACATCAGCTAATTGGTTGGTTTCACCGGTGGACCTCTTCACCTCCCTGAATTCCATTCAGAGAAGTACATGCCTTTACTGGTGGTATGGAGAGGTGGGAAGAGAAGACAAAGGGTAAAAACTCTCAAAGAATATTATTAATTTCTTAATTTGAGGCTCAAAGCTAATCCTTAAAAGTGGCTTCCCTAGTTTATTCCAATTGTCCTAGAGCTCCACTTACAGGAGCTTACTCAAGTGTTCTTGGACTGTTTTTGTTTTTAGTTTAAATAAATTGAGTCTGGGGGGAAAAAAGTATTTCTGAGAACATGATATGGGTTCCACCTCATCTAATGGTCCTTCTGGCAATGGGTTGTCTACCAGTCTCTACTCCACTGCATTGGGTCTGATTGCTAGCCAGGGAGTGAAGGGTGGGGCAGGGTGGAGCTTCAGATTTTGAGAATAGAGAAGTTACAAGGGAAACATATTTCCTATAATGGTCTTGCCTCTGGATGGAATTATAGAAACAAAGCAAACTTCTTACATTATTACATTCTACCAGTGTCTGTCTTCTTTCCAGACTTGCACTGTAGTAGAAAAATCCTCCTTCCACCTGCTTAGCTTTTGATGATGCTAGGAATGTAATGGTAGATATTAATTCAATTTTTGTTTATTAATTTTTACATTACCAATGTGATATGAAGCAGAGATGGTAGGTGTTATCACTGACAGAGCCACTGATAAAGTGAATGGAAGATTTGACTTTAGATTCTGGTCTGTCTGATTTTATGTGGAAGAGTATTTGTTCAGTGGTTTTGATTTTTTAATTTAATTCTCAAAATTTTAAACTAAACTATCAACTCTTTCCTTTATAACCACCAATGAAAAGAACATTATTGTATTCTTTGATAATAAAATACTAATGATCAATATAAAAATGCAATAATACAGATATATAAAAAAATCACCCACTAGTAACATTATGGATTTATATCCATTCAGACACTGTTTAGAGTTTATGCATCTAAATGTACTTTCATTTTTAAGAAAATTGAGATCACATTATATAAAGTGTTTTTTGTAACAGTCTTTCCACACAATAAAAACAATACATCATGGATCTCTTTCTATGTCAATGAATATATCTGTACATTGGAACTCTCAGCCTTTGAATGGAATCTAGTCCACAAATAATGTATTTTATGTGGCTGCTGAATCTTTTTCAAAAAGTTTTAAACAATAGACAACTTTTAAAAATCATGAGATTTCACATAAAAATTTAATTTTCTACTTCTAAGATTGGGTATTCTGACAACACTAGACGTCCTTCTGCACCTCCCCACATGTTACTTGTCATGAATTAATTGGAGTTGGCCTCTCCAAAAGAGGCATGTGCTGTCCAGTTTGCCAAAGAGCTTCTTCATTCGTTTATGTTACATCTTGCCTCTGTAGATGTCTTAGGTGGTGATTCTTGATCCAAATTAGTATTAGTGTCTTATTATGTGGATTACTATAATATATTAAACAATCCCCTATTGTTAGACTTTTCTCTCCTAATTTCTTGTTATGCAAACATTGCAGTGATGAAAATCATTTTTTCAAAGTGGTACAATTTTTTTCTTTAAGACAAATTTCTAGAAGTGGAATTTTTGGGTCAAAGGTTAATAAATACTTTAGGGATTTTTTAGGGGATTTTGTGGGATTTTGTGAAAATTTTTAGGGATTTTGTGATACATTGCCAAATAGTCTCCAAAAAAACTTGTTCAATTTAAATTCCCACCAGGAGTTTATGAGAGTGCTCAAATCTTGGCTAATACCAAATGTAATTATTGTTATTTATGTCTTTGTCAATCTGCTAGCTTAAAAAATCTTATTTCTCTTTATCCTCTACTCTTTAGTGAGATTGAACACATATTAGTATATTCATTGACTTCAGATAATTTTATATAGATAGTTATAATTTTTCTGATTGCTTTTGAGTGGGATGGTAACTTTTAATCTGTTTATTATTATTTTTTAAAAGGCATTTACTTAATAAGAATATTAACCCTGTGTTTTTCATATATGTTGCTACTAATGTCTTTTGATATACATATACCTGATTTAATCCAAGCATGATTTTTTTTCCTTTATGATTAGTGTTAAGACATCTTCGCTGACCTATGCTTGTGAAAATATTATCCTATATTATCTGCTAGTATCTTTCTTGGTTTACTTTTCACATTTAAACCTATAATCCTCCTAGAATTGCTTTTTGTGTATAGTGTAAGGTAGAGTTCTAATTTCATCTGTTCCCAGAATGGATAATCAGTTGACCCAGCCCATTTACTGTAGATTGTTTTATGTCCATGACTCTGTAATGCCACCCTTGTAAAAATGAGGCACTTATATATGTGTGTGACTCTTTCTGGAATCTCTGTTTGGTTCCATTGGTCTGTGTCTGTCCTGGCAACATTGCTGTACTGTCTTAACTGTGATAGTTTTTTTAATGTTTTGATTATCAGAGAGAGTAGGCCTCCCTACTTCTCTACCTCTTCATCATTTTCTCGATTATTTTTGGTTCTTTGCATTTCCATATATCAATTTCTATCAGGTACCTTCTGGAATTTTTATTGGTATTACATGTATATATCATGTATATCAGTCATATATTACACGAATATATCATTTGGGGGAGCTTGGACATTCACATTATTGAGTATTACAGTCCATTCACAGGATGCATTACTCCCTTTATTCAGGTCTTATTTAATTTCTCTTAATACAATTTTATGGATTTCTGTATGAAGGTCTTGCACAACTTTCAGTAGATTTACTCCTAGGTATTTTATTTTTTTAAGCTATTAGAAATAGTAGCACTTTAAAATTTAAATTTCCAAGTTGTGGTATATAGAAAATACAGTATATTGTTTTGTAATGATCATGTATGGAATGAACTTGATAAACTAATTGTTGATTTTAAATTACCTATTAATTCTTTTAGATTTTGTAGGTAAATAATCATGTCATCTGCAAATAATGACAATTTTTTTTTCTTTTATGATCCTTAAGCATTTTACTTATGTTTCTTATCTGTTTTTCTTGATTTGTCGAACTGGTTAAAACCTCCAGTACAATATTCAATAGAAGTGATGTTAGTAAACATCCTTTCTTATTCCCAATCTTGGAGGAATTTTGCACTATTTCGTCGTTATGTACGATGTTTACTCAAGGTTCTGGTAGATTCTGTTGGGTAATTTAAAATTTTTTAAATATAAATTTTGCCATTGATATATAGATAAAACCATAAAACTCTTAGGAGAAAATATAGGAGAGAATTTTGTGAACTTGAGTTAAGGTTATGAATTTTAGACATGACACCAAAAACACAAGTAACAAAGGAAGAAAGATTGAACGTCAGATTTTAAAATTCTGTACTTCAAATGACACCATAAAGAAAGTGAACAATTTGCAGAATGAGTTTGCAACTTGTATATCTGTTAAAGGATTGACATCCAGGATACATAAACAATCACTACAACATCATAAAAAGACAACCCATTCTAAAAAAAAATGGACAAAGGATCTGAATAAACATTTCTTCAGAGAAGATACACAAATGAGCAATAACACATGGAAAGATGCTCAATAGCATTGGTCATAAGGAAAATTTAAATTGAAACCACAATGGGGTACCATTTCTCACCCAGCAGGGTAGCTATAATAAAAAGAAGGCAGATAGTTCAAGAGCTAGTGAGGATGTAGAGAAATTAGAACTGTGATACACTATTAGAGGAAATGTAAAATGGTCCAGCTTCTTTGGAAAAGAACCTGGCACTTCGTTGAAAGATTAAACATAGAGTTACCATGTGACCAGCAGTTCTACTTCTAGGCATATACCCAACAAAAATGAAGATATATGAACATAAATGTTCATAGCAGCATTATTCACAACAGCAAAAAAGTGGAAACAATCCAAGTGTCCATCAACTGATTAAAGGATAAAAAAGATAGCATATCTTTAAAATGGATTGTTCAACAGTAAAAAGAAAAGAAGTACCAATACATGTTACAACATAAATGAACCTTGAAAACATTATGCTAAGTGAAGGAAGCCAGGCACAAAGGCCACATATTGTATAATTCTATTTGTATGAAATGTCCATAGGAAAATCTGTGGAGACAGAAAGTGCACTAGTAGTTGTCAGGAGTTGGGAGAAAGTGGGGTGAGGAGTTACTGCTGATGGGTATGTGGTTTCTTTTGGGGGTGATGAAAATGTTCTGGAATCAGTGGTGATGGTTGCACCGCCTTGTGAAGGTACTAAAAACTACTATGTAGTGTAAAAGGGTGAGTTTTATCTTATGTAAATTATCAGTGAAAGGGTTCTTTAAAAAGAAGAAATGTAGAAAAGAGAGTTTACATAATGAATTGAGCACCAGTGAATAGTGAAATAACTCCAAAAGTCTGATATAAGAAATTGGAGTGGAGGAGAAGGGTGGTAGAAAATATATTTGAAGGAATAATGACTGAGAAAACTCTTACTTTTAATGGAAACTATAAAACTACAGATCTAAGAACCTTCAAAAAAATCCCCAGGACCAGAAACATGAGGTAAACAACCAAGGCATATTATAATAAAATTATTCAAAAGTAGCGATATTGAGAAAGTCTTAAAAGTAGATAGCAAAATAAGACATGTATGAATAGCACATAGAAAATTAGCACATTTTTTTAGTGTAAACCGTGTGAGATGACAGTGGAGCAACTTTAAATACTGAAAGAGAAGCCAACGCTTAATCATTCAAAAATAAAAGTGATATGAAGAATTTCAAAAGATGAAAGAATTCATCGCCAGCACTCCTGCACTACCAGAAATGTTAAAGGAAGTTATGACTTTGTTAAATGATCATTTATTAGGTAGATTCCACAGTGTTGGATGGCTCCACAGAAGGCTACAAGGAAATTGAAATAGAGAAGTTTGTTACCCACAAGTCTTGGAGAAAGTATGTGGTATGCCTTAAGGGGCCATGGGGAGGTCAAGGCAGGGAGCAGGCAGAGAGAAAGTGGGGGCACCCAGGGTGCATGCCTTTATTAGGACCTGAGGTGGAGTGCTTTGGGGTTCTTGGGCTAAGTAAGGCTGGATTAGCCAATTCAAAAGGTTTTGGTAAGCTTTGTAGGGGTCTTATCTACAGAGCACACAAGGAGAAGGCCTGGGGAGGTGGAGAGACTGTGGGGTAGTGATATCAGAAATCTGTGTACTGTGGGCTGCTAACCAGGGTGTACATTCAAGAAAGGGACTGGTATCACATCAAGTCCCCCACAGGCCTCTTGGCCACACAAAGTGGGTGCGGAGGTGGCAATATTATAGAGCAATTTCATTAAACTCTCAACAAAATTCCTCCAGAATGGAAGAGATGATGCCAGATGAAAACATGAATCTACACAAAGGAATAAAGAACACTAGAAACAGGAACTGTAGGGGTAAATACATTAAAAAGTGTATTACTTAAATCTCAAAGCGATAAATGACTGTTTAAACAAAAACAACAAGGCAATGTGGAATTTGTAAACGATATAAAAGGATAAGAATAGCACTAACCTGGAAGGAGAGAAATGTCCCTGTACTAGGTGTAAAATAGTATGATATCACTTGAAGGCAGATTGTGGTAAGTTAGAGTATACTCTAAGCCCTCAATCAACCACTAAAACAAGAAAGCAAAGAGCAATAACTAGTAAGCCAGCCAAGGAGATAAAATTGAATCAGAAAAATATTTGATTAATCCCAAAGAAGGCATAAATAGAAAAAAAAATAGGAGAGAAGAACAGATAGGAGAAAAAAAAACAACTAGCAAGATGATTGTCTTAAAGCCTAATTATGGCAATAATCACATTAAAAGTAAACTTTATAAATACTACAATAAAAGGCAGAAATTATCTGATTGGATAAAATAAGACTAAACAATCTGCTGTCTATAAGAAGTACACCTCAAATAGAATGGCACAAACAGGTTAAAAGTGAAAAGATGGAGAAGATATATCGTCCTAATATGAATCAAAAGAAAACTGGAATGACTATATTAATATCAGATGAAGTAGCTTTCAGAGCAATTAATGACACCAGTGATAAAGAAGGTCATTTCATAGTGATTGAGGAGTCACTTCATCAAGAAGATGTAACAATTCTACATGTGTATGCAACTGATACCAGAACTTGAAAAAATACATGAAGCAAAAACTGATAGAATTGCCAGAAGAAATGCATAACCATACAGTTATAGTCAGGGTTTTTGATATACCTTTCTCAATAATTGATAGAACAAATAGAAAATAATTATGAATATAGGAGATTTAAATCATATCATCAACCACCTTAACATAATTGCCATTTATACAACACTATACTCAACAACAGAAGCATACACACTTTTTTAATGTGTACAGGAAATTTTACCAAGATAGACCATATTCTGGATCATAAAACACGTCTCAATAAGGAATTTTAAAAGAATTAAAATTATACACAGTGTGTTCTCTGACTACAAAGGAATCACATGAGAAATCAGTAATAGACCTTTGGAAAATCTCCAAATATTTGAAGACTAACTGAAGCACTTCTATATAATTCATTAGTCAAAGAAGAAATCAAAAAGGAAATCGGGTGTTATTTTGAATATGTGACAAATCATGGAACCACACTAATGCCATTCATAGGTGGAAATTTATAGCAGTTAACATCTGTATTAGAAAAGAAGGGGATATGAAAACTTTAGGCCTACAAATTCTATAACTTCCTTGGAAGACACAAAGTGCCAAATCTCAAAACAATTATATGAGTAAAAGAGGTCACACAAAAAGTATATACTGCGTATCCAATAATATAAATGTTTGGAAATGCAAACTAATGAATAGTGACAGATCAGTGGTTGCCTGGGAACAGTGGGGAGTGTGGGGTTACAAAGTGTGCAAGGAGGATGTGTATGTTCATTATCTTGATTGTGGTGATGGTTTCACATGTTATACATATATCAAAACGTAATCAAATTGTGTGCTTGAAATATGTGGAGTTAATTGTGTGATATTACACCTCAATAGAGCCCTTAAAGATACATGACGGTATCTCTTAAGTTAATGATAATTTTGAGTAATAATAATAATAATAAGTAAACTTTACTCCTGCCTGTATGTTTGCTGTTTCTTTTTTTTCTTTGTTCAAGACTTTGCCTCTGTGTATATAGTGAGTTTGCAGAGTTAGGTGTCTTTTTAGCTTATAAAAACTTTCTTTTTGTATTTTCCAGTGTGTGTGTGTATGTGTGTGCCTAGAAACGCATTTTCTTTGTGTCACTACTTTAGTTTTTTGAGGTGCAGCATTTGGCCTTATCATCATCATATCTTTCCTTCGTATTTTCTGTAATCATGTTATTTTTCTGCACTTGTCTTTGAATCCTGGGGGGTTTTCTTGTGACTTTCCTTTACAACAGCATTCCATTTTATATATTGTCAATATTGCTGCTTAATATTCAATCACATTTTTCATTTCAAAGTATTTCTTCTTATCTCATCTGGCTCTTTGTTTAAATTCCTGCTTGCCTCTCAGACAGCTTTTTTCCCTTATGATCTATTTTCTGATCCCATCATTAGTACCTAGCACTTACCTATCTTCTATGTCCCACATACTGTGCTACATGCTGACATGCATAAGTTCATTTAGTTCTCAAAACAGTCTTACAGATTGCTATTATTATCTCCATTAAAAACGGGCAACTGGGGCTTAGAGAGTGCTGTTACGTATTGCTACATAAGAAATCACCCCCAAACCTACCCTTTTAAAAAATGGAGCCCATTCATTTTGTTCAACTATCTGCAATGTAGGTAGGCTTCAATAGGGGTACCCATCTCTGTTTTACTCGGTGTCAGTTGGGATGATGTGAACGCCAGGGGCTGGAACCATTTGAAAGCTTGTTCTTGCCCAGGGCCACTGGTTGATGCCAGTGGTTGATCCTAAGCTGGGATCTATAAGTAGCCTCTGCATGTGGACACAGAGTGAGTGTCCCTTGAGAGGGTCAGCCAGGATAAAGCCATATTGCCTTTTATGACCTAGCCTTGTAAGTCATACCACACTATACCCACTGAAGCTATGATAAATGCATACCCGGTATCAAGGAGGAGGGTGTGAAAAACTTTAACTATTGATCAGGTGTGGTAAGGTTCTGAAAGAGCACGTGACCCCCGAAATGTTGCTGTTGTCCTCTTTGGAAATTTTAATCTCTCACAGAGAAGTTAAATGTTTTTCCCAAGGTCATATGATGATAATGAAGGAAAATGACTTCCTATAAATCTTATTTCATAGAAATTATAATAAATTTCCTTGAGTAAAACTTGATGCTATCTCAAATGTTCTTAAAAATGTATGACCTTCCACGACTTATGGTCATGTCCCTTTATATTTTAGCATTTGTATTATAGTCTTTTATGTTACAAAATACTTTTTTATGCATCCATATTGATTTTCTTTTCTTTCCTAATTACTCTTGTAATATTTTATTCAAACATTTTTTTTCTTAAGAAATGGCATGGGTTTATTCTTGCTAGATTTCACTTTTAGCTTGGATGTTATTAAAACGCTTACTTAAAATTTAAGTGAAGAACTAAATTTTTTATCTTAGTTGCAGGATCTAGTGTTACTTATTTAGTGATCTGGTTACCATGGGGTAAGGATTTGAGACTTAGCAAAATCTCAGGTATTTTAATTCCTAATGAAAAGACAACTTTGTGGTAATAAAAGGGAATGGTTTTACATGGCTTTTACTGATTTCACTCCTAAATGGTACAGTGTTTTGTTTTGCAACAGTTTTATGTTTTGTGATAGGTTTTGTAATCCTCATTTGGCTATTGGGGAAACCAAGACATATTGCTTTGTTTGGGGGACCCTAGAAATTATAATTATTGGTTCCCAATTTGGTGACTTTTCATTCCTCTATAGCTATTTTGCAGTCCCTTGTCAATATAAAGGAAACTTGAATAGTAATTCATCCAAAATATGTTAAGTTCATAGTCAATTTCAGCTGAAACCCAGGAAATTCCAAGGATTCAATGGTGAGGTTTTCTTTCTTCACATGTTTTCATCAAGGTGAACATGTTATTGGCATCTTGGTGCCATCATCCATAAATGGACTTCCAGGCTCTAAATCCTTTGTAAATTCTTTAAATTTCCTCAGGCCCTAATTGGAATATATATTTGGATATGTTGGAATATGTAGGTGAATATGTAATATGAATATATATATATATAATATTTTTTTATTTGGAGATTGGTAGATTTGATGCTACTGTATTGACATTTGATGTCTGCATTTGTCTATTTACAAATATGCCATATAAATATTGTCTTCTCTTCCATACAATCTCTTTACAAGATATAACGCATAAGTGTTTAGTTTTTAGGGTTGCTAAAACAAACAAACATACTAACAGCTCCTGGCACAATGCTTAATAGTCCTTTTTATCTTTATTTTATTTATGCAGTCACAGACTCAAGCATTTCTCAACAAGGAATTCATAATTACTTGTTGGGTAAAACAAACCATTGACATAGGAATGAATAACAATAGCTTTTATAAGAATATTGTACAGCACTTCTTATCTCTAAAGAAAGCAATGTGACACAGCTGAATGGAAAAGAATGCTATTCAAATAAAACCTCAAGGGCATCGTAACTGTTCAATGGTTAGAAATTTTGCTCACTAGCTAATATTAATGTCCTAGATTCTTAAAGTTCCCTTTATCTGTTTTACTTAGATGTAGCTGCTGCTAGTCAGCACATATAGCATAAGTAATTTGACCTTGCAAGCTGAGGAGTCCAGATTTTAGACTTTCTGCACAGTGTCCTTCGTCAGTGTATCCATACCCAGGACACCATATGTGTTGATTTTCCTTTATAAAATACAATACTGTCAGGAGAATGTAAAACCCTAGCACTTCGGCGAGAAGGCCTGAAAAATATATTGGATTTGCAATATTCTAACCTCCTTGTCATCATGTTTGGGTCAAGGTGCTGTGCATAGTATCCGTGACGGCCTTTATTCCTTTGGCAGAGCAATATGGCGACACAAGGAAAAAGATCCAGGTTTGTAATCATAACCTTATATTCTGAATTTCCTCTGTCTTTCTGTGCAGTCTTCCTGCTGATTTCTCACCATACCCTGGATGTTTTCCCATGTTTCTATGATCCCATGTTTCATTGGTTCCCCCCTGTGCTCAAATTTCAAGTAGCCTCTCAAACAAGAGAAATACTAAGCTTTTTGGAAAAATTTAAAAAAATCTCACTCATAGTTATCACACAAAGATAAATCACCTAATATTCTGGGTTTGTTTCCCCACAAAATCAAATCCACTTTTATCCTTGTATTACTTTCATTTGATTTTGACTCTTTCACCATTCCTCCTTCTAATTGGTTAATTCTATTTTTCAGAGAAGCTGTGTTTCAGAGCCTGTTCTATAGGCCAGATGTTCCACAGCAGACTACCCTCCATTGTGAAAATAAAGGGCTTTCACACTGAAGCCGTGTATTTTAGCAGTCACCGAATTAGGAGGATTTTCTTCTCCTTTTTTATTCTTGGTTGAAATATCACACTGGATTTCATTACTATCAATTAATTTCTCTTTTCTGTCAATTCAGTTTAGTTGTGAGGAGGAATTCAACATGACAATTTAAGGAATTGTAAGTCTACTGTTTAAAAATAAACTTGTAAAAGAATATGCTTTTAAAATTGGTTTCTATGTTTGTTCAGTTGTTAATAGTGTCAGATTTTACCCTAATTTTTTCAGAGAACATTTTGACACCTCTGAGATTTAAAATAAATTTTCAAGTAAGAAAATATTATTCATTAATTCTTTGTTTCTTGAACAGTTTCTAAATAATTGTGAAAAATATATTCCACAGATAGAATAAAACTTTATGGATTATGAACTCATTTTTCAGTCAGTGACAAATAGATTATGTTCTTTCCTCAAGGTATGTGCAAGGAATTATAAAATGGCAATACATCTCTGTTGCAATTTACAAAATAATGCTTTATTTTCTTTTATAGTTTTAAACATGTGCCTGAGGTTATTTTGTACCATTATAACTAGAAGAAGCTTAAAATCTAATTAGCATGTAAAAAAAGTTTTGATTTCTCAACCCCCCACCCCCTTACTGCCTGTTCTTCACTCAGTCTTCTGGCTAGTACAGAACAGCATGGCCGTCTCCCGAGGAGCTTAGCCCCAAATCCCAGAAAGCCATCTCCATTCCATTCTTTCACACTCTTCTAACCAGTCTATAACCAAATCCTGTTAGCAGCTCCACCTGAATAGATCTGGAATTTTCCTGCTTTCTTTTACCTCTATCACCTACTATCCACCATTGTCTTGCCAGGATTATTGAAATAGCTTCCAACAAGACCCTTTAGTGTATTTTTCTCCAAAGTAGTCAGAATGCGTGAAAAAAATACATGTATGTATATGCCTATATGTGTGCAGATGTATATGTAAGTGTATACTATATGTGATATACATATACAATATACATATGTATATATATGTATATAATTGTGCCATGTGCCCATTAAAAATCCTCAAACAGATTCTGACTGCACTTAGAATTCAAATCCACAAGCATGATCCTCATGACCTCTCAGGTCTGACTCCTGCCTACTCACTGCCTGCTAGGGACCGCATGTTTATGTCCCCTCAAAATTCATGTGTTGAAACCCTAATTCCCAATGTGATGGTATTAGGAGGTGGGTCTCTGGGAGATAATTAGGTTTAGATGAGATCATAGGGTCGAGCCCCCATGATGGAAATGTTTTTTTATAAGACAGACTGAAGCTCACTCTTTCCCACCACGTGAGGACATAACAGGAAGACTCCTATAGAGTGGGAAGAGGGCCTCCACCAGGAACCAAATTGGTTAGCACCTCAATCTCGGACTTCCCAGCCTCCAGGACTGTGAGAAATAAATGTCTATTGTTTAAGCCACCCATTACATGGTATTTGTTCTAGTAGCCTGAGCTAAGACCCAGCCCTTATCTTCTGCCCACACCTCTGCCACTATATTCCTACCTCTAATTCACCAAACTTACTGCACTGGATCTTTTCTCTTCCAGTGACTGGTGTTTTTCATGTCATTCTGATCTCAAACATCAACTTTTTATTTATTTATTTTTAATGTTTTTATTTTATTAAAAATACTTTTTTTTTTTTTTTTTTACCATTTATTATTTTTGAGAGACGGAGAGAAACACAGCACAACCAGTGAAAGAACAGAGAGGGAGATGGAATCTGAAGCAGGCTCCAGGCTCTGTGCTGCCAGCACAGAGCCTGACGTGCGGCTCAAACCCACAAACCATGAGATCATGACCCGAGTTGCAGTTGTACGCTTAAATGACTGAGCCACCCAGGTGCCCCTCAAACGTCAACTTTTTAGAAAGACCTTCCCTGACCATATAATCTGAAGTAGTGTCCCCAGATATTCTCCAGCCCATCACTGTTCACATTTTTTGAGGACTGTGTTTATTTGTTGATTTCTTTGTTATTATCAACCTTCTCCAACAGGGATCTCACTTGTCTTATTCACCATTATATGCCTGGCTTCTAGCACAGTGTCTGGTGCATAGGAAGCACCCTATAAAATGTCTGTTTCATGAAGGCTATAAAGCAACTGGCACAACATAATAAATTAACAGAAATTGCATAGGGAAATTATGTATCATCTGCTTCAGGAAAATCTTTGAATGCTACTCAAGGATTCATACTGAAATTCCTTTATCTTCCCTGAGATCTTTTATTCAGGTCCAATAATTCTGCCTCTTAAAATTGAAATTCTTAAATACACCTGCTGTTTCTATATAGCCTATCTCTATGAAAAGAGAGCTGATCCCTTATGATATGATTTCAATACAGTGGAGTGTACCTTCTATAATAAGAGTAGCTGGTGTTTTTCACATTTATTTAAGCAAACTAATATAATCTCCTTTCTCTTGTTTTTGGACGTGGTGCCTTGAAAAAATGGCTCATGTTAGCAAATTAATTTATTTTAATTGGCTGTAAGAGTTAGCTCTGAGCTTCCAGATAACTTGGGCAAAAAGTATGGCAGAGTGAATAATAAAGCTCTCATATAAAGCAGAGAAAGATAATAATTCATTAGTAGAAAAAATTCAGAGCTCTGAACCAAACAAAAGTCTTAATTCAATATTATTTTGAACATTTATTATGTATTAAGTACATTTATTGAGCACATTATTGAACACTTATACTGTATTACTAGGTATCATTATTTCACTGATGTGAAATAAATTATAAATTATAAGACACAGCATAATTTTATGTATCATTTAGAAATTTAAAAATTCTGTCAATTCAATAATAGGATAACATCAATTAAAAGGCACATCCTGATTAAAAAGTAGATATTATGGGCAAAGATATCATCAGAGAGTTTACAGTCAAATAGGGGAAGCAGAGATATAGTTAGGTAAGGTCATATACTGTTTGATAAGGCAGCAATAAAAATATACGCAAAGAACTTTTTTTTCTTGGTGGTTCACTTCTCTTCCCTGGAATCAGCTTCTAAATAAACTACCTACACACAATTCCTATCTTAGGCACTGATTTTCAGAGAGCCTAAAATAAGCTAGTTGATATCAGGATTAGCTCTAGAAAGTAGACTTTTAGGATGTGATTCTAGAACAATCACTACTCGTCAAATAGTAAGAAGTACCTATTGCTGGTAGTAAGTGGATGATTCCTCATGATAACCTATGGCATGCTGAAGGATCATAGCAAAAAAAAAGTCACCTGCTATAGATTTGGATGGGTTACAGATGGGAGGTGAAGTAGTTGTTCATGTAATAGTTCGCACCTGAATGTTAAGGGGTATTGGTCATTCAAAGGATTATAGCACTGCTGTGGAAATCTTCAAGAAAAAAAACGACAGGCTCAGTTCAGCCAACTGTTAACTCAGAGTAAACCATAAAAGCCAAAGTTTCTTCATGGCAGCACTTAAAGAGATTCTCTTCTCATGGGGTCGCGGAGAAGACTAAGTTGAAAATCATGCCTACTCAGTGCCTACTCATACCTAGTTAGGAGAGCTAACGAGAGACTGAATGCACATGTGTGACGGGTTTCCTATGCAAAAATGTGATTCCTGATAAGGACCACGTGGGGTGGGATCATTTGGTTGGATGAGTTCTAAAAAGCTTGAAATTCCAGATCCTCTAAGGGGGTTGGGGTCAGTAGCCTCTTCCCCTTGGTATAGGGTGAAAGGAAGCAGTCATCCCTTCTCAGAGTCTATTCCTCAAAGACCTGACCTGAGGATGATGTCTTGAAAGAAAACACTTGCCACCCTCCTGAGAGCCACCCTCACCTTGCCTCATTCCTCTAGAACAGTAAGTAAATTAAGGTCTTGTTGTAGCCCAAGAGGGGAAGTGAGTTCTCCAGGAGAATATAGTTTACTCACTGAAAAAATTGGCCAACATACACCAGAAGAACTCATGTGGAATTGAGTCTTAAAAGTATCGGATCAGGGAGAACAGAACATAAGGCTTGACAGGAAGGTTTACATTCATGTGGCAGACTTCTCCCATAACACAGGTTTCCTGTAAAGGGAAGGACTTGGAGATGGTCAAAATATGCTGCTGGATGGCTCCTTGAAGCATGGGTACATCAATTCCTACAAATATGGCAGAAATGTCTGGTGGGGTCAGAAGTGTCAGGGAGTCACTGGCTTTGTCTTAGTTCAACCAGAGCAGCTCTGCTCCAACTGCTTTATCAGTAGGACTTCCACAGAAAATTTAATTTGATAAGAGAATTCCTACTGCTGTAAAAAAAAAAACAAATGGAAAAACACTAGATTAGATGTCTTTTGCACTCTAACACGCCATAGGATCCTGGTAGGTTGAGCTGTGGAGTCTGACGACCTAAGGCCAAATTCATGGCTCTATCTTTTCTTGGCTGTAAGACCTAGGGCAAGATGTTTCACCTGATTCAGCCTCAAACTGATCTGTAAAATGGAGCTAATGATGCTACCTACCTAATATAGTTGTTGTTTTAATATAGAAAAAAAGCATGGGGGCGCCTGGGTGGCTCAGTTGGTTAAGCATCTGACTTCAGGTCATGATCTCATGGTTCATGAGTTCGAGCCCCATGTCAAGCTCTGTGCTGACAGTGTGGAGCCTGGAGCCTGCTTTGGATTCTGTGTCTCCCTCTCTCTCTGCCCCTTCCCCACTTGCTCTCTCTCTCTCTCTCTCTCTCTCTCTCAAAAATAAATAAACACTAAAAAAATTTAAAAAGAAAGAAAGAAAGCATGATATTTAGCACAGTACCTAGTACATAGCAAATACTTGATACTTATAGAAATATAGGAATATCTAAGAAATAAATTCCTTTAGCTAGATTAGATCAAACATAGCTAGGTGATGTAGTTCTAGCTATACATATTTAAATATATTTTAAACCATGTAGTATTTTTATATCAAAGTATTTAATATCTGCATTCTAAGTAGAGCCTTGTAGAATAATAATAATAATAATAATGCATCAGGTTGACTGTAAGCACTTGTCATTTTTATAAGTCAGAAATGGCTGAAGATTGGAAGTTTGGGTTGTTTGTACATAATATCTGGAAAGAATGAACTTTGCTAAGGCACAGGTTCATGGGGCGGGGAGAGTTGGCCAATGATAACCCAGTCCCATGAACAAAGCCATCCCTTTATGATGATTTCTTGCACAGCCCCCATGGGCTATGGAGCAGGCCAGCTTTCATCTTGATTTAGGAACATGGTTTCATGGTAAAGAACAGAGACAAAGCAAGCCAAAATGGCTTCCTGGGTCAGTTTCTATTGCAGCATAACCAGTCAGCTAAGTCCTTGGACGCTTATTTAAAACCCAAATAGGACAAAATGTGCAAGCAGGTAGGCAATGGTGTCATTACTCTGGTACCTACGGTTCTGTGATCATGTGAACTACAAGGTTTAGTGTCACATTGTTTGGGGCAGAGTTAGTGACATGCAAAGGAGAAGTCTCCTGGCATCTTAAATGACAGTTCTGTTATCCCTGTTGTACTTCAGGATTTAATGGTATTAAACTTTAGGTGATCTGTTGTTAATTTCTCTCATTTTGCTTTTCTGCAGTTTGTGTACCAGCTAAAAATAACAATTTTCAGATAGAGATCTTATAATGCCCGAGCCACATAATGGAGTACTCATATATTCTTTTCATCTTGCATTTTCCCTTACCTAGAGTTTTACCAGGTAAAAACATGAAAATGAGGTTTTTGTCTAAAAGACATCCTTTCCACTAAGCTCATGTGGTCCTAGGAAATGTCATAGAATCTTTGTATTCATTCCCATGGCAACAGGCAACCCTATCACCAAGGACACTACTAGCTTTTTTTCTTTAAGAAGGTTTTCTCTATATTGGAGATTGAGAGCTATCTTCTTTATTAGTATTTATTTTTGGATGCATTGTGATGCCTTATGAATACTGAAATGACTTTGTTAGGTATACTTGAGATGGGAAGGCAATCAATACCTCTTCACTTATGAAGCAAACTATGATTACATTAAAGGACTTTAATACTATGTGATTGGAAGCTTTTGTGTGGTGAGGTAGAAGAGACACAAAAGGAATGGAGAAAGAAAAAATCAGATTAGGCACTGCTGACTGCAATGCACACATAGACACAAACCTACACACATATGCTCACACACACACATCAACAACAAAATAGACACCGGAGGCTAATAAATGGCTACTCTGTATATTTAAGCTTTGAAACCAAAGGGTTTGTTTTCAGTCATCTTGACTGTGAAATTTGTGTTGGAGATGAAAGCCATCATCAGTGGCATCTTTTCCACCAAGTGCCTGCACTATTAGGGATACTGGCAAGGGTCACTGGGGTATGACTGTTTTTATGTTTCTGGATCCTCATTATTTTATCACATTTCTCTGATGTGACATGAGGGAAGTAAATTACTGGAGACATCGCTAGATATAATCTATTAAAAGATTCTATTCCATAGCTTGTGAAATGGAAATGAATTATGAAAGGTGTACAAAGGAGAGCCTTAAAATACCAATGCCTCTCCCCTCCCCCCAACTCCCAGAGACTGGTCTAGGGTAGGACTCCTTTAAAAAAAATCTATAAGATTTCAATGTGTGACCAAGCCTGACTAGCTTAATCACCTTAGAGACCATTAGCATTTTATGTGACAAAAAAATGTTTCGTTTTGCATCATATCACTCTGACATACGGTGCTATGTTCCAGTTTTAATCAAGACACACAGGGTGTTTTTAAATATTTCAAATTATATATGTAAAGTCTCACTAAGTATTCTGAATTAGCTTGGTTAATAGGAGAGGTTCTACTTCCCCTTGACAGAAAGGAAAAGTGAGTCATTGTGTAACTCAGTGACTCCATCAAGTTTGTCACACACAAACTGATAACTAATATTTTAAGTTTTCCATATCATTTGTATCAACATCAGGCAAGCAGATCCTGTTCCAGAAACCTGGTAGCAAATGGGTTAGGTATAGGTGGCAGAATGTGAAGAGCAAGTTTGGGCCTGTTAAGGTTGACTATCTTTCCACATACTGTTTCCCAAGGCTGCTGTAACAAAATACTACAAATTGGGAGGCTTAAAACAACAGACATACACTCTTTTGCAGTTCTGGAGGCTAGAGGTTTGAAATCAAGGCTTCTAGCCCTCTCTGGCATTCCTTGGCTTGTAGCTGTATCTCTTTGCCTTTGTCTTGATGTAGCCTCCTCCTTTGTGCCTCCTCTGTGTCTCTGTTCCAAATTTTCTTATTTCTCTTATAAAGACACCAGTCATTGGATTTAGGGCCCACTATAAATGTGGCATGGCTTCATCTCATGATCCTTAACTAATGACATCTGTGAAGATCCTGTTTCCAAATAAGCTCACATTCTGAGGTTACAGGTGGACATGAAAATTGGGAGACATTATTCAATCAATCTATTCTGCAACTGACATTTGGAGACACAAGTCCTTTCTCAGTGAGAAAACTGTCCCATGTGTCTTGAGAAAAGATTGGTACAGGACAGTGGGAACAGGCAGTTAAGAGGCAGCCTTTCTGGGAGCCCTGACAAAACACAGGCAGATCCCGAGGAAGGTTTTTGGGAGAACTTCTGTGGGATTCTGAGTGAGAAACAGACGTTAGAGAAAACTCTTTCTCTTGAGGCAATTAGTCAATTATGTATAATAGTATAAGAAGGCTTGTTTTCCCACCTGTGCAAGTTGGTTCAATAGGAGTTTATTGGATGCTTTTCATAAGCATAATGCCTACAAGCTTTGGGTCCATAAGAAAAAAGCTGTAAGCTCCAACTTACAGGTTGAGTTGACCACCTGGAGTGTGAAGTAAGCTTGTCTCCTGCCAGAGAAGCTAGAAAGGCTTACAGGAACACCTGTTTACTTGTCAGCTAATGACAAGGGTTTTAAACAAAAAAGAACCAATACCCAAAGGAAACAGGCAAAGATTTTGACCAGGCAAAGAGAAACACCCCAAGGAGTTGAGCTTTACAGTTAGTTGGAGGAGGTTCTTTCTATAAAGGATAGACCGCATGGAGAAATGATAGCCCTTGCTCTGTAGCATATAGGAAAGACTCACAGGTGTTGGTGGGTGGGAAGAAATCTGTTACTATTCCCACGAAGAGCTGCTTCATACAGACAAGTGTTCGCTGGAAGGTAATGGACGTGGAGAAGGTGGAATTGCCTTGGCTAGTTGGAAGCACAGAGTCTGCCACAGAATTGATGGTACAGAGACAAACTCAACAATGCATAATTTCACCAACTGGCAACTAAGGTTAGGTAACTAACTGCAGCAATGCTTCAGAGGGAGTTGTAGTAGCTTATCTGGTCTAGTAGAGCTCAGATACATATCAAGTGTGTCTGGGTCCAGTGCTCTAAAATTTTACTTTTAAAAGTTTTTAGAAAGAAAAAAATGAGAATGCAACGTTTTTAGAAATACCTTGTTCTTCTATTAGGTTATCTAGAAGTCAAGCAAAATAGATTGTTTCTATGTACCTGCGATAGTCTCCTCAATTTCAAGTCATCTGAAGTTAAGAAGATCTCCTAATCTATCCATGTGTACCATGGTTCCCAACATATTTCTCTTCACACCTCTTATCTCCTTATATTTTTGTGCTTGGACTATACAGCTTTTGCTGAGATGATTCATTTGTACACAAGTTCCCATTTGCCTATAATGGCCTTCTTGTTAGAGAGGAGACTAAACCAAATGAAATAGCTTAAGATAATGGTGTTAGTTTGGACAGTACAGGTTTTTCCACTAATGTATTTAATTACCATATCAAGATTCAGAGTTGGTAGTGATTATATTTTATTCCTAATTAAAATAAGCTCAGGGAAAGTATATTGAAAGGATTTGGTCCAATTAACTTTGGAAGTTTTCTGTTGAATAACCTCAAAAGACTTTCTAACTATTGAATATGCAAGGTGGGGGCACTTTGAAGTTTGAATATGCCTGGTGGGGGTACTTTGGTTTCTTCCTACTCTAGTCTGTTGGAATGTCTATAGATGTCAGGCTTCCTCAGCTTATGGGTACAGATGGAGGCCACTATAGTGAAACAATCCATCTCTTTCTGCCTATTGCCCTCTCCGTTGACATAGGATCTATAGTCCTACTTTGAAAACCTCAGTTATTTCTGAGCACCTCAGGGAGCTTCACACATGTTCACAAACATCTTTTTCATGTGGTCCCCCATTCTGACCCTTCTCCAAGAATTTGTTCTTGGGGAATACCATGTGACCTAGTCATTGGAATAATAGCACTGTCACAGTAGTGCATACAGTGGTTGTATCTATTGAGTATGGATTTCCTTCTGGACCAAAACTTAGTTTGTGTGGCGTGGGCTACAGTAGAAGTTCATATTTTTCTATCCAAAAGTATTTTGGCTAGTTAAAGAAATAAGCATTATATGCTGTAAGGTGCTACACATTTGTATGAATTTCTTAAGCTCAGTAATTCATTCAGTATTTGATACTTTCATATTTAAACTTGGGGCACCTGGGAGGTTCAGTTGGTTAAGTGTTGGATTCTTGATTTCGGCTCAGGTCATGATGTCATGGTTTGTGAGATCAAGCCCCAGGTTGGGTTCTGTACTGATGATGCAGAGTTTGCTTGGGATTCTCATTCTATCTCTCTCTCCCTCTCTCTCCCTGATCCTCCCCTGCTTGAACATGTATGTGCTCTCTCAAAATAAACATTTAAAAAATACTACTAAAAGAAAAACTTACTTAAATTTAAAATAAAAAGAATAAATTCAACATTTAAGATATGGTGGTATCTGAAGGCAGGTTGAATTCATGTCTGGAGGAAAGCAGAATAGCTAAAAATCCAACTGTTGATTCTTCCCCCAGTATTTCTCAGCTCTCCTCTTGTAACTCAGTTGACAACTTTCCTTTATGCTACTAAAGGGATTTCTAGAGCTGTGATGTCAGATTGTAAATTTTCTCTTACAAAGTCATTTTATTTATATTTGATCTTTATTATGTTCTTCTGGAATAGAGCAGGCCATGAGTATTAGCCTTCTTTTGTATTTGATGACACAGGAAGGCACTTGACTGTCCAAGATGATACAGCTCTCATGAGGTGAAGTCAGGTTTTGCATACAGATATCCTGTCTCCAAATCTGACACGTTCCCTTAGGTGGCTTTTAGTGGGTGGGAACAAGTGTCCTTTTTCCTTTGTACTCAGGGGTACATTCACCCCTCTGTTTATAGCAGCATTTTTCACAATAGCCAAGATACAGAAGCAGTCCAAGTGTCTGTCAATTGATGAATGAATAAAGATGTGGTGTGTGTGTGCGTGTGTGTATGTGTGTGTGTGTGTATACACACACATATACAATGGACTATTATTCGGCCATAAAAAAGAAAGAAATCTTTCCATTTGCAATGACATGGATGGAACTAGAGAGTAACATGCTAAGTGAAAAAAGTCAGAAAGACAAATACCATATAATTTCACTCATGTGGAATTTAAGAAACAAAACACATGAGCAAAGGAAAAAGAGTGAGAGACAAACAAAAAACAGACTCTTCACTATAGAGAACAAACTGATGGTTACCAGAGGGGAGGTGATTCAGGGGATGGGTCAAGTAGGTGATAGAGATTAAGGAATGCTCTTGCTGTGATGAACACTGGGTGATATATGGAATTGTTGAATCATTATATTGTACACCTGAAACTAATAAAGCACTGTGGGTTAGCCATAAAAAACTAACTTTGAGAGCCTACCATGTGCCAAACATCAAACAGTTCTCCACAGCTGCCCTGTAAAGTAGATACACTCACTATTTTTTATAGATGAATTACAGATTCAAATAGGTTTAGTAACTTGCCCAAGGCCTCATCTGGGGAGTACAAAAGTCAGAACTGAGATCCAGGTCTTCTTGGTCTTTCCACTACGTCACAGTTGCCTCCTACATGTGTTTAGAGGGACTTGGACAATAAAAGGAGATAGGATACAAGTCATCGGAAAAAAATGCTATCCTCAAGATAAGAATAGATAGTAGGGTCCTCATGTGTGTATGTAAAGGTAGACCCTGGGCAGGCCTGATTCCTAGTTGGAAGGGTCATTACCTACATTGTGTGACTTAGGAATTCCTGACAGATTCCTAAACAGACTTAAAAAATGTTTCCCCCACAAACATTCTGGCGACTGTGCCTTGGAATCCTTTTAAAAATCCATATGCTTCTGGAAGGATATTACATGTTAGATTTAATTTGCTTAACTAGAGATTAGGAAAGGGACGGCTCTCTGCCATGCACTCTCCCTTAAGGTGGTCAAGTTTAAAAACCACACAGCAGGTGTATCGGAAAGGGTTGGTGTGTAGGAGCTGACCAAGGGCAGCCTAGGTGATGTCAGGCCCAACAGAGGAAGAGAAGCAATTAACCGCTGGGGCCCCAAGGCCCTGTGTGAGGCTGTGGAAGAGACGAATGAAGAAAGGGGGTGGGTATGAGAGGCCATTTTGCCTATTTTACCATTTATTCTGCTGCCAGCCCTATATACACTTGTCCCCCGACTAAATTTCCATGAAAATTCCAGAACTTTTCCTTCATCATTAAAAGCAATGCATTTTATTTTCACAGACCAGAATTTCAAACATTCTGTGAATTCTGATTCATTATTTCTCCACACTCAATAAACAGTATCATTCAACAGCAAAACATTATTGCTTGATTAATGACAGCACACTCCTGACAGTTCATTTTTGAGAAATACCAACTCCTAATTGTTATTTTTTTCCTTGCCTCTGTAGCGTACTAACATTTTGCTATTGATATTTGGCAGAATCTTACTACTGCTGCAACTGTTCCCCGAAATTCTCCTATTGTTAATCACAGAGCTGGCAGCCCCCTCTCCTCCTGCTGCTTCTGCAGACACTCATTTTAAGCTTGCGGCACCATAAATAGGATTCTCAGCCCCTGCTGGCTGCCTCATTATCTTCTTCCCGTTTCTTACTGCGTTACACCTACAACTGGTCAAGCATTCCCATAATTAATGTATAGTTCCCTACTTTCTCTTTCTGAATACCATATGCAGTTTCTTCCTGATGGGTCAGGTATGTGGTTTTCCTTTGTACTTTAATTTTTAGCTCGTCTTAAATCTGCCACTCTACATCAACATGCACAAAGTGACAAAGCTTTGAAACCTTGGCCAGCACATGAGAAACAAAAAAAGATAAATCAGTGAAGTTGATCTATTTGTAATTAAGGGACTCAATTTCTTTCCCCCAAACATGGGTTTCCTGCCTAGGAAAATGGCAGAAGAGACAAAACTTATATTTTGTATCCTGATTTTTTTTTCATAAAATTAAAAAAATTGTTTTAATGTTTATTATTTTTGAGAGAGAGAGACACAGAGAGTGCAGGGAAATGGCAGAGAGAGAGGAATACACAGAATCCAAAGCAGGCTTCAGCCTCTGAGCTGTCAGCACAGAGCCTGATGTGGGACTTGAACTCTCAAACCATGAGATCATGACCTGAGCTGAGGACAGATGCTCAACTGACTGAGCCACCCAGGTGCCCCTAAAAATTTTTTTAATGCGAAATAAGTATACGTAACTATTCTAAGTTATGCTGACTCTACAAGGATCAGGTTGTGGACACGACAGCAGCATACCGAGCCATTAGCTCATTCAGGGTTAGCTTCAGTTTTGGAGATGCCAGCCCATGTCACACCCTTTCCTGATCAGCCTGCAGCTAATGACTGAGCCAGCAGGAGGAGAAATTACCAACCATCTGGACCTGACTTGGGACCTCTCTGAAGCAGGGATGCTCACTCTAGAGCACTCTTCCAAGTTGGCCAAGGTTTTTCAGGGTCTCCATCACGTTTGATTATCCCCCTGCCCAGTCCTGTCTCTTTGCCTTTTCTTTCACAGCTGTTGATCTCAGTACCTGCTTCCCAAGACCCCGGCCTATGACAGACACTATTCATTATAAATAAGTGTACATGCTTCTGGCTTTTTGGAGCTTCAGAGATGACCAGGCCTCTAACTGTATTCTGACAAGCTCCACTGAGGCCAGGCAAGGTACTCAGGGTCTAATGGGGCAGCTGAGGCCAGATGGGGGCAACCACTGTAGGCCCATTGATGGGGAGGCCTGTGGAATCTGGCTCTGCTGTCTGCTAAAGAGTCCTGTGAAGAGGCAGCTTGTGTCTCCCTAACTAGCTCCACCCTAGAGATTAGAGCCTGAAGATGAAAGGACTGTAGGCTATTTACAGCCTGGTGTCACTGGTGGGGGCTTTTCATGGTTTGGCTCCTGCCTGTCTTGAGAAGGATGCTGGAGTAGTGATTAAATCTATGGACCTTGTACTCAGGCAGGTCTGGGTTTTTAACAGCTTCATTGAGATATAATTAACATACAATAAACTACACATTTAAAGTGTTTAACAAGATAGATACACACCCATGAAACCACCAGCATGATCAAATGAGCATACCTGTTGTCCCTAAAATTTTTTCTTATACATTTGTTATCCTTCCCTCCTGCCCCTCTCTGCCCTAACCCCTATCTCCAAGCAACAACTGATTTACAATTTGTCATTATGGATTTGCCATTTCCTAGAACTTTTGCATCATTGGAATCATTCAGTATATACTTTTTTTTCCCCCCAGTCTGGCTCTTTTCAACATAATTAATTTGAAATTCATTTATGTTGTTGCCTGTGTCAATCATGCTTTCCTTTGTATTGGACAGTAAAATTTAATTGTGTTGATTTACATAGTTTATCCATGTACACTGAAGGACACTTGAGTGTCTAGGTTTTGTTTTTTGTTTTTTGTTTTTGTTTTTTCAACTACAAATAAAGCTGCTATGAACATTTGTTGTGTGGGTGTATTTTGATGCCTTTTGTTTATTTCTCCAGGAAGAGATTGACAAACCTTTTCCGTAAAAGGACAGATGATAATCTAGGCTTTGCTGGATGTTTAATCGCTATTGCAGTTTCTCAATTCTACCTCAAGTATGAGAAAAGCCATTACAACATGAATGAATGTGTTTCAATAAAACTTTATTTACAAAAACATGAGACTCTTGCTCTAGGCTAAATACTTAAAAGTGGGTTTGATGGATCATAGGGAAAGAATATGTTTAACTTTATAAGAAACTGCCAAACTGTTTTCAAGAATGGCTCTACTATTTTGCAATCTCACTAGGAACATATGTGAGTCCTAGTTGCTCCTAATCTTCAGTGTTTTGTATGGGCATTTGGTTACTTATTGAAGCCATTCTAAGAGGTAAACAGTAGACTTTCATTGTGGTTTTAGTTTATGTTTTAAATTTACATTAAAATCATAAAAGTAATTTGATAATTTTCTATTTATATTTAAAGTTTATATGTATATATTTTAAAATATTTATTTTTATTTTTGAGAGTGAGGGAGTGCATTAGTAAGGGAGGGGGCAGAGAGGGAGGGAGAGAGAAAATCCCAAACAGGTTCCACTCTTAATGCAGAGTCCAACATGGGGCTCAATCCTATGACTGTAAGATCATGACTGAGCCTAAGAGTCAGATGCTTAACCGACTGAGCAGCCCAGGTGCCTGCCCCACTTTTTTTAAATTTAAATTTTAATCTTAATTTTGTTTTTGAGAGAGAAGATGAACAGGAGAGAGGGGCAGAGGGAGAAAGAGAGTGAATCTTAAGCAGGCGTTACACTCAGCATGGAGCCCATTGTGGGCCTTGATCCCAGGACTCTGGGATTATGACCTGACCCAAAATCAAGAGTCAGATGCTCAACCCACTGAGCCATCCAGGCACCCATAAATTTATGTATCTATAAAAATGTGCTTATTAACCATTAGTATATTTTTGGGTCCTTTTTTTTTTTTTTAAATGAGCTGTTTGTGTTCTATTTGTTGCATTTTGAGAGTTCTTTATACGTCTTTATGCATATAAGTCCTTTATCAGATATGTGATTTGCAAATATTTTCTTTCACTCATTAACTTGACTTAAATTCTTAATCTTTCACAGAGAAAAAGTTCTAAATTTTCATGACATCTAATTTGTCAATTTATTTTTCTGTTACAGACTATTCTTTT
The DNA here is from genome assembly GCF_018350195.1 of Panthera tigris. NCBI lineage: Eukaryota > Metazoa > Chordata > Mammalia > Carnivora > Felidae > Panthera > Panthera tigris. Next base: position 182,692,433 of record NC_056667.1, read on the forward strand.
ATCATTATAATTAAGAACTTTTTGCCTAGCTAAAGGTCACGATGATTTACTTCTAGATTTTCTTTTAAAATTTTTATAGATTTGTATTTCACATGTAGTTTATGGTCAACTTTGAGTTAATTTTGTTTAACTTGTGAGGTCAAGGATTCAGCATTCAAAAGGTTAGTTGAAAAGACTAACCTTTTTCCATTGAATTGCATTTGTCTAAACTCAATTTACCATATGTATGTGGTCCTATTTTTTAACTTTGTATTGCGTTCTAATGATATATGTGTCTACTTTTCACCAATGTATTACTGTTTGATTACTGAAAATTTATATTAAGTCTTAAAATTGGGTAGTGTGAGTCCTCCAAATTTGTTCCTTATCAAAATGACTTTGGCTGTGATAATGGCTTTGCCTCCTAACATGCATTTTAGGACTGGTTTTTCTGCATCTGAAAAAAATCGGGATTTTAATTGGAATTGCATTAAATATATAAATCAACGTGGGGAGAATTAACATGTTACCTATGTTGAGCCTCCCAATCTATGAAGATGTTATATTTCATATTTATTTAGCATATCTTTGATTTATTTCACCAGCATTTCATAGTTTCCCACATACTAATGCTGCACACAACTTGTTAGATTCACACTTAGGTGTTTCACTTTTTGGAGCTAATGTAAACAGTACTTGAAAAAAATCATTTTTATCTTCCAGTCTGATGCTGAAAAGGAGTAGGTCACATAGACATCCCTGTCTTGTTTCTCATCTTAGAAAGCACTGAGGTCTTCACCATTAAGAGTAATATTGGCTATAGGTTTTTGTTAGTTGCCCTTTATCAGGTTAAGGAAGTTCTCTTTTATTCCGAATTTGTAGAAGTTTTTGATATTTTAATCATGAATGCATGTTACAGTTTTTGAAAGCATTTTGTCAATTAATTAGTACTATCATGTGGCTTTTTTTTTTAATTCAGTTAATACAATGTCTTACATTGATTTTTGTGATGTTGAACCAACCTTGCATTTCTGAGATACACCCCACTGGGTTGTGATGTATTGTTCTTTTTACATATTGCTGGATTTAATTTGCAAATATTTTGTTGAGGATATTGTCCTATATATTCATGAGGCAGAATGGCCTATAGTTGTCTTTTTTTTTTTTTCACTATCTTCACCTGGTTTTGGTAATGCTGCTTCATAATATGAATTATTTTCTGAAAGAAATTATATAGAGTTGGTGTCATTCACCTTAATTTTTGAAAGATATTTAAATTGGTAAAGAATTTGAGGCTGTCCTCTTTCTTTTCTATTCTATTCTTTTCTTTCTTTTTTTTTTTGTGTACTTTGAAAATGTCGCTTTACTGTTTTCTACCTTGCATTGTTTCCCACAGGAAATATACCATGATTCTTATCTTTGTTTCTCCTTACATATCTTTTTCTTTTTTTTTAATTAATCTTTTTTTTTTAATTTATATTCAAGTTAGTTATCATATAGTGCAACAATGATTTCGGGAGTAGATTCCTTAATGCCCCTTACCCATATAGCCTATTTCCCCTCCCACAACCCCTCCAGCACCCTCCGTTTGTTCTCCATATTTAAGAGTCTCTTATATTTTGTCTCCCTCCCTGTTTTTATATTATTTTTGCTTCCCTTCCCTTATGTTCAACTGTTTTGTATCTTAAAATCATCATATGAGTGAAGTCATATGATATTTGTCTTTCTCTGACTAATTTTGCTTAGCATAATACCCTCTAGTTCCATCCACATAGTTGCAAATGGCAAGATTTCATTCTTTTTGATTGGCGAGTAATACTCCATTGTGTGTGTATATATATATATATATATATATATATATATATATATATATACGCCACATCTTCTTTATCCGTTCATCCTTCAATGGACATTTGGGCTCTTTCCATACTTTGGCTATTGTTGATAGTGGTGCTATAAACATTGGGGTGCATGTGTCCCTTCGAAATAGCACACCTGTATCCTTTGGATAAATGCCTAGTAGTGCAATTCCTGGGTCATAGGGTAGTTCTATTTTTAATTTTTTGAGGAACCTCCATACTGTTTTCCAGAGTGGCTGCACCAGTTTGCATTCCCACCAGCAGTGCAAAAGAGATCCTCTTTCTCTGCATCCTTGCCAACATCTGTTGTTGCCTGAGTTGTTAATGTTAGCCATTCTGATAGATGTGAGGTGGTATCTCATTGTGGTTTTGATTTATATTTCCCTAATGATAAGTGATGTTGAGCATTTTTTCATGTGTTGGCCATCTGGATGTCTTCTTTGGCGAAGTGTCTAATTATGTCTTTTGCCCATTTCTTCACCGGATTATTTGTTTTTTGGGTGTTGAGTTTGATAAGTTCTTTATAGATTTTGGATACTAACTATCTGATATGTGTTTTGCAAATATCTTCTCCCATTCCATTGGTTGCCTTTTAGTTTTCCTTCGCTGTGTGAAAGCTTTTTATTTTGATGAGGTCCCAATAGTTCATTTTTTCTTTTGTTTCCCTTGTCTCTGGAGATGTGTTGAGTAAGGAGTTCCTGTGGCCAAGGTCAAAGAGGTTTTTGCCTGCTTTCTCCTTGAGGATTTTGATGGTTTCTTGTCTTATATTTAGGTCTTTCATCTATTTGGAGTTTATTTTTGTGTATGGTATAAGAAAGTGGTCCAGGTTTATTTTTCTGCATGTTGCTGTCCAGTTTTCCCAGCACCACTTGCTGAAGAGATTATATTTATTACATGGGATATTCTTTCCTCCTTTGTCAAAGATTAGTTGGCCATACATTTGTGGGTCCATTTGTGGGTTTTCTATTCTGTTACATTGATCTGAGTGCCTGTTTTTATGCCAGTACCATACTGTCTTGATGATTACAGCTTTGTAATACAGTTTGAAGTCCGGGATTGTCATGTCTCATGCTTTGGTTTTCTTTTTGAAGATTGCTTTGGCTATTCAGAGTCTTTTCTGGTTGCATACAAATTTTAGGATTGTTTGTTCTAGTCTGTGAAGAATGTTGGTGTTATTTTGACAGGTATTGCATTGAATATGTAGATTGCTTTGGGTAGTTTTGACATTTTAACAGTATTTGTTCTTCCTATCCAGGAGCATGGAATATTTTCCCATTTTTTTGTGTCTTCTTCAATGTCTTTCATAAGCTTTCCATAGTTTTTAGCATATAGATTTTTCACCTCTTTGGTTAGATTTATTCCTAGGTATTTTATGGTTTTTTATGCAATTATAAATGAGATGGATTCCTTGATTTCTCTTTCTGTTGCTTCATTATTGGTGTATAGGAATGTAATTAACTGATTTCTGTGCATTGTTTTTATATCCTGCAACTTTGCTGAATTCATGACAGTCTAGACTATAAAATAAAGAGTGTAACAAGAGATGAAGAAGGGCATTATATCATAATTAAGGGGTCTATCCACCAAGAAGACCTAATAATTGTAAACATTTATGCTCCAAATGTGAAAGCAACCAAATATATAAATCATTTAATCACAAACATAAAGAAACTCATCGATAATAATACCATATTAGTAGGGGACTTCAACGCCTTACTTACAGCAATAGACAGATTATCTAAACAGAAAACCAACAAGGAAACAATGGCTTTGAATGACACATTGGACACATGGACTTAACAGATATATTCAGATATATTCAGAACATTTCATCCTAAAGCAACAGAATATACATACTTCTCCAGTGCACATGGAACGTTCTCCAGAATAGATCACATACTGGGACACAAGCCCTCCACAAGTACAAAAAGATCGAGATCATACCATGCATATTTTGAGAACACAACACTGTGAAACTTGAAATCAACCACAAGGAAAAATGTGGAAAGATAACAAATACTTGGAGACTAAAGAACATCCTACTACAGATTGAATGGGCTAACCAAGAGGTTAAAGAGGAAATTAAAAAGTACATGGAAATCAATGAAAATGATAACACCATAGCCCAAAACCTCTGGGACACAGCAAAGGCAGTCATAAGAGGAAAGTATATAGCAATCCAGGCCTTCCTAAAGCAGGAAGAAAGGTCTCAGGTACGTAACATAACCTTACACCTCAAAGAGATAGAAAAAGAACAGCAAATAAAACCCAAAACCAGCAGAAGACAAGAAATAATAAAGATTAGAGCAGAAATCAATGCTATTGAAACCAAAAAAACAGTAGAACAGATCAATGAAACCAGAAGCTACTGAAGAAATTTAATTAGTAATCAAAAATCTCCCAAAAGACAAGAGTCCAGGGCCAGATGGCTTTCCAGGGGAATTCTACCAAATATTTAAGGAAGAGTTAACACCTATTCTCTTGAAGCTGTACCAAAAAATATAAATGGAAGGAAAAGTTCCAGATTCTTTCTATGAAGCCAGCATTACCTTGATTCCAAAACCAGGCAAAGACCCCAGTAAAAAGGAAAACTGTAGACCAATTTCCCTGATGACATGGACACAAAAAATCCTCGACAAGATATTAGCCAACCAATCCAACAATACATTAAAAAAAATTATTCACCATGACCAAGTAGGATTTATACTTGGGATGCAGGGCTGATTCCGTATCTGCAAAACAATCAACGTGATTCATCCCATCAATAAAAGAAAGGACAAGAACCACATGATCCTCTCAATAGATGTGGAGAAAGTTTTTGACAAAATATAGCATCCTTTCTTGATAAAAACCCCCAAGAAAGTAGGGATAGAAGGATCATACCTCAAGATCATAAAAGCCATACATGAAAGCCCCAACACTAATATCATCCTCCATGGGGAAAAACTGAGAGCTTTCCCTCTAAGATCAGGAACAAGACAGGGATGTCCCTCTTACCACTGTTATTCTCCTTACATATCTTTTAAAATCTGTATTCTTTTAAGATTTCTCCTTACCACTGATTTTGAGAATTTGATTATGATGTGTCTTATTAAAATTTTCTTCAGGCTTCTTGTGCTTGAGATTTTTTGAGCTTGTTGATCTGTGAGTTATAGTTTCATCAAATGTGGAAAAATTTCAGGGTGCCTGGGTGGCTCAGTCAGTTAAGTTACTGACTTTGGCTCAGGTCATGATCTCATAGCTTGTGAGTTTGAGCCCCGTGTTGGGCTCTGTCCTGACAGTTTGGAGCCTGGAGTCTGCTTCAGATTCTGTGTCTCTGGCTCTCTCTTCCCCTCCCCTGATAGTGCTCTGTCTCTCTCTCTCTCTCAAAAATAAATAACCATTAAAAAAAAGTGAAAAAATTTTGACTATTATGTCTTAAAATATTTTCTCTCTTTCTGCCCTTTTAGGACATTAATTATCCATATATTTAGCTCCTTGAAGTAGCCCCATGGTTCACAGATGCTCTGGTCATTTTCTTTTCAGTCTTTTTTTTTTCTTGGTATTTCATTTTGAATAGTTTATATTGCTATGTCTTCAAGTTCACTAATTTTTGTCTTGCAGTGTCTAATCTTCTGTTAATGCCATCAGTGTGTTTTTCATGTCAGATATCTCTTAAATGTTCAAATGCATCATATTTACATCTTCCATGTCTTTATTTAACATGTTTAATCTTTCCTCTAATTTACTGGATATATGGAATACAGTTAAAATAATAGTTACAGTGCAGTTACAATGCACAATGTAATAATACAATGATGTTGTTTTACTATCCTTATCTGCTATTTACTGTTCATATAATTTCTGAATTAGTTTTGATTTTTTTTTTACTGTGGTTGTAGTTTTTGCTTCTTTACATGACTGACTTTTTGTTGTTGTTGTTTGTTTGTTTGTTTGTTTGAGCGAGAGAAAGAGAGAGTGAAAGTCATCACATGACTTGACCTCAGCACTGTCAGATCATGACCTGAGCTGAAATCAAGAGTCAGATGCTTAACAGACTGAGCCACCCAGGCATAGCCAATAAAATACTAAAGAATTTAAAGGGACTTGAGCTTACCTGGGGAAAAATTATGCCCAAATATTTCTTTGTGTAATTCTTCATGAAAATATTGCTTTTCTATTTATTGTCCTCTTGTGATATGATCAACACACAGACACACCCCTATCATCATAACTGTAAGCACCCTGAATTCTTCTTTTTTAAATAATATTTAAAAAAAACATTTGTTTATTTTTGAGAGACAGAGAGAGAGAGCAGGGGAGGGGCAGAGAGGGAGGGAGACCCAGAATCTGAAACAGGCTCTGGACTCTAAACTGTCAGCACAGAGCCCCAGTGCAGGACTCGAACTCACAAACGTTGAGATCATGACCTGAGCTAAAGTCAGACATGTAACCAACTGAGCCACCCAGGTGCCTCAAGCAACCTGAATTCTTAAAGCACAGTCCCTTCTATCCTCTATAGGACAATATCTCAACTACTGTGAGACTGTCCTTCATAACAGTAATAAAAAATGGTAATTAGCATTTGTATATGGTTATGAAAAGGGATTGCATACATTTTTCACATAGTCCCATTTGAGCCCCTGGGAGGCAGGCAGTGTGAGTGATTTTATCCCCAAAGCAGGGATGAGGAATGGAGTGTCTTGGTCAGTGAGTTGCAGTGCCAGATCAAGTACAAGCTATTCTGATTCCAGCCACAATGACTTCCCCATGGGGGTGTTTTTTCTGTGAGAGAATAAGGAGTTATAACTTCCATATTATTTTGCTCTCTCTCTACTGTAAGAAACTGTGGTTGAATGATGGTACCTCTGGAAATGATCCTTTTAAAATTGCTGTCAGTTTTTGTTAAATGTTACTACTTCAAATTGGCATGTTAATCTATCAATACAAAACCTACTTTCATGTTTAGCTGATTATGTTTAATATGTAATGTGCTGAGCCTAGGATGGTTTTATACTTTTGGAAAGATTGAATTTATGAGATGGACACACAGGACAATTTTATGCTGTGTAGTATATTTTGCTTTTTAATGCAATAGTCACTTTTAAGTATCACCTTTTTTTTTAAGGAATACTGCTTTTTCAGGTCTATTAATTATCTTGATATGAACTGAAATACTGTTCATTTGAAGAGAAGGCTAGGCTATAAATTAGGAAAATATTTTCTGTGAACTTTTTACCTTCATTTCTTTCCTCTGATCTATCATTTCATCATTTTAGTTAGGAAACAATTTATATGTACTACAGGAATTCAGAATGATTTTTTTTCTCCGTGGACTAGAATACCAAATTCTGCTTTCTCTAATACCATGTGCAAGAGGGAGAACTATTAGCAAAAGTAAATTAAAACCTGGTTTTTGCCTTCCTGTGGATTATCTCCTTTCACTTCCCATCACCCATCCTAAGAACGAGAGACCTCATGGAGGTTGAGCCCCCTCCCTTCCCCTGTCCCCACCTCACCTTCAGTTTGCTGGATGGAGTGACTCAGTCAGAGAATACAACTCTTGATCATGGGTTGTAAGTTCAAGCCTCTCATTGGGTGTAGAGATTACTTAAAAATAAAATCTTTAAAACCTAAATCAAAACAAAACCAGTTTAAGTGTTTCTAGTTCATTGAGATGAATTAGCATGGATTTTCCCAAAAGTAGATGGGTTTGATGATTGGATGAGGTAGAAGTGGAGAGACCCAAGAGACAGATAGTCGCCTTCAGAGAATAGGGAGGTGATATGGGCTGGGGGTTTCCTTGAGTGGTAGCACCATGCTCAGCTTGCATGCAGTGGTCTCATAAGGGATGGCTGTGGCACTGGACACTAAGTGCTGAGTTCCTGAGGACAGCAGTGAGGGTCTCTATGGCCAAGCCTGCTGTTGAGGAGAAGGCTGTGGGAAGCAGTGCTACAGTCCTCAGATCATAGGACTTGAGGGATAGGAACAGGCCAGGCACAACACAGCAGTATTGGGGAGCAGAGGGAATGACAGCACTAATGACAACCACCATGAATTACCAAATCCCAGTTCTGTTATGTCATATTCATTCATTCATTTATTGTCCCCTAGTTAATTTCTCATTATTTGTTGTGTGTGTAATGAATGGTTTAATCAGTTTGTCTGGGGGCTATTATTAAATCTCCCAGATTCTTACATGATACCAAAGAGGACTCCAAAGCATGTCCAGTTCCAATTTCTTGCCACTCTGTGCTTCCTGTTTGTGTATCAAACATTAGCAGCAGCATCTTTTTCTGTTGTTGTTTTCTAGCAGATACCTGCGTACAAAGAAATTTGTTCATAGCTTCTAGATATCTGTGTAATTTGGAATGCTTTTGGCCATGTTCTGGTTTTCTATTTCTGCTTAACAAAAATAGAAAATCAGAAAACTTTGTGTTCTTTCTATTTTTTTATTGTTTATTCATTTATTTTGAGAGTGAGAGAGTGCACATGCAGGGGTGGGGAGGGGGCGAAAGAGAATCCCAAGCTGTCAGCATGAAGCCCAATGCAGGGCTTGAACTCATGAACTATGAGATCATGACCTAAGCTGAAATCAAGATTTGGATGCTTAATGGACTGAGTCACTCAGGCTCCCCAGAAAACTTGATGTTTTAAGACAATTTATTATCTAGTTGATGGGATTCAGCTGGGTGCTTCTTGTTTAAGATCTTTCATGTGGTTACACTGAGATGATCACTTTGGCTGGAGTCATCTAAAGCTTGATGACTAAGCAGTAGGAAACTGATACAAGAAAGAAACAAATAAGTAATTAAAATACACAGTAGGGGCTCCTGGGTGGCTCAGTTGGTTGAGCGTCTGACTCCGGCTCAGGGCATGATCTCACAGTTTGTGGGTTCGAACCCCGCATCAGGCTCTGTGCTGACTGCTTGCTCAGAGCCTGGAGCCTGCTTGGGATTCTGTGTCTCCTTCTCTCTCTTCCCCTCCCCCGCTCACACTTTGTCTCAAAAATAAATAAATGTAAATAAAATAAAATACACAGTAGAAAAAATGATGTAACAATTTTAGAACACTTTACATATAGTTCAAAGTCCTTTCCATATCTGTTATCTCATACAACAATACATTAACTCTACTCTGAGTTTTAATTAGACAACTAGGCAAGTGTAGATGGTGGCTAGATTAAGACAGACCTTTATAGGAGAGGCTATTATGAAGGAAGAACGTGATTTCTATGAATGTAAAAGAGGAGGAAGGACTCTTACTCTGAGAGAACAGCACGGGCAAAAATTCCAGACAATGAGTGTATGGTAAGGGGGTCTAGCAACTAGAAGAAGGGATACCTGGAATACTGTATAAGGGAGATAGTTTATGAAATAGAAGTGAAGTTTTATGAGACTTACTCATTGGAGAAAGACATAAACTCATTTATTCACAATTAGGAAGTCCTGGCTAAATCTGACTTGTTCAGAGGAACATAATGGACTACAAACCATGTCATCATACATGTGCCATTTATCATGTTACTGAGTTGACAATTTGACTGGTTATTCAAAGTATCAACAACTGCTCCTGGCTGGAAAAAGTTGCTTTTTCTCAATTCATCAGAAACAGGTTCTTAAGTAATATAACAGTGTCACATGTTATTAGAGACCTAGGATTAGATACTAAGCCCAGCACAGGAGGTGAAAATCCTGAAGTGCCAAATAATCTTTGAAAATCCCGAAGTGTCAAATAATCTTTGAAAATCCCTTAGGAAGTTCTCATGGTGGAGATCAACATACTATCTTTTATAGATCCAACAAAATGTTTCTATAATTCAGAAACAGATAACGCATCTGTTTAGATGACTTACTCCGAAAACAAAACAAAACAAAACAAAACAAAATCTTAGATGTTTGAATAGAATAGCTCATCAAGATGTTCATATTGTGAGAGGCATGCGAGTACCAAGTGGCTAAGGGAACAACGGATTCACATTTCCCTCTTGGGGAAGTTCAGTAGGTGGAAAACTATTTGGCTATTTCTCATTCTTGTTCTCACACTTCCTCCTACCCCCCGCATTTCCTCTTCCTCCACCCGACTTACTCCTTGTTGTGGAGCAGAAATAGGTGAATGTGTGGATGTTAAGCACGTACACTATTGTCCATGTGCTGGAACCCTGACAGGGCCCCCAGCTATCTCTTCTGTTTGGAGAGCCTGGGCCTAATATCTCGAGGAAAATCTTGGAAGACTCTTCATCCCCCTGCCTCTTGAGTCTGACAGGCAGCTAGCTTCTCTTTCTTTCTGTCCCACTCTGGTTCTTCTCCAAAACCAACAATGACTGGCAGACTGATGGTATCTTTAGGCCCCAAATGGGCCTCCAGCTGCTAAAGTGGCCACAAGAGACCCTAAAGTGCCTTTGCAGTCAACAAGCGCTTTCTGAACTCTTGGTGGTGCTGTGCTGTGTGCTGTGTGACAAGGACATTGTGGAAAACAAGATTTAGTCACAAACCACATCCAATCTAAAAACTAAGAGTTTAAACCCTGTCACCCAGTCTCTTCACGTTAGTACACACATAAAAAGTTATATTTGTCTCACATACTTGGAGCTGTGCTATGTGGTAGCTTTCTATAGATAGGTTTAATAAAAATCTGTCAGCAAAATAAGAATTCATGAAGCTAGGAAATGTGCAAAACGACGGTGGCAAAAACATTTGTCAAGCATAGTTTTAAATGTTATACGTTTGGGGCTGCACTAGGAGCAGTGAAGGCTTGAGGAACCACCACCCGGTTGGGCCGGCTCGGTCTGCCTCCCGCCTGCAGCTGCCACAGGTCCGGCCTGGGTGCACAAGCAGTTCCCCAGAGTTACCCAGGTAAGGCTCGGGACAGCGTGGGGGAGAAGTGGAGAGGGCCACACTCTGTGCTCTGAGTGGCCGGGAGGACCCTGGCCCACGTGAGCCCACCCAGTTAGGCCCCCCACTGCCTACCTCTGGGCCTTGTGTACTGGGAGCCCGCCCCCCACCCCCAGTTCTCTGCCCATTGCCTGACTTGGTGCAGCGCTGCAGGTCCTCCCAAGTCCCCGGTGTCAAGCCTCATTGGCGGGTGCGCTGCCGCGTGCAGGCTGCACCATCGCCTGAGTGTGTAGGCACCCAGGTGCTTTGGCAGGAGATTAAGTAAAGTCATTTCTTTCCTGAGGATCTTGCAGTGTCAGTGTGCCCTGCTTGACCAGCAGTCTGGATAAGTAACTACATAGTGTTTACCACTTAGCTTAACCCCATGTAGATCCCACGGTATGTATGTTTGTACCTGTTTTACTGATGGAGAAACAAGGCATAGAGAAGGTAAGTAAGTTATCCAAAGTAGTAAAGCCATTAGTTAATGGTGGAGGAAGAATTGGACACTGGCAATTCATCCTTAGGATCTTAGAATAGATTTTAAATCCATCATTTAATAATTCATATATTAGGGTAATGCTGGCTTCATAACATGAGTTTGGAAGTGTTCTATCTCTCCCCTTCAATTTTTTTTGGATATTTTTAGGGAAAGCATTACATTATATTTGCATGTTTGGTGGAATTGACCAGTGAAACTGTCCAGTCTTGAGCTTTGGTTTGTTGAAGGGTTTTGGTTACAGATTCAGTCTCCTTACTGGAAGTTGATCTATTTAGATTTGCTATTTCTTCATGATTCAGTCTTCGAAGATTGTTTCTAGTAATTTATCCATTTTTGTCTAGGTTGTCCAATTTTTTTTTAATATATGAAATTTATTGTCAAATTGGTTTCCATACAACACCCAGTGCTCATCCCAAAAGGTGCCCTCCTCAATACCCATCACCCACCGTCCCCTCCCTCCCACCCCCCATCAACCCTCAGTTTGTTCTCAGTTTTTAACAGTCTCTTATGTTTTGGTTCTCTCCCACTCTAACCTCTTTTTTTTTTTTTTCTTCCCCTCCCCCCTGGGCTTCTGTTAAGTTTCTCAGGATCCACATAAGAGTGAAACCATATGGTATCTGTCTTTCACTGTATGGCTTATTTCACTTAGCATCTACTCTCCAGTTCCATCCACATTGCTACAAAGGGCCATATTTCGTTCTTTCTCATTGCCATGTAGTACTCCATTGTGTATATAAACCACAATTTCTTTATCCATTCATCAGTTGATGGACATTTAGGCTCTTTCCATAATTTGGCTATTGTTGAGAGTGCTGCTATAAACATTGGGGTACAAGTGCCCCTATGCATCAGTACTCCTGTATCCCTTGGGTAAATTCCTAGCAGTGCTATTGCTGGGTCATAGGGTAGGTCTATTTTTAATTTTCTGAGGAACCTCCACACTGCTTTCCAGAGCGGCTGCACCAATTTGCATTCCCACCAACAGTGCAAGAGGGTTCCCGTTTCTCCACATCCTCTCCAGCATCTATAGTCTCCTGATTTGTTCATTTTGGCCACTCTGACTGGCGTGAGGTGATATCTGAGTGTGGTTTTGATTTGTATTTCCCTGATAAGGAGCGACATTGAACATCTTTTCATGTGCCTGTTGGCCATCTGGATGTCTTCTTTAGAGAAGTGTCTATTTATGTTTTCTGCCCATTTCTTCACTGGGTTATTTGTTTTTTGGGTGTGGAGTTTGGTGAGCTCTTTATAGATTTTGGATACTAGCCCTTTGTCCGATATGTCATTTGCAAATATCTTTTCCCATTCCATTGGTTGCCTTTTAGTTTTGTTGGTTGTTTCCTTTGCTGTGCAGAAGCTTTTTATCTTCATAAGGTCCCAGTAATTCACTTTTGCTTTTAATTCCCTTGCCTTTGGGGATGTGTCGAGTAAGAGATTGCTACGGCTGAGGTCAGAGAGGTCTTTTCCTGCTTTCTCCTCTAGGGTTTTGATGGTTTCCTGTCTCACATTCAGGTCCTTTATCCATTTTGAGTTTGTTTTTGTGAATGGTGTGAGAAAGTGGTCTAGTTTCAACTTTCTGCATGTTGCTGTCCAGTTCTCCCAGCACCATTTGTTAAAGAGACTGTCTTTTTTCCATTGGATGTTCTTTCCTGCTTTGTCAAAGATGAGTTGGCAATACGTTTGTGGGTCTAGTTCTGGGGTTTCTATTCTATTCCATTGGTCTATGTGTCTGTTTTTGTGCCAATACCATGCTGTCTTGATGATGACAGCTTTGTAGTAGAGGCTAAAGTCTGGGATTGTGATGCCTCCTGCTTTGGTCTTCTTCTTCAAAATTACTTTGGCTATTCGGGGCCTTTTGTGGTTCCATATGAATTTTAGGATTGCTTGTTCTAGTTTCGAGAAGAATGCTGGTGCAATTTTGATTGGGATTGCATTGAATGTGTAGATAGCTTTGGGTAGTATTGACATTTTGACAATATTTATTCTTCCAATCCATGAGCAGGGAATGTCTTTCCATTTCTTTATATCTTCTTCAATTTCCTTCATAAGCTTTCTATAGTTTTCAGCATACAGATCTTTTACATCTTTGGTTAGATTTATTCCTAGGTATTTTATGCTTCTTGGTGCAATTGTGAATGGGATCAGTTTCTTTATTTGTCTTTCTGTTGCTTCATTGTTAGTGTATAAGAATGCAACTGATTTCTGTACATTGATTTTGTATCCTGCAACTTTGCTGAATTCATGTATCAGTTCTAGCAGACTTTTGGTGGAGTCTATCGGATTTTCCATGTATAATATCATGTCATCTGCAAAAAGCGAAAGCTTAACTTCATCTTTGCCAATTTTGATGCCTTTGATTTCCTTTTGTTTGATTGCTGATGCTAGAACTTCCAGCACTATGTTAAACAACAGCTGTGAGAGTAGACATCCCTGTCGTGTTCCTGATCTCAGGGAAAAAGCTCTCAGTTTTTCCCCATTGAGGATGATGATAGCTGTGGGCTTTTCATAAATGGCTTTTATGATCTTTAAGTATGTTCCTTCTATCCTGACTTTCTCAATGGTTTTTATTAAGAAAGGGTGCTGGATTTTGTCAAAGGCCTTTTCTGCATCGATTGACAGGATCATATGGTTCTTCTCTTTTTTTTTTTTTGTTTATGTGATGTATCATGTTGATTGATTTGCGAATGTTGAACCAGCCCTGCATCCCAGGAATGAATCCCACTTGATCATGGTGAATAATTCTTTTTATATGCCGTTGAATTCGATTTGCTAGTATCTTATTGAGAATTTTTGCATCCATATTCATCAGGGATATTGGCCTGTAGTTCTCTTTTTTTACTGGGTCTCTGTCTGGTTTAGGAATCAAAGTAATACTGGCTTCATAGAATGAGTCTGGAAGTTTTCCTTCCCTTTCTATTTCTTGGAATAGCTTGAGAAGGATAGGTATTATCTCTGCTTTAAACGTCTGGTAGAACTCCCCTGGGAAGCCATCTGGTCCTGGACTCTTATTTGTTGGGAGATTTTTGATAACCAATTCAATTTCTTCGCTGGTTATGGGTCTGGTCAAGTTTTCTATTTCCTCCTGATTGAGTTTTGGAAGAGTGTGGGTGTTTAGGAATTTGTCCATTTCTTCCAGGTTGTCCAATTTGTTGGCATATAATTTTTCATAGTATTCCCTGATAATTGTTTGTATCTCTGAGGGATTGGTTGTAATCATTCCATTTTCATTCATGATTTTATCTATTTGGGTCATCTCCCCTTTCTTTTTGAGAAGCCTGGCTAGAGGTTTGTCAACTTTGTTTATTTTTTCAAAAAACCAACTCTTGGTTTCATTGGTCTGCTCTACAGTTTTTTTAGATTCTACATTGTTTATTTCTGCTCTGATCTTTATTATTTCTCTTCTTCTGCTGGGTTTAGGCTGCCTTTGCTGTTCTGCTTCTATTTCCTTTAGGTGTGCTGTTAGATTTTGTATTTGGGATTTTTCTTGTTTCTTGAGATAGGCCTGGATCACAATGTATTTTCCTCTCAGGACTGCCTTCGCTGCGTCCCAAAGCGTTTGGATTGTTGTATTTTCATTTTTGTTTGTTTCCATATATTTTTTAATTTCTTCTCTAATTGCCTGGTTGACCCACTCATTCGTTAGTAGGGTGTTCTTTAACCTCCATGCTTTTGGAGGTTTTCCAGACTTTTTCCTGTGGTTGATTTCAAGCTTCATAGCATTGTGGTCTGAAAGTATGCATGGTATGATTTCAATTCTTGTAAACTTATGAAGGGCTGTTTTGTGACCCAGTATGTGATCTATCTTGGAGAATGTTCCATGTGCACTCGAGAAGAAAGTATATTCTGTTGCTTTGGGATGCAGAGTTCTAAATATATCTGTCAAGTCCATCTGATCCAATGTATCCTTCAGGGCCCTTGTTTCTTTATTGACCGTGTGTCTAGATGATCTATCCATTTCTGTAAGTGGGGTGTTAAAGTCCCCTGCAATTACCACATTCTTATCAATAAGGTTGCTTATGTTTGTGAGTAATTGTTTTATATATTTGGGGGCTCCGGTATTCGGCGCATAGACATTTATAATTGTTAACTCTTCCTGATGGATAGACCCTGTAATTATTATATAATGCCCTTCTTCATCTCTTGTTACAGCCTTTAATTTAAAGTCTAGTTTGTCTGATATACGTATGGCTACTCCAGCTTTCTTTTGGCTTCCAGTAACATGATAAATAGTTCTCCATCCCCTCACTCTCAATCTAAAGGTGTCCTCAGATCTAAAATGAGTCTCTTGTAGACAGCAAATAGATGGGTCTTGTTTTTTTATCCATTCTGATACCCTATGTCTTTTGGTTGGCGCATTTAATCCATTTACATTCAGTGTTATTATAGAAAGATACGGGTTTAGAGTCATTGTGATGTGTGTGTGTTTTATGCTTGTAGTGATGTCTCTGGTACTTTGTCTCACAGGATCCCCCTTAGGATCTCTTGTAGGGCTGGTTTAGTGGTGACAAATTCCTTCAGTTTTTGTTTGTTTTTGTTTGTTTGGGAAGACCTTTATCTCTCCTTCTATTCTAAATGACAGACTTGCTGGATAAAGGATTCTCGGCTGCATATTTTTTCTGTTTAGCACACTGAAGATATCGTGCCAATCCTTTCTGGCCTGCCAAGTTTCAAAAGAGAGATCAGTCACGAGTCTTATAGGTCTCCCTTTATATGTGAGGGCACGTTTATCCCTTGCTGCTTTCAGAATTTTCTCTTTATCCTTGTATTTTGCCAGTTTCACTATGATATGTCGTGCAGAAGATCGATTCAAGTTAGGTCTGAAGGGAGTTCTCTGTGCCTTTTGGATTTCAATGCCTTTTTCCTTCCCCAGTTCAGGGAAGTTCTCAGCTATAATTTCTTCAAGTACCCCTTCAGCACCTTTCCCTCTCTCTTCCTCCTCTGGGATACCAATTATGCGTATATTATTTCTTTTTAGTGTATCACTTAGTTCTCTAATTTTCCCCTCATACTCCTGGATTTTTTTATCTCTCCTTCTCTCAGCTTCCTCTTTTTCCATAATTTTATCTTCTAATTCACCTATTCTCTCCTCTGCCTCTTCAATCCGAGCCGTCGTGGTTTCCATTTTGTTTTGCATTTTGTTTAAAGCGCTTTTCAGCTCCTCGTGACTGTTCCTTAGTCCCTTGATCTCTGTAGCAAGAGATTCTCTGCTGTCCTCTATACTGTTTTCAAGCCCAGCGATTAATTTTATGACTATTATTCTAAATTCACTTTCTGTTATATTGTTTAAATCGTTTTTGATCAGTTCATTAGCTGTTATTTCCTGGAGATTCTTCTGAGGGGAATTCTTCCGTTTGGTCATTTTGGATGGTCCCTGGAGTGGTGAGGACCTGCAGGGCACTTCCCTTGTGCTGTGTGTATAACTGGAGTTGGTGGGTGGGGCCGCAGTCCTACCTGATGTCTGCTCCCAGCCCACCGCTGGGGCCACAGTCAGACTGGTGTGTGCTTTCTCTTCCCCTCTCCTAGGGGCGGGATTCACTGTGGGGTGGCGTGGCCCATCTGGGCTACTTGCACACTGCCAGGCTTGTGGTGCTGGGGATCTGGCGTATTAGGTGGGGTGGGTAGGCAAGGTGCACGGGGGCAGGAGTGGCAGGCTTAGCTCGCTTCTCCTTAGGTGATCCACTTCAGGAGGGGCCCCTCTTCCGTGGGCCTCTCGTCTGCGCTTGGCTCTGGAGACTCAGTTCTGCTAATCCTCTGGCAGTTTTCTGGGTTATTTAGGCAGGTGTAGGTGGAATCTAAGTGATCGGCAGGATGTGCGGTGAGCCCAGCGTCCTCCTACGCCGCCATCTTCCCTCTCTCCTCCTAGGTTGTCCAATTTGTTGTAGTTTTATTGTAGATTCCAACCAAAATGAACCACTGTCCTTTCCAAAGCAATCAAGTGACCATCCCTTGAAGGATGGTGCCATATTGGGAACTTAGCATAAGTTTCTGTTGATGGCAGCTGGACATTTGGCAGCAGCAGTAGCTAATGCATCCTTGGAGCCCATGTTATTGGGCCTAAATATAGCATCTATTCCTGCCATTGTGACTCCTCTGTTCATGTACCCATTGTGGCAGTACTCAGGTGACCAATGAAAGGAACTAACCAGTGCCAACTGGGCAAGTCATTTTGCTTACTGTGAATTTCGCCCCTAGTCTGTAGACCAATGAAAGGTGCCCCTCTCCTAGTGTGCCCCATACCACTGGGCTCCTAGAAAAATTCATCGTTCTGGCAAGCTCTTGAATCTTCAGAGTTTATCTTTTATCCTAAGGTATATATGTATCTTACCAAGATGTCTGGGACACTTTTCACTTTTTGCTCTGTTTGATTGACCTGGTGTATTTATATAGTGGACTAATGTGATATTCATGCTCATATCTAGGCAGACTATATTTTGACTCATGGTCCACTATATGGTCCATTCTGGTGTACATTGCATATACATTTGAAAAGAACATGCATTTTACAATTATTTATACAATATTAAGCCAAATATATTGTAATCAAGTAATATGATTGCATGTTCAATTGCAAATCACTATGTATGACTATATCTTTTATATCTATATATCACTACTGATATTTTTTCTAGGTTCTCTATTCATTATTAAAAACAGGGTGTTAATATTTGCAACTGTGAATCTGCATTGGTCTATTTTTTCCATCTCATGTATCCATGTTTTTCTTAATGTATCGTACAGTTCTTAGATTCATAGCCATTTAAGATTTATATATTGAAGAATTAACGATTTTATGATTCTGATATGTTCCTATTTATCTTGTGTTATATTCTTTAAGCCAACCATGTCTGCTATTAAGATAACATACCATACATCTTATGCTTAGTGTTTGCTTATTATTCAGTTCCATCTTTTTTACATTCAACCTAGCTGTGTCTTTGTATAAAATGCAGACTCTTGAGACCACAGAATAGTTGCATCTTACTTTTTTACTTACAGTCTCTGCCTTTTACTTAGAATGTTTAGTCCATTTATATTTAATGTCACTATCTATATAGTTTAGTTTGATTCACCTATTTGCAATGTGTTCTGTAATGGTACTACCTGGTTTTGGTTTTCTCTTCCTCCTTTTCCTGACTTCTTTGGAGCCAATCAGATATATTTTATTATCTGACTTCTTCATAGACTTTTTAACTATATCTTCTTTTATTATTTTGTAGTAGTTTTTCTAGGGATGATGATGTGCATATTAACTTATCAAGTTTGCTTAGATTCAGTATTTTTCAATAGCAAATAAGATGTTAGCACAATAGTTAAATTTCATTTATCCCCTATCCCTGGTGGTATTTTTTTCATATATTTTATATGTGTTTATTAAATCACCCTACAATATAATGTTATTTTAAAATGTTATAAATTTTTAAATGTTTTAAAATAATTTAAATTTGTCATCACTCTAAAAAACGTGCAATCATAAGTATATTGTGGCACATCCATTACCTATTTATGTGGTTGTATCCTTAGACTTTCTTCTAAAATTACACCAACAATTCTGTGAATTTTGGAGAAACACAGAGGATTCATACCACCCTCAGCCTCCAGTCTGGGCGTTGTCCTGAAGACCCCTGTTGCCCATCTCTATGGTGGGCTTTGGTGTTTGTCATCTTTATGGGTTGTTTACTTTTAATTCTTTTAACCTTCTACTGGTAGGGCTGATGAAGCCAGCTCAGGCACACCCCAGGCTCTCCTGTCTACATCTCACCTTCACCTCTGTCTCCTTCCCTGCTGCAGGGTTTCAGCCCTCATCTATTTCTCCTACTTTGTAGGACCCGTGACCATAGTGGTGGGTGCACACACTGGTGGGGGATTGAGCATGGGAAGATTAATGTCTGTGTGAGTAGGAAGGTATTAGGAGCTGTCAAAATCCTTTATTTTCCATTTCCTTCCATGACAATAAAGACATTGGATTCCACTGTTGCAAGCCAAGACTACTTCAATGTTTTCGTCTACCTTTCTTAGAGCACTTGCTTTTGGAAATGAGAAAATGGCTGAGATTCTCTTTCAGTCATTCGTGTCCATTTCCATTAATGCTATAGTCTGAGCAATAAATAACTCTTGGCTGTTCTCTCTGTCAGCTTTCCCAATATCCTCTGGCTTTTAACACATCTACAGTTGCCTCTGGTCCAAGTTACTAGAAAGAGATTTCCTCAGCATTCTATTTCCCCCTCAGTGTTTATTCTTACTTTAAAGTCATACACCTGATGCTGCTGCTATAGTTGACTATATCATACTTTCTTATATGGATTATTGTAGTAGTTTTCTATGTGGTCCTCTCCCTCTCATTAGCCTTAACTTTCTCTCTCTGTACCAAGCCATCAGCCAAATTTGGCTTTCATAAAAGGAAATCTGATCTAGTCATATCCCTGTTTGTAAGATAAAGGCTTCCCTCATTTAAATCTTGGTTCAAATGCCCTGTCAGAAAGGCCTTTTCTTACTACCCAATCTCAAATAGCACCAATCCCTCATTCTATGTCTCCTTATACTGGCTTATTTTCCTTCTTACCACTATATGCCACATAACATATGTTTGTCTGTCAACCCCCACTAGGACATGAGCTCCATGAAAGGTTTCTGTCTTTCTACTGCTGTTTGCCAGCATGTAGTATGTGTTCAGTAAATAGTTGTTGGTTGATATATGTAGAGTGAATATAAGATAAAAACAATTTTCACAATCGATTTGCCACTAATATTGAGTGTCTCTAGTCCTGCTGCATTCCACCATGCGCCCCCCCCCCCCATACTTCCTACCTTCTGTATACAGAATATGCCATGCCTTTTTGGATATCTGTAGTGTAGGGTAAATTTTCTTTTTGCCTGGGCTTGTCTTCCCTTCCTCAACATCCCCAGTCAAACAAATTTGGAATCCCTTCCCATCATTCAAAATGAAGCCCAAACATCACCTCGCCTCTAAACACCTTCCTCAGCCTGCTCCACAGCCCCACCCAAACACTCTCATTTCTCCCACCCTGGCAGAATTCTCCTCTAATTGTCCTTTCTTGGTCTTCCTTTGGTGCTTAGAACAGAGTCCTCCTTTGATATGGAACACTGTAGTTATCTGTTTATTTAGAAGGCAGCAGAGAGTTCTGGTTATATGAGTATGGGATCTAGACTTTGCATTGCTAAGGTGTAAATGATGGCTTCATGATTTACTGTGACTTTAGGCTTATTGCTTAATTTCTAAGTGTGTTCATCTATTAAATGAGAAGAATAATGGTAGCTATAGATAGAGAAGGGCCCGGTACATAGTAAGCACTCAATTACTGTCACCATTGATAATGATGGTGTTATTCTCCTCTGTGACTGTGAGTGCATTGTGGGCAAAATATTTTCTCTCCTGGTGTTTCGTAAAGCCTCTGTCTTCAAGGAAACTAATTAATACTCTTTGTTTCTATTTTTATCTCCTTCTCCGTCCCTTATCCCCCCCCCCTTTTCTTTTTAGCACAAACTATTATTATCTGTTAGGGTCATCTACCAAGCTAGATATTATTCACATAGGTATAAAAGGAATTCTATTATGGTGCAAAAGTTATGTTGAAAGAGGTAGAAACAAAATTTGGTGCTTTGGGAATTGTCTGTGGATGTGATACCACATGAGCTAAGTTTTGAAGCACAACTAGAGTACTGACTGAAATCATTTAGAAAGTGATAACTATATTATTTTGTAATAACAGTTTAAAGGGCATATTTAACATAAGGGAGTAAAAATACCATAGGCAAATAAAATTTCATGTTCAATATCTTGGGTCTCTAAGGAAATCTAATATTATTGTAATTTAATTCCCACTGGTTCTGCGTATGTGTGAGAATTTATTTTTGATTCTAGTTATGGCTAACGTCACACAAACTTTTCAGCAGCTGAAGGATGAACTGGAGCTTCTGTTTTTTTCTTCCTCCCCTTTTCTTTGTCCTTGTACCTATTCTTAGTCCCCAAAAGCTCTCAACTTAATTTCCCCAAGTACTTTTGTCATCTTTAGAAAATACATTCTGCAGTCTCCTTATTTATTAAAATATTTAATAATTCGTATATTTATTTCTCATCTTCATTAAGTACACATAATTTTTAAATATGTGGACTCTTCTGTATAATGGGAATATCTTTTGTGTGTGTTATAGAAAAAGCACAGACAGGAATGTGTCTGTCACATATTTGCAGTTTGTTATGGACAAATACATTGACCTCTCTGAACACTGATTTCCTTATTTGAAAATTGAGGCTACTCATACTTACCTCACAGAGTTCGTTTTTTAGAGAATAAATCTATTCATAAACATGAAGTCCTTTACGTACCTAAGCCCTTAGCCTGTGGGATTTAATGCTATCAATAGGTAGATAATATCAGAATTGAGTTGAATTGCTGGAGAATCGCTTGGTGGGGCGGGGGGAGGGGACAAAACCTGCATGTTGTAATTGGTGACCAGAATCATAATACCCTTAAATATTTTTTTATTTTAATGTTTATTTTGAGAGAGAGAGCATAAGCAGGGCAGGGGCAGAGAGGGGCACGGAGTATCCAAAGCGGGGGTCATCGCTGACAGCAGTGAGCCTGATGTAAGGCTTGAACTTGCGAACTGCAAGACCTGTGAGAACATGACCTGAGCTGAAGTTGGACACTCAACCAACTGAGCCACCCAGGTGCCCCCATAATACCCTTTATAATAGTATTAAATAGTAATAAATCTAACAGAATTTACTCAGCCCTCTATTTTTATTCTCCATTTGCAGTGTTTTATATGCATCTAGAGAGCTTTGGTTTATAGAACGGTACACAACTTAGGTTGGCTCAAACAGAACCAGTATGTAAATGTTGTGGAATCTTTGGAAAAGAATGCCTCTTTCTTGGAGGATAACAGAGATTGTTGGATATAAGCTTGGAGCTCCATGCCCTGAGTAGAAGACTTTACAAAGTTAATACAGAAGAAGCAGAGCTAAGGGACAGAGAGAGAGAGAAAAAGACTTGTTAGCTAAAACCTGATATTTGAGCTGAAACCTGGATCCATCCAGCTACAAACTACTCTTGAGTTGTTCAGTTACACAGGTCAATACATTGATTTTATTTCCCCTTAAGCTGATTTGAATCAAACTTCTGCCACTTATAATCAAAAGATGTTCACCTATAAATGCATCAATAAGCTTTGCTGGATATAAAGGACAAAGTTTGGAAAGGAATGTTTGTCCTCCTGAGGAGAATTACTCTTGCTTGCTCTGTGTATTGCCATTGTAGGTTAATTTGAAAGAACAACAAAAATCACCTTTCACTTTCAAATTATCTGTATTATAGCCCATTTTGGATACATGATATACTATGATTAGGAGTTTATTACTGTTATTTATTACTCTTTGTTTTTAGGTTGTACTTTCCAAATTTATTTATTATATTTTTATTTGATTTCACTATTGTATTTTGTTAGGTTATATTATTCATTTGGGTTTCTGTTTTATTCATTATGTTATTTATATTTTAATGGATGACGTATCTTGAAATTAACCTGCATAGGACTCTAGTGTGTAAAATAAATGAGAAGAGAGGTACTTTGGTGACTGAGAGAATGGTGGGGCCTAAAACACCTCCATCTAGACCTGGAGCTCCACTAGACATTGTTTGAAAAATACTGGTTTAAGGCTCTGAAATCTTCAGTTTGTTCCTCCCCTTCCCCCCTCCCCTTTCCCCCTATCCTTTCTCCCCTCCCCTTCTCTCTCCTACCCCCTCTGCCTCCCCTTTGTCTGAGTCAGATAATCATATGTTTTTAAAAGTCATGTAGAATTTAAAGATATGTTTTAAATAATGATTAATATATTAAAGCTAAAAATAAGTTTGAAATCAATGAGAAAATTACTATTACTACCTTCCCGAGAAGCCATTCCTGGCTTGACTCTGCCACACTCCCGGTCCCATTCCCTAATGAAGAATAAACCACTTGCAACATGTTTAGGTGTTGCTATTGATACTACTTCCACATTTCTAAATGTAATGCTTGAATTGCCACTTCTTTTAATTGTTCATTCTAGATACCATGCATTGAATTCTAGTAGACAAGAATTTAGCTTTTATGTAAGTATCACTTCCAATTATTTTCTATGCATCTTCCCAATGTAGTTACAACACAATTATTCAATAGCCAGGATTTATTTGAGTTATTTTGGCTATTTAATGGTATTCTCTGCTAGTCAGAAACTGCATTATTATTATATATTTTTTATAACTCTTTCCTTTTCCTGGACTTGTTCAAATTTTTTCATTTGCTTGGTTTTCAAAATACACCTATTACTCGTTATCCCCAAATTCAAATAGATCTGTCAGTCCCTGTCAATACAATTTTCCAAATGGTCAATTAAAATAATCTTTCAGTTTTTTCTCCTTTATACTCTCCTACCCCATGATCTATCCCTCCAGAGTCTTCTCTTCTTTTCCATTCTATAGTGGATGCTCTTATGATTTGCTTCACAGTTATCCTGAAATTTCTCTCACCATCATTTTAGAATTTATCTCTCTGTTCACATGTGCTGGATCGCTTATACACTGAATCTTTCATTTTTGCCCTTCTATATTCATTCTATTTGCTGCACAGATTCCTGGTAGTTTTCTGTAAGAAGTGCACAGAAATTAACTTACAAAATGTTTTGCATGTCTGAAGTTACTTTTGTTCTGTTACTTAATTGATAATTTGGCTAAGTTTAGAACTTTAAATTGAAAATAATTCCCCTAAGACTTTTTGCATTGCTTCTAGGGTTGGTACTTAAAAGTTTGAATAGACTTGCTCTTTCCTTGTGGAAATATTTAGAATCTTGTCTCTATTTCTTATTGTTGGTAGGTAATTGTCCATGGATCTCTAGCATTTCTGCATGTCTTGTGAACTAAGGCATTGATAGCCTTTCATAGCAACTATTCTTTCAGAGATGTTTGTATAGGCAACAGCCTTGGAAGATAAAGTGTGTCTTTAACAGAGGACCTGTTTGTTTTTTATCCAGCATAATAAAAACAGTGTCTCCCTTTGGTGCAAAGTTCGGGCAGGTTTCTTTGAAGCCTACTATAAAAGAATGGAGTTTCCCAAGCTCAAGTTTTTTTTTAAACTTTTTAAATGTTTTTATTTATTTTTGAGACAGAGACAGACAGAGCATGAGCAGGGGAGGGGCAGAGAGAGAGGGAGACACAGAATCCAAAGCAGACCCCAGGCTCTGAGCTGTCAGCACAGAGATCGACGCGGGGCTTCAACTCACAGACTGTGAGATCATGACCTGAGCTGAAGTCAGAAGCTCAACTGACTGAGCCACCCAGGCACCCCCCAAGCTCAGGTTTTCTTAGCTGTGACACAAACTCAAAGCATGTGCAGCATCCACCTGGATGCTCTGCATTGTCCCCTTGGGACTTGGGGAACAAGGAGAACCATGTGACTATGAAGCTTATGTTGTTTGCTGTGTTGTAATAAAGCTCCTTGTCTCTAACCCAGAAGTCTCATGTCTTTTGCCAGAATCTATGAAACTGTGGCAGGCAATCTTGTTTGCTTGCAGTAACCAAAAACCTTCATGGTTATTGACAGTGATAATTGGCTGTGAGCCTTTTACTTTATTTTAAGGACACTCGGAGCTTTTATATTAGGGTTCTCCAGAAAAGCATAACCAAAAGCACCATTGGGTGATGACCGGAGTGGCTGGGGAAATAGGCCAACTAGTATCCAAAGAACAGGTCATCTCAATTTCTTCATTGGTAAAATCATCCTTTGCTGATGTCCATTTGTGTGCATTCACATGGGATACACATACCTTCATGTTTTTGCCTATTCTGAGAGGTCTGTCTTTACCAGATTTTCTTGTCACCACTTTTCTAACCATGTTCCTTCCATGTCCCTGACCACTTAGCCAAACTATGTGCTAAAGCCCACGAATTGGCATATAATCACACATATGGCCATTTCTCCTTCCAAGCGAAGTGAGCAATTTCTGCCAAGAAGATTTTCCCTTACCACTGTTCTTCAGTGATGTCCCGGGAATGGGCTATAGTGCTGCAGCTCTCTACTTTCGAGTGGCGCCTGCATATCCTGCACACCTGTATACCTGTAAACCTTCTCTTCCTCTGTCAACCTCTCATAGGGAACCCCACAAAAAGCCATAGGTGCAGGCTGTGAGAGAGAAAGCAGGAGTGGGGATCATGGAAATTTGGGCCATTTCTTCATGTAACTTGTCTCTTCAGGGCTTGCTCAGACCTGATTGGTTCTCCAATTTTTCTTTTTAATTTACTGTATCCTATTTACATGTCTTTGTCTTTATGTCCCATTTTCTAGGTTTCTTTGAATTGATCTTTCAGTACTTCTTTATTTTATAAATTAAGCTTTTTATTTTGAGATCATTGTAGATTCATGTCCAATTATAAGAATTTATACAGAGAGATCCTGTGTACTCTTTACCCACTTTTCCTCAGTGATAATATTTGCACAAACTGTAGTACAATCTTATAACTAAGGTATTAAAACATTTAAGTGGAGAACTTTTCCATCACTTCCTAGTTTCCAACCTACAAGCCTCCCTAGTCTGGGCCTTTTATAGCCACGCCCACTTTCCTTCTCCACCTCATCCCTAATCCTTGGCAACCACTAATCTGTTCACCACTTGTATAATTTTGTCATTTCAAGAACTAATAAATGGAATCATATGGTATGTAACCTTTTGGAATTGGCGTCTTTAAATTAGCAAAATTTCCTCAAGATTCATTATCAGTTGTCTGTTCCGTTTGAGACCTGAGTAATATTACATAGCTTGTTTGTTTAACCATTCAACTGTTGAAGGACATCTAGGTTGTTTCCAGTGTTTGGCTGTTAAGAATAAAGTTGCTGTGAAAATTCATGAACAGCTTCTTGTGTGACCATAACTTTTTTATGTTTGGGGTACAAATGCACAAGAGTGCTATTGCAAGATTGATGGTAGTTGCGTGTTTAGTTTCATAACAAACTACTAAACTGTTTTCCAGAGTGATGTACCATTATGTTTCCATCCATGGTACTGAATGAGTGGTTGAGCTTTTCTGCATCCTCATCAGTCTTTGATATTGTCGTTATTTTTTACTTAATCCATTCTGATAGATGTATAATGACATCTCATTGTGGTTTCAATTTATATTTACCTGATGTTGAATGATGTTGAATATCTTTTCATGTGCTTCTTTGCCATCTGTATATCTGCTTTAGTGAAATGTCTGTTCCTGTCTTTTGCCCATGTTCTAACTGAATTGTTTTGTTTTGTTTTGTTTTGTTTTGTTTTGTTTTCTACCATCAAGTTTTGACCAGTATGTATTTTGAACTTTTTATTTTGGCTTTCTCTGTTTTGAAGAGATCTTTCTCATCTGATTCTAATAATGAGATCTTGATCTTTTTTAATGGATACATTGGCTTTTTATCTTTCTGAGTATTAATTACACAGAATTTTTTTAAAGAGTTTGACATCTGAATTTTTTTTATCTTTGATATTCCTTTCATTTGTTTTACTTCATCATTTCCCTATTGAGGCTTTCTTCAAATATCCACTGATTTGTGGTTTAGGCCTGTCCCTCATACCGTGGGGCCTGCCACAAGACTGTAAGTGGAAGCCTATATACCATATATCTAAATATTTAGAAATTATAATTCCAGCTAACAAACTGTTCAATTCTCCTACCTTGATAAGTATACTTTCAAAATTGTGACAATAATAATTTTGTAAGTATGTAAAGCTGGTTTTCATTTGACTGGAAGTCATTAAAACATCAAAGATGATTGAAGTTAATTATTATGGTTCATGTATGGGTGTTCTATAGATCTGTAGATGTCTGGACAAGTAATTAAATAAAAACATAACTTTTGAATTATTATATATTCTTCAAACTATTTTTTTTGCTTTTATTTCAGCAAATATACTAATTATGTTGTTATAGTGAAAATTTTTGCATAATTTGTTTTTGCCAGTAATGATCTAAAAGAATTAAAAATAGTCATAATTGTAGTCAAAGTGTATACAATTTGAACATATTTTCATCAGAAAATGTAAGTTAATGTAAGAAAGTAAAAATTTAATTTCTCATGTATATTGCCAAATTCATTTTTATTCAAGATATGTAGGATGCAGATGTTTATAGTTTACTGCACTGGCTCTGAGATAAGTCTAAAGTGAGAGGCATCATGTGTTCTTTAATACATTGAGTTTTTTGTGCTTATGCTATGTGGGGATCTTTAAATGGAAGGCTAGGGAAGAGGCCACAGAGCTACTCTTTTAATGAATGGAAAACCACTCTGGTTTTCCATCTGTTACTTGAGAAAGGCACTAAAAAGACATTTTTCTGTGTGTAATAGTGGGACTTTTCAACTTGTAGGTTTCCCTTTGTAGAGAACAAGCATAAATCTGGCCTTTTGTTGGATTCTCAATGGTCATTACTTAGATGTCTTCTCTATAGGTAGGTCATTTTCTCAGAGAAGAATTCTCCAATCCCTTCTGCCTGTTAGAATTCTTAAGTAGAATAAGTGAAAGACCTGGGATTTGGGGGTGGAAAGAGCTCTTATTCAGACTCCCTCACAATCCTCCTGAGTTCCACGCTTTACATACCCATCTTTCACAATGTTTATTTATTTTTGAGAAAGATAGAGACAGACAGAGCATGAGCTGGAGAGGGGCAGAGAGAGAAGGAGACACAGAATATGAAGGAGGGTCCAGGCTCTGAGCTGGCACAGAGCCCAACTTGGGGCTCGAACTCATGAACTATGAGATCATGACCTGAGATGAAGTCGGTTGCTTAACCGACTGAGCCACACTGGTGTACCACACAATTTCTGACTACATTTCTTAGAGCAAAACCTGGTTAGTGGAGAATGAGAACTGGAGTATCAAACTTCATATATACAGGCTTTCAACCAGACCTTCTGGTTAGGGACAAATCTCTTCTTCTACCCCTTTCTTGGTACTCTAAGTCCTTAGCTTTTCAGGGGTGTGGGTAAGGAAATCAGTTTGCCTTTTGGTATTCTCCTCTGCTAGACTGGTTTCCTGAACTCTGGTAAGTTGGTCATCACTCCATTTATTTAGTATTTTGTAAACCCCACTGCTATCTCTAGTTCATTTTTACCTTCTTTCTGATTTTGTGAATTGATCGACTTTGAATGTGTTTACTCTGGTATTCAATGGAATTTTGGAAAGAAAGGAGATAAGTCTACCATGTTTACCTGAAAGTGGTATCTATCACCTTTTGGAATTTTAAATCCCCCCGTAAAGGGTAGGATATTTTAGTCATGTTTGTTTGCAAGTGCCATCATCCAATCATGACTCACTTAAGCAAATACTATTATTGCTAGTAGCAGGAGAATTTACTGGAAAGTCTCAGGATTCTAGCAGGAAATAGAATTCATTGAGGTAGCTCAAGAGGAAGGAATGCTTACTGAGATATGGGCAGAGCTAAAGAAATGAGGGACGGTTGAGATACCCAGAGACCAGTAACAGAGGGAAACCAGTACCACTTCTAGGGCTACAGAGAAAAGGGAGAAAATAGTGTTACTAGCACCTGATGAGAGTTGTAACCTTAAGGGGGGGATTACCTAGGAGGAATTGTAGTCATGGAGGGATGTAGCTACTAGTAGAAAGCACAGAAGCATAAAGGAAAACAGTAGAGAAGAAATACTCTAGCTTTTCTTATCTCTACCCTTTGTAGATCTGCAGATGCTTCCACAGGCCAACTCTAATGGAAGCCAGGCATCAAGACAACCAGAGTGATGCACTGTGTCTTGGTGAGCTCCTGGAGCCCAGGTCAGGTAAGAGAAGGCAGGAAAGATCTGGGGAAAAGTAGAGTAGGTGGAGTATAACCAGTACCAAAGGACAATAGAGTACCTTAATGAACAAAGCTGCTATACCTCAGAAAGCTCAACAAGGTTGAGTACCTCAACAAAAGCTGCTATACCTCAAAAAGAGTGGGAATCCAGACAGTTTCAGCAAATTTAGAGCTTCACGGAACTTTATTGCTAATGCTTTTTATTGATATGATACAGTTCCCAATACTCTTAGTCTCCAATTAATTCAAATTCTTGACAAAGTTTTTTTGGCCATGAGTCAGCCAGTCTAGGCTCTTTCCCTTATCAAATACCACCTATGATCTAATTAACTATGCCCAGGAGCTTATATCTTATAGTATGGATATGGAGGTAGTGGTCCAAAACTAAGAAGGCAGTTTTAGAGAGAAGACCATGGCTGGAAATGTACCCCAAAAGGTATCAACTACTCAAATGTAGGAATAGTTACCCTATATTTACAGGAAGTCATTAGCATAGTATCAGAGCTCTCCTCTTAGGACAGAGGGGGAAGATAGTTAATTTTAGGCACTGTAACTAATGGTCAGGAGAAAAAGAAAGTACTAAATGTATGTGTGGAAGTGGTGGAAATATTGTCTAATTCTCAACCTTGATTATTGTTAAGGGCATGTAGGCAGTACATAGTGGGTCTTCAGGCAACATTGTGGGTGGTACTCCCCTGGAATTTTGCAAAGTGGCAACCTTGCTTTCAACTTTGCCAAAGGAATTATTCTACCTTAAAATCACTTGCGTGGCGTTCTATAGATTTTGTGCTTCGAGGCTGGAGCTATCCTGGAACAAAGTTGTATCTCCCTCCATGTTCACAATCCATGGAAAGTGGAGGAGCAAAACAGAGCCTGAAGTAGCTTGGTAGGGGGGAATGTCCATAAAGAAACACCAAAAGGTAACAGAACATATTCAAGAGGTTTCAAGACCCAGCTATTTGGGAAAAGCACAATACTATTGAAATATCAATTGAGAGCTTTCCTATGATGGGATGAAACGCTGTTGTACTCCAAGCTATTTGTTACATACGACCTGTAGGAAAGATAGAAAATTCACAAAGGTTATTTGGTGACCGATAATTTTAGCCAAGTGATGTGGGAAGATCTGTTTTCCTTATCTGACTCTTACAGTGATAATGGGATTTAAAAAATACTGTAGAGCAGTGGTTTTTAATGTGTGGCCCCCAGACCAATAGCAACAGCATTACTTGGTAACTTAGACATGCAAATTCCTCGACTGGTAAGAGTTTGATAACCACTGCATCAGAATCCCTGATGGATTTGTCACAACTCAGCTTGTCACATGCCCTGCCCCGCTCCCCAAGAGTTGCTGACTTAGCAGGTCTGGACTGGGGCTTAGAGATACACTACTATTGAGGAGAAAGTTTTCTTAAAAAATGGTTTCCAGGGGCGCCTGGTGTGGCTCAGTTGGTTGAGCGTCTGACTTCAGCTCAGGTCATAATCTCACAGTTTGTGAGTTCAAGCCCTGTGTCAGGCTCTGTGCTGACAGCTCGGGGCCTGGAGCCTGCTTTAGATTCTGTGTCTCCCTCTCTCTCTGCCCTTAACCCACTTGCATTCTGTCTCTGTCTCTCTCAAAAATAAACATTAAAAAAAAAGTTTCCACCCTAAGATTGGTAAATATATTAGAAAAAGGTTTTTGGACTAGTGAAACAGCATGTGTTTCATATAATCCTTAGGAGGACACTTCCCAGACAGTTGGATTGTCTACATCAAAATACAAAGATTTTAAATTTGGCAAGGATAATGTTATTTGCTTTGGGATAGTGAAGTCTTAAGAAATATTTTATAAGATCTTAACCCAGAAATAGCTTCAAGAGTTCAGAGTGTATTTTGAATTTAGAAGAAAAAACAAATAAGACCCTGTGTATTACATATGTAAATAGTATTCTAATTAACTGAATTTGAAAAAAACTGGTTTTTCTTATGAAATTGTCCATTATTTAATGTTTTAAAACTGTTCATAGGCCCAGAACTTGCTATCTGTATGCATTAGGGGGCTGTGTAGTTACTAACACAGATGTACCAAGCCAGTGAAACGACTTTGGAAAAACATCAGTGAGTCTTAGGACATTGGGTATTACCACAGCATCCATTACTAAATGGCTCTAATATCATGGTAGATAGAAGATTTATGTTTTGTAGTCAATGAGAACGGCCATGACACACATTTTCCTCCCTTTCATAACTTAATTACTGTCACCACATATTATTATCAGCCATTACCACAGATTCCAGAATATGGAAAGTTGCTGGAGCTGGAGCAAAGGAGCCAAGTAAAACACCTGCAAGGGATTTCAAAAGTGATTACAGTTTAGTTGCTATATTTTTAGTGAAAAATACAGATGATGAAGCAAAGAAGCATCTGTTCTTTTTTCTCCTGGCTCTGTGCGATGCTGTCTCGTGCATTTGCCTTGTAACTTCAATCAGCCCCCCTCCTGCAGAGCGTGCTGTACTTCATACATATGGTCACTCAACAAATGCTTAGGACTTATAAATATTTACTAAAGAAAGTATGATCAATGTCTGTTAGCAACAGTTTTTGGAGCAGATGCTGTTTTCGGAACGTGGCAGTCATCACAGGGATGACAAGAATGTAACATTTCTGTGCTAACACCTGACAATTGTATGATTCTTCTCCAGTTTTTAAGGAGTTTTGTGTATAATATTTTATGTCACCCTAGCCCCAGTCCTGGGATTAGAACAGAAAACAATGATCTCCACAGTAAAACAACAGAAACCTGTATTGAGTGTCTTGACCAAGGTCTCAGAGCTAATTAGTTGCAGGGGGGGTGGGGAGGGGTGGCATTTATATGCAGGCTTTTTATTCTCCAGGTCAACATTTAAGATTTAAAACAAATATTGAAAGCAATGCATTTAGGGTTTGGTATTATCACTTTTTTCTTTCTAGAATCTTGAGTTAATCTTTTCCCTTTTCCACTTGGCAATGAGAACAGAATTTTTTTTCAAATAACTTTCCAAAAGCACAACTAGCTGCCACATTAAGGATTGAGGTGAGAGAAGCCTAGCCCAAAGTCCAGGTCCATTTCAGATGTTGGGATCGCTGGACGGTAGATATGCTACTTGGTGAACTATAGCCGTTCTGTGGGGCCCTTCTTCCACTGGCTTCTTGGTTCTCTTCTCTAGTCCCTTCTTCTCCAGCCCTGGCCTGGACAGCCTACCAGGGATGTGCTCTTTCCAGAAAACAATGTGCTCTTTTGGTGAAACTAACTTTAAATGCTGCTGCCTTCTTCCTTAGATGTTGAAAATTGCTATCTCTATATGAAAAGGGACTGTAGAAAATGCCTTGGAAGAATAACAACACAGCACATATCCCACAGAGCAGCATGGCTGCTGGTCTTGCTGGAGAGGAACCTGAGAAACTTCCATAAGATTCCTGGAGTTCCATTGTTAGTTTCACATAAGCTAAAGTAAAATTGGGCAAACAAAGAGAGCGTATTCAATTTTAGCTTGGACTATAAAGTAAAACAGAAATAAACGGACATGATTCAAGTTTTCCCTCGAGGTGCCTGCAAGTCTTGCACAAAGTATATTGGCATAAATAAAGTCATACTTGTGCCTGGTGATGTAGATAGGTTATATTTCTAAACATTTTGTGTATATAGCTCATAGGAGATATTATTGCAAGTTTATTTTTAAGAAGCTTTATTTTTAACACCAGATTTACCGACCATGAAACATGCTAGACACTAAAGTTTTATTTTAAGCAAAAGAAGAGGGGGAAAAAAGCCAAAAAACTGCCCTAAATTGTTTACTCCACTACAGAAATGCAGATTGCTCTTCACAGGTCCTGACAAGCTCTATCCAAGGCATTCTTTTCAAGGTAGACAGTGATGTGGCGTTTTTGATCTTGGCAGGGGAGAGAAATTCTTCTATTTAGTTTAAGAGTAAATGGATTTGTTACAGGTTAATAAACAGTTTGTAGAATTGCTAGTAAGGTTAAAAATTGAGGCTTGAAGAATTGTTTTAATAGCCAAAGGTCAACAAGACACTACGGAATCGTAAAGCTGCTGGTGCCAAAAATCAAGGTGTCCTGTCACAACCAGGGGGCCGGTGTGGTCATGCAGCACTGACAGCAGAAACAGGCATCTTTAGGACATGACTTGCTGCAGAACCAGTGGAAGCAGCAGAATCCCAGGCTCCACCTTCTTGCTGCCTTCCACATGTCATGAAAGTCCATCTAACAGTAGACTTGGTCACATCCAGAGTGCTAGCTGCAAGGGAGTCTGGGAGATGTTGTTTTTTTTTTTTTAAGGTTTCTAGCATAAAAAGAACATTATTCCATCACATTTTACCTATCTGCTCCCTTATATGGGCACTGAGATTGCTTTCTTTCTTCAGCTACAAAACTTCAGTGAAACTTCTTCTGGACTATATGATATTTTCTCTGAGATATATACCTAGAGGTGGGAACACATGGTTGTAGTATGTAGGCACACTTTTTTTAATGTTCACTTTTTTTTTTGAGAGAGGGAGAGGCAGAGTGCACGTGGGGAAGGGGCAGAGAGAGAGAGGGAGACACAGAATTGGAAGTAGGCTCCAGGCTCCGAACCGTCAGCATAGATCCCAATGTGGGGCTTAAACCCATGAACCATGAGACCATGGCCTAAACTGAAGCGAGACACTCAACTGACTCAGCCACCTAGGCACCCTGAGGCACGCTTTTTTTTTTTTTAAACTGAGTACTGCCTTAATATTACTGTGAGAATGATTCCACTAGTCCTGCAAAAGTTTAATGTATAAATAACTTGACATTTGTATATACTATTATCAAAAATGAAGTTTCTACTTTCAAGCTTATTTATTTATAAAGACAAACAGTAGATTCTTATTTTTTAACTATTTTGGCTGAAACAGTATAAAAGAAGATAAATCAATAGGAATGCTTTGTTGAAATTTTACTTGCTTACATAAAAATGGGCAGTAGTGTAGGGCAGTAGAGAACACTCTAGGCCCCATGTCAGGTGAAACTTAGATCCTGCATGTAGGACATGGGGCAAGCTCCTTAACTCTCTTTGAGACTAATTTCTTTGAGCACCCCCCAAATGTTGGCCATGATAATAAGAAAATTGTTGAAGAATTGGAGTTAATGGATAAGAAGCAATCAGGACATGGGGTGCCTGGTGGGTCAGTCAGTTAAGTATTCGACTTCGGGTCAGGTCATGATTTCACGGTTCATGGGTTGGAGCCCCACATTGAGCTCTGCACTGACAACTCGGAGCTTTGGGTTCTGTGTCTCCCTCTCTCTCCACCCCTTCCCTGCTTGTATTCTGTCTCTCTCTTAAAAATAAGCATTAAAAAATTGTAAAAAATCAATCAGATCAATGCCTGGCACATACTCCTTGGACAGGAGATGTTAATTATTCCAGTGAGCGCCCATGGACTTCTCCCTACAGCAGATCATCTACATGTCCCATGTAAATGAATTTTGTGGCAAACAGAGGCCTAGGTTGTTGACTGCCAGAAACTAAGTTCCCAGAGGCTAGGTGCTCATCATTGCTGGAAGAGTACAGAGTGAAAGATAAGACGAAATCTGCCTTTGAGGACCTCAGAATGCAAAGGAGATAGAACACACACGTGCCTTTTGTTTTTTGACTGTGTGGTTGACCACGGGGAAACATGTAAAGAGGAGAGCAGGTGCAGGTGTAACGCTTGATAGTGCAGCCTTCCAATCTCGCAGTGGGGACTTGAGGCCTGAACCAGCCCTTCCCCGGCCCCATTTCATGCACGGGTGTGTTGTGTCCTCTCAGCTGTCCTGACAGTTCCTCTCGGGGCTAAGTGGCCCTCTTTTCATTTTCCCATACCAAACTGCATTTCCTTTTAACATAGCTTACCATACGGTACTGTAATCTATGTTTTTATCTTAGGGATGATTAAATAGATTTGCTCAGTTATTTGGCCTTGCCCGTGCTTGAATTTCAGGTGGCATTTTTTTGGTCACATGATTTCTTTATCAGTTCAGATACCGTCAGCAGGCAGAGACCCAAGCAGCTATTTGAACAGAGTGAATTTAATGTAGAGAATAGTTAACTAGGTATAAAGTTATAAACTGTAACTGATGAAGCAAGAAGAGAATACCCATGTATCTCAGAGTGGCAGCTGTGGGAAGCCACTCCCATCCCTAGCTAAAGTGGGGGCCAGAGTCATGAGGTTGAAATTCCTAAAAGGCAGAAACTCAGAGAAGGGGCCTGTGGAGGTGCAACTCATGTGGCTGGAAGGGGGCTGTTCAGCAGTTGGTGTTGGTGTTCCCCAGAAGACTGTGATTGGCCCTGCAAGTGTTCGAAAAACTGCCAACCTCATTCGGCTGCTGGTACAGCACTGGAAGGAAGTACCTGGCCAGGTGAAGAACGTGGCTGGGGTGTATTGGAACTGCAAATGCACAAAAGCAGTAAGAATCAGGAAGGCACAAGTTCTTACCTCCTTCTCCAGCCTAGCCTGCGCCATCTAGCGCCCCCTGTTGACAGAGCCTAGCAGGGAGTCGGAGGTAAAGCAGAAATTGGATTTATAGTCACCACTCCATTTGCCTGAATCACTATAAAAAGATGGGTTTGGAGCTGAATGACAAGAGCATAATAACGGACCTATTTCTTAAAACACTTTGTGTTACATTTAAAAAACTAGGACCCATATCCATATCTCGTCCACAGATAAATGGATACACAAAATGTAGTATATACATTTAGCAGAACATTGTTCAGCCTTTAAAAAAAGGGATGGAAATCTTGCCATGGGCTACAACATGGCTGAACTTTGGGGACATTTTGCTAAGTGAAATGAGCCAGTCACAAAAGGACAAAGACTGTTAGGATTCCACTTTTATTAAGTATCTAAAGTAGTCAAACACAGAAAAAAAGAATGGTAATTGCTGGGAATTGGGGAAAGGGGGAAATTGGGAGTTGTTTACTGGTTATAGAGTTTGTTTTACAGAGATTAAAATGTTCTCAAGGTCTGTTGCAGAGTAATGTGAATATACTTAACACTACTGAACTGTACACTTAAAAATGGGTAAGATGGTAAATCTATGTAGTTTTTGCCACAAATTAAAAAAATATTAAAAATTAGGATCCATTAAATACTGGCTATTTCTAAGACATTTTAGGTCTCTTCATGAATTTCTCAGCCTTATTTTAATGT
The DNA here is from genome assembly GCF_018350195.1 of Panthera tigris. Lineage (NCBI taxonomy): Eukaryota > Metazoa > Chordata > Mammalia > Carnivora > Felidae > Panthera > Panthera tigris. The sequence goes on from NC_056667.1 coordinate 182,728,650, forward strand.
TTTTCCACATTACTTTGTGAAAAATCCTCGATCCTTATCCCATATTGCTATGGGATAATCTTTGATCTCTTCTTTATTGTTATTTGAATAATATTCAGGGTACAAATGATAAAAGAAAGCAACTGTTTATGAAATGTAGTTGCAAAATAAGACCATCATCTTGCAAAAATAGCTCTGTTCTACAGCTGCTTTTAAGACTCTGTATCAATAGAATGGTCCAAAGTAAAACAAATTGTTTAGGAAACCAGCACAAACATTTTAGTTAGGTTTACAGGACACAATGAAATTTCTTTGTTGAAATCTTGTGTAGTGGAGCCAGGTTTATGCTTTTCCATGCTCCATTCTCTGTTACATTGCCTGCTGGAGCCAATCTTTGCCACACTGCCTCATAAACCTTTACAGTAAATATTCCATTATTGGACACTGGGGTGGAGAGTGATGGAAGGGAATGTAATTGTTTTAGCTTTAAATTTACCCTTCAAATTTGTCTTTGACATACAGCACAAGAGCAGCCTGTAAGTCATGAAGATGTTCACATCTCTGGAGGCTGGATTGCATTTAAACCATTCCAGATGGATGAGGGAAGTGCCTTAGGAGAAGGAAGAAGCAATCCCACAACCCCTCTTAGTAACTCATCCCCTGTTTGACAAATCTTGCCACTGGGTCTTTGTAGTTAGTCCCACTTATCTGCTGCGATCCCCACCCCCAACTTCTGGTTTCATCATTAATGGAGATTGGAACCAGCTGGCCTCCCTCTTCTGTGTAAGGGGTTTTTATAGATGTGAAAATGATTATTCAGTTTTTCTTAAACTACTCTGCTGAATAATACTGTCCACTAACTTTGCCCATAAATTTTATTTTTCAGATCTTTCAGTGATCTTTCCGATGCTTCTCTAAATCTTTTGTAACTTACCATACTGGCTCTCAACTTGTGGAATTCTAGTTTTCATGGAAATCTAATACATTTCTAAGCATTTTTGAGATTAATGGAAGGACTACTCATTATTATACAATAGTCGCTTAAAAAATAAATATCCTTATTAAATCATTTTCTAAATCTTTGTGGTTTTCCTGACAAAAAGGAAAAAATACTCTCACCACTTTGTGCCAAGCTGTTAGCCCTCATCAGTTCCGGTAGAAAGCTTCTTTTTGAGAGATTTTTAATCTATATGGAAAATAAGAAAGATCATAAAAAATATAGAAATATATATTGGTGGAAATGAGGATCAACTGGGATGAACATAAGTGTGAGAGGCTTTCCCCATATCATGAAGATTCTTTTTGCTATTTTCTTATTTTCTTTATAATAAATGCAAAGAAAAAAGTTAAAAACACCTAAAATCACATCATTTTGAGGCATGAGGATTGGACATATTAATGACCATCTTTTTGTGTTTATTTTCACGTACTTATACTTTATCTTAAATGTGATCATGTTATTTTTCTTTGTCCCTTTTTAAAATCATTTTTCTGTATGCATTCTTATCTTCACATGCTCTTCCTTCTCTCCCAAATATCTCTTTTATCCCTCCAGTCCTTTTTCACTGACATGTAATCATATTTGAGTATGTATTTAAAGGCTTATCGTTGTTTGTCTTAGAGAAAATTATATAGTCTTTCATACACCTTGTTTTTCTCACTAAACAAATCATTATGGAAATTCCTGCCAGGCAACCCATACAGATTTAACTCATTTATTTTCATGGCTGCATAATGGTATGGCTGTAACTCAGTTGAGCCCCTCCTCCATGCATGTTTGTAAGATTCTTAGCTGCTATATCAGGTTAGATCTCCAGAATGTGGTTCCATAGCCAGTAATATATCAGAACAGGACAACAGAAGGCATTAAATGAAAGTAAATTTTCCACCTTACACATAAATCTAGAGAAAAAAAATTACAAAAACTAAAAAAAGAAAAAGGAAAAGATTAAAAATAAAAACAAAAAATTAAAAGGGAAAACTAATAAATCCAAAAACTGGTTCTCTGGGAGAAAAAAATCAGGAAAATTGACAAACCATTGACCAAACTGACACAGAAAATAAAGAAAAAACTTAAATACACAAAATTGGAGGTCACAAAGTAAAGGTTCAGAAAGAGAAAGCTTTAAAAATTATAAAAGACTACTTTGCACAACTCTCCGCAAATAAATTTAAAATGGATGAATTTCTGGTGTAATATGATTTTCCAGTAGAAATGGAATATCTAAATAGAGCAATTAACAGAGATGAAATAGAAAAATCAAAGAGCACTCCACTGTGAAGCCCAGATAACTTGACACAAGAATTTACTAAAACTTTAAAGATTAGTTTATCCTAATAGTACTTAAACTATTCCAGAACGTGGTTTAAAAATAAATCTTGCAAATTCTTTCTATGAAGTAAATTGATCTCAAAACTCAACAAAGTTTTGTGTACTTGAAATTAACATAGTCTTGTGTGTCAACTATCCTCAAGAAATCAACCGACAGAATTTGTACCCCAAAATAAAACTACTGGTTAGTCTCATGACCATCAAGTTAAAATGCTCCAAATAAAAATTAGGAATTTATTAGCCCATTAATAAAGACAAGACTAAATGAAGTTGTTTTCCTGCAATGTAAAAGTTCAACATTAGAAGATCAGCTAATATCATCATTTTAGTAGAAATAAGGAGAAAAATAGATGCAGAAACATTATTTGACAAAATTCAAAGTTCAATAAAAGAGAAAATGGTGGATAACTTCTGTACAAGGTAAAATATGTATACCTCCACCTAAAGCCAGTTTAACTCCATGGGTGAGCATTATAGGATTTCCTGCTAAAGTCACAAGCGAGGCAAACATCTCCACACTGTATTTGAGGTGGTAAGCCACGAATTTAGATATGACAAAGTAATTAGCAGTAGAAGAATTGAAACAAAAAAGTAAAATTACCTCTATTTGCCGATGATATGATTATATATCTGGAGAGCCCCAAAGAATCAATAGGAAAGCTACTATAAACAAAAAGAATTTAATAAAGTAGTAATTTATGTTGCCATCACATAAAAATTAAACTAAAGTTAACTCTACAGGAAAATATATATAAATGTTCAATAGCATTCATCTTACTAGTGCCTCTCCAGATTCTAGAAAACCTCATTTCTTAGAAGAGTTTTCAGCAAGTGCTGATGGGAGTAATCTTCATTCTGTTATTACATGTCCACAATAGATTTTCTTTGGACTTTGTACTTCAAGGTCAGTTTGGATATAAATTACATGGCTCTCATTTTCTTGAGCAATTTAGATGTTACTCAGTTGTCTCCTGGGATAAAGTATTGGTGTTGAAAAGTATAATGTCAATCTGATCTTTTCTTCCCTTTTAAGTGACATAGTCTATTTGCCTACACACCCTCCCTTTTCTTTCTTAAATGTCCAATAGTTTTATTAGACAACATTTTGATATTGACTGGTTGGTTTGATTCGGTTTTTTTTTTTTGCAGGTATGCAAAATGCCCTTTAAATATGTAGATTGAATTTTTCTTCTGTTTCAGGAAACTTTCATTGAATTGCAGATCATTTGGTGACTCCTATTGCATATATGCTGAAGTTTCTTTGCCTTTCTTCTATATCTGTCAAATCCTTTAAAAAACTTTTTTTTCCTTTTCTTTTTGGTTTTTAAAATTTATTTTCTACTGTTATTTCTTATATGGCATTATTATTTGCTCCTGTGTATGTCTTAATTCTTGACATGCTTTGTTATTATTTCTCATTTTTCTTCTGTCAGCTCTCTTTTGTCCGACTATCTCATTTCTGAGATTAAAAAAACTATGATTTATGGTGTTATTTTATGGTTTCTATAATTGTCTTAAATTCTTTTGCTGCTTTAAAAGTTATAAATACATTTGTATTTGTGCATGTATTTGGGAATACCTTTATTGTTTGCTGCAGTATTGTTCTGCTCTTACCTCACTTACTGCTTATAATAACTTTATAGGAAAATGAATTACAATTTTTTTTCAAGTGTTTTAGTGACATGTGGTTTCCTGAGTTTCTCAGGAAGGAAGGACAAGGAGTCAGTATAGTTAGGCTAGATACTTCAAGGCTCTCTTTTGTTCTTATCGTGAAGCATTTAAAATATTACAATCTTGTACTGAGACCTGTCATCCGTCCCCCTTTCTTCCCTTTTGCACCTCTCCTCTTGCTGCATCTACTGTTGGTGCGTCCCCCGCTGTTGTAACCCGCTCGTTGTCCTGACATGGGCCATGGACCAAGCCAACCAAGGCTCTTGGTGGGGCTGTAGGTTCCCCCAAGATTTAGCTATGACTCTGATTTAAACCTTGATTTGAAGGTCAGTCCCTTAGCTCTCTGCTGGAGGGTCACTTTGCCCCCCATTCAGTGACCTGTTCCTCTCCATAAATAGGCCACCAGCACTCAGCTGTCTTCTCAGTGCCTGCTGACCCCATGCTCCTCGGGGGCTGATGGAGACAGGTTGGGTTGGGAGTGGCATGGGTAACTTTCTTAGTTCCTCTGTTGACAGCTGCCCTCATTGCCCTGGGGAATCTGGGTGCTTCTCTTGATGCACTGCCCCCTCTCCAATATCTGTGTTTTAACTGTTGAAATAGAATCTTTTTAGATAACTGCTTGTGTCTGATTCTCTTTCGACCATTTTTTTTCTGTGTATGTAAATACTGTATTTTGAATTTTTTTTTTATTCTCCAGATTGTCAAACTTTGTGTTCAACAGCTTTTTGGTCTTTTAAAAGGCCTCCTTCTTACAATAGAAGGTCTGGATTTTGTACTTTAACTTCACTATGATTGCTAGGCATTTAATAATAACATTTAGAAATTTGTCTTCCTGATTTTTTGCTTGCTGTATCTCTCTTCCCTCTAGAGCAGCACATATGAAAAACTGTCATTGTGTTTGCCTAAATGCTTGCAGAAAGGATAATGAATATTCAAAAGTGTGTCATGGAGGTTGTAAAAGAAAATTGTCCCAAATCTGATCTGATCTGGGACAGATCTTTTGTGTGATGTAGTTCACAGGGAGAAAAAAAATAACGTTTCTGATAAAATGTGTAACCTATTTTCCAAGGAGCTTTAATGGAATTAAAATTTATTCTGAGAACCCAGTCACCTACATACTCAGCTGATACCTGTTAAGAATTTAATAAATTTTACCAACTATTCTTTTCTTTTTGACTTGAGCCAACCAATGATAATGTGACCCTATGTTTTTCAGAGAGGGGCAAATTTGGCCCCTAGGGAACATTCGGCAATGTGTGGGAACATTTTTTTGGTTGTCACAACAAGGTGAGGGGAATGGGGATTGCTACTGGCATCTAGTGTGTAGAACCCAATGATGCTGCACAGGACAGCCTCCCTGCCCCCCACCCCCATGAATTGTGAGGTCCAAAATATCGGTAGTGTTAAGCTTGAGAAACACTGATATAGCCATTCTTTTTTCCAATAAATTTCTTAATGAATTTCTTTTTTTTAAATGTTTGTTTATTTTTGAGAGAGAATGGGGGAGGGGCAGAAAGAAAGAAGGAGACCTAGAATCCCAAGTAGGCTCTGAGCTACCAGTACGGAGCCCCACTTGGGGCTCGAACTCACTAATTGTGAGATCATGATTTGAGCCAAAATTAAGAGCTGCACGCTTAACTGACTGAGCCACCCAGATACCCCAACTCTTAATGAATTTCTTAATGAATCTTTGAGTTGGTATGTTGTATGCCTTTCCTCTTGGAACAAGATTTAGTAAAATTTTTATATATTCTCATGACTAATTTGCTTAAAGATTTTTGTGTGATTTTAAACAAGAGATTGGGGGACAAACCTCACTTAAATTCCTAAAAATGTTATCCTACTACACTCAGGCAGCTGAGACATGATCTGGGGTTAACGGATACATAATTCCCAGGCGAGGCAGGAAACTTCAGTCTTTTGCTTTAAGCAGGGACTTCTGGGGTCAGAGCTGATCATAAACTGGCACAGACCTGATTTGCTGTGCAGATGTTGACTGTTGAGACTAAGCCCAGAAACATGTTCACTACTATCTCCTAATTCTTAAGTTCCTAATTCAGCTTGGCCCATAGCCCATTGACTTGCCTCCTGGTTGCCGTGGTGCTCAAATTTAATTTTTGTTCTCAAGAAATTTGTTTTCAACAGCATCTCTCAGTTGCCTGTCTCTCCTGTCACCAAGGAGACACTGCTCTGTGGACACTGCCTTTCTTTCTGACCAAATCTTGTGCTTGTAGAAATGAGCCTTCTTTGCCTCTCCTACCCCCAGGAAGGTCAAAGAGGAAAGTCAGATGGTGGGGTGGGGAGTGGGAAAACCCAAGTGCATGCTCATCTTGCCTGTGGGGGATGTAGAGAACACGCAAGATGGCTTGTGAAAAAGCACAGTCTTCTCTCTGAGTTTTGCCAAATACCTAGGAGAGGAGTGAGTGTACCAGATCTTCAGTTTTGCAAGGCAGATGGAGGTATTGGTAGTAACACCTGGGTTCACAAGAGGAAAAAGGCAAGAAGAGAAAGAAAATTCTACAGAGTTGTTTGAAAGAGACTTTGGAGGGTCTTCTTTCTCTATATTTTCATGGGAAATAGAAAATGTTTTTTAAAGACACAGTTCATGTAGCAGAGACCCTGCGTCTAAAGAAAACCAATACAGTTTTCTTTCTGGAAAAAAAAAAAGAGGAAAAAAATAAGAGCTGAATATTCTTGTATTCAAGGGTACATAAAACTTATATGGAAGCTAGGGGAAAACATTTTCACAAGAAAATACTTTCCTTTAAAATGATGGCTTAAATGTACTTTTGCTTTGCTTGAGGAAAAGTGAGGACATTAGGAAAAAGTATGAGATTCTGAAAATATCCATTCCTTTAGACATCTTCTTCCACATGACTCTTAAATGAAAAATTAGGCACATTTCTAGGTATTCATGATTAGTACTTTGTGCTGTTGGCTCACATCTTGTATTTTATTTTTTTAGTAATAACAGGCTGCTGATTTTCTTCCAAGCACTCTCAAACCAGTAAGTGTTCAAATCCCAGCCAAACTGCCTGTAATAATCTAAAAATTCTCCTTTGTCCCAGCCAGCAGGCTCCCCTTCAATTTGCCTCTGATGCCTCTGCTCACTTCTCGACACTCTTCCCTTCACATTGCCTTTTTTTTTAAGAATAAAAATCTTAGTAATTCTTTGTGACACACCAATTTGGGCTACATTCTGAAGTCTTAATTATGTTACGATTTTTATTTATTTATTTATTTATTCATTTATTCATTTTTTTTAATGTTTATTTATTTTTGAGACAGAGAACGACAGAGCATGAACGGGGGAGGGTCAGAGAGAGGGAGACACAGAATCTGAAACAGGCTTCAGGCTCTGAGCTGTCAGCACAGAGCCTGATGCGGGGCTCGAACTCACGGACCGCGAGATCATGACCGGAGCCGAAGTCGGACGCTTAACCGACTGAGCCACCCAGGTGCCCCATGTTACGATTTTTAAAAGAAATTATTATATCTGGTCCAAACTTCCAAGTCACCTGTGCAGGTGTTATCATGCATAATATAGCAGTGGCATGGATTTGAAGGAGTGAATGTTCCTATCACATTTCTTAAGGTGGAAGATATTTTTGTAACAGAGAAATTAGGATATCTGATTCCATTCATGCAAACAATGGCAGCCACCAGAGGAAAATGAAATAAGGACCATTATCTCCCCTAAAATATGGTACAGTACCTGACACTGGGGTAGAATGGTGAACAAGAGAGTGTAGCATCTGCTCTCAGGGGACTTGCATCTAACGGGTAACACCAGGATATTTAACAGTGTGGAATGTGGTCTGAAAGAGGAAGTAGAGTGAATGATGGGACTTTACAATAAGGGCTTTAACTTACTTGTAGGGGAAGTGGGACTCTTTTTTGAGGGAAGAAACATCTAAGCTGAACACCAAAGGAAACACCCTTCTCTGTTTGTCCATCCAAATGAGGAAAGTAATGTAGCTAAGGGCTATTGTGCAAAGCAGGACTTGGGCTAAGACCAGAAGATTTATCTGTGTTGTGTGTATCTGTATGTGACTAAATTTTAATATGTACATGTCTTAATGGGAATTAATAATTAACAAAACTATAAGGCAAAATCACTGTAGAGAAGTGGGTAAATGGTTTACCCTTCTTGAACCCCACACTCTTCTCATGTGGGACAAAATCTTTTCCTCCTGCTCAGCAGCAGGCCAAGTAGACCTGGCTTCCTTCAGTCTCCCTTTTGAGTGGGGATTATTATTAATCAAAATTGACTTTTTTAAGGTGTCTAAAGTTAACAACTAGAAAATTCCTATTAGTCTTTGCATTGAAGAGAGGCAGAGAACCTGTGATATCATTCCCACTTGGGATTTGTGTGTGTGTGTGTGTGTGTGTGTGTGTGTGTGTGTGTGTGTATGTTTAAAATTTTAATTTCAATATAGTTAATATACTGTGTTATATTAGTTTTTGGTGTACAATGTAGTGTGCACGAAATAATTCTATATATTACTCAGTGCTCATCATGATAAGTGTACTCTTAATCCCTTTCACCTATTTCACTCATCCCCTCTCCACGCCTCCCCTCTGGTAACCATCAGTTCTGTGTAGTTAAATGTCTGGTTTTTGTTTGTTTCTTTTTTTGTTTTTTTTTTTTCTTAAATTCCATATATGAATGAAATCAAAAGGTGATTGCCTTTCTCTGACTTATTTCACTTAGTATTAGACCCACTAGAGACATCTATGTTATTGCAAATGGCAAGATTTCATTCTTGTTTGATGACTAATATTCCGTTGTATACACCACATCTGTTTTATCCGTTCATGTATTGATGGACACTTGGGTTGCTTCTATAACTTGGCTATTGTAAATAATGCTGCAATAAATATGCATATATCTTTTCAAGTTAGTGTTTTCATTTTCTTTGGGTAAATACCCAGTAGTGGAATTACTGGATCATATGGTAATTATATTTTTAATTTTTTGAGGAACCTCCATACCATTTTCCACAGTGGCTGCACTTTGAATTCCTACCAACAGTGCATGATGGTTCCTTTTCTCCACATCTTTGCCAACACTTGTTGATCCCTATGTTTTTGATTTTAGCTATTCTGACAAATGTGATATGGCATTTCATGGTAGTTTTGATTTACGTTTCCCTGATGATGAGTGATTTTGAGCATATTTTCGTGTGTCTCTTGGTCACCTGTATGTCTTCTTTAAAGAAATGTCTGTTGATGTCTTCTGCCCATTTTTTAAAAATGTTTATTTATTTTTGAGATACAGAGAGTGAGCAGGGAAGGGACAGAGAGAGAAGGAGACACAGAATCTGAAGCAGGCTCCAGGTTCTGTGCTGTTAGCACAGAACCCGATGTGGGGCTTGAACTCATGACCCAGCAAGATCATGACCTGAGCTGAAGTCGGATGCTTAACCGACTGAGCCACCCAGGTGGTACTTCTGCCCATTTTTAATTGGATTATTTGAGGTTATTTTTGTATTCAGTTGTATAAGTTCTTTATATATTTTGGATACTAACCCTTTATCATACATGTCATTTGTTAATATATTCTCCCATTCAGTAGGAATGTTGTCTTTTAGATTTGTTGATTGTTTTCTTTGCCGTGCAGAAGCTTCTTATTTTGATATAGTCCCACTAGTTTATTTTTTCTTTTGTTTCTCTTGCCTCAGGAGACATACTAAGAAAAGTTTTGTTATGGGCAATGTCAGAGAAATTACTGTTTGTGCTCTCTTCTAGGATTTTTATGGTTTCAGGTCTCACATTTAGGTCTTTAATCCATTTTGAGTTTATTTTTGTAAATGTTTAAAAATTTTGTAAATATTATGGTGTAAAAAAGTGGTACAGTTTTATAGTTTTGCATATAGCTGTCTAATTCTCCAGCACCATTTGTTGAAGAGACTGTCTTTTTCTCATTGTATATTCTTGCCTCCTTTGTTGAAGATTAATTGAACATATGATTGTGGGTTTATTTCTGGGCTCTGTATTCTGTTCTATTGATTTGTGTCTGTTTTTGTGTCAGTATCATACTATTTTGATAAATATAGCTTTTTACTATATCTTGAAATCTAGGATTGTGATACTTCCAGTTTTGTTCTTCTTTTTCAAGATTGTTTTGGCTCTTTGGGGTCTTTTGTGATTCCATACAAATTTTAGGATTATGTGTTTTAGTTCTGTAAAAATGCTGGTGGTATTTTGAAAGGGATTGCATTAAATCTGTAGATTGTTTTGGGAAGTATGGACATTTTAACAATATTTGTTATCCCAGTCCATGAGCATGGAATGAATATTTTCTATTTGTATCATCTTCAATTCCTTCATCAATGTTTTATGGTTTTCAGAGTGCTATTCTTTCACCTCCTTGGTTAAGTTTATTCCTAGGTGTTTAATTCATTTTGGTGCAGTTGTAAATAAGATTGTTTTCTTAATTTCCCTTTCTGCTGCTTTATTATTAATTCTATAGAAATGCAATGAATTTCTGTATATTGACTTTGTATCCTGTGACTATCTGAATTCTATCAGTTCTAGTAGTTTTTGATGGAGTCTTTAGGGTATTTTGTATGTAATATGTCATTTGCAAACAGTGAAAATTTTACTTGTTCCTTACCAATTTGGATGCCTTTTATTTCTTTTTCTTGTCTGATTGCTATAGCTAGGATATCTAGTACTATGTTGAATGCAAATGGTGAGAGTAGACATCCTTGTCTTGTTCCTGATCTTAGGGAAAAACTATGTTTTCCACCAGTGGGTATGATGCGAGTTGTGGGTTTTTCATATATGGCCTTGATTATGCTGAGGTATGTTTTCTCTAAATCTACTTGGTTTTAGGTTTTTTTTTTTTTTTAAATCATGAATAGATGTTGTATTTTGTCAAATGCTTTTTCTGCATTTACTGAAATGATCATATGGTTTTTATCCTTTCTCTTATTGATGTGATGGATCATGTTGATTGGTTTGCAGATATTGAATCACCCTTGCATCCAAGGAATAAATCCCACTGATAATAGTGAATGATTACTTTTAAGGTATTGTTGGATTTGGTTTGCTAATATTTTGCTGAGGATTTTTGTACTTATGTTAATGAGAGAGATTGGCCTGTACTTTTCTTTCTTTCTTCTTTTGTAGTGCTATTTTACTTGGTTTTGGTATCAGCGTAATGCTGGCCTCATAGAATGAATTTGGAAGCTTTCCTTTCTCCTCTGTTTTTTTGGAATAGTTTGAGAAGAGTAGGTATTAACTCTCTTTAAATGAATTTACCTGTGAAGTCATCTAGTCCTGGACTTTTATTAGTTGGGAGGTTTTTATTACTATTGAAATTTCATTGCTGGTAATAGGTCTGTTCAAATTTTCTTTTTCTTTCTAATTCAGTTTGGGGAGGTTGTATGTTTCTAGGAATTTATCTACTTCTAGGTTGTCTAATTTTTTGGCATACAACTCTTTTATAATATTTTCTTACAATCCTTTATATTTTGTGGTGTCAGTTGTTATTTCTCCTCTTCAATTTATTATTGTGTTTATTTGAATCCTATATCATGTTTTTTTGATGAGTCTGTCTAAATGTATATCAATTTTGTTGACCTTTTCAAAAAAACATCTGGTTTCACTAATCTGTTCTATTTTCTTAGTTTCTATTTCATTGTTTCTTCTCTAATCTTTATTGTCTTCCTTCTACTGTTTTGGGACTTGGTTTGCTCTTTTACTAGCTTCTTTACGTGTAGGATTAAGGTGTTTTTTTTTTTTTGAGATTTTTCTTATTTCTTAGGTAAGCCTGTATTGCTATAAACTTCCCTCTTAGAACCAATTTTACTGCATCCCAAAGATTTTGGACCTTAGTGTTTTCATTTTCATCTGTCTCCATGTATTTTTTTTAAATTTCTTCTTTGATTTCTTGCTTGATCCATTCATTATTTAGTAACATATTATTTAACCTCCTTATATTTGTGCTCATTCCAGATTTTTTCTTGTGGATGATTTCTAGTTTCATTGTGTGTGATCAGAAAAGTTGCATGGTATGACTTCAATTTTTTTGAATTTGTTGAGACTTGTTTTGTGGTCTAATATGTGATTTATTCTGGAGAATGTTCCATGAGCACTTAAAAGAATGTGTATCTTGCTGTTTTAGGCTGGAACATTCTGAATATATCTGTTAAGCCAATCTGGCCCAGTGTGTCATTCAAAGCCCCTGTTTCCTTGTTGATTGTCTGTTTGGACGATCTGTCCATTAATCTAAGTGGGATGTCAAAGTCTTCTACTATTATTGTATTGCTATCAATTAGTTCTGTTGTTTGGTTTTCACTGTTCTGTGTATTTGGGTGCTTTATTGTTGGGTGCATAAATATTTACAGTTGTTATATCTTCTTGTTGGATTGTTCCCTTTATGACTATATGGTGTCTTTCTTTGTCTCTTGTTATAGTCTTTGTTTTAAAGTCTATTTTGTCCAATGTAAGTATTGCTACCTCAAGTTTCTTTCACTTGAATTTGCATTATAAATGCTTTTCCATCCCTCCACTTTTATTCTGCATATGTCTAAAGGGTCTCAAATGAGTCTCTTGTAGGCAGCATATAGATGGGTTTTGCTTTTTTATTCATTCCATAATCCTATGTCTTTTGATTGGAGTTTTTAGTCCATTTACATTCAAATTAATTATTGATAGATATGTATATATTGTTAGTTTGTTATTGTTTTGTGGTTGTTTTTTGTACTTTCTCTCCAGTCCTTTCCTCTCTTGCTGTTTTTCATGGTTTGTTGGCTTTTTTAGTGACATACATAGATTCCTTTCTCTTTATTCTTTGCATATCTATCGGTGGGTTTTTGATTTGTGGTTACCATTCAGTTTATATATAACATCTTCTGTATATAGCAGTCAATATTAAGTTGATGACTGCTTAATTGTGAACCCATTCTTTAGTCCTCTCACCCTCCACATTTTAGGATATTGTATCCTGTTTTACATCCTTTTCATTTTGTGAATCCCTTGACTGATTTTTACAGATATGCTTATTTTTACTATTTTTGTGCTTGCAACTTTTTCTACTCTCAGTTATGGTCTTTGCACTTGAAAAGTCCCCTTTAATATTTCTTGTAGGGCTGGTTTAGTGGTCATGAAGTCCTTTAGTTTTTGTTTGTCTGAGAAACTTTTTATCTCTATTCTGAATGATAGCCTGGCTGGATAGAATATTCTTGGCTGCAGACTCTTCCCGCTCAGTACTTTGAATAGATCATGCCACTCCCTTCTGGGCAATAAAGTTTTGCTCGAAAAATCCACTGATAGCCTTACAGGGTTTCACTTATATGTAACTGTCTTCTCCTGCATTAATTTGTTTTTATCATGACTTTTTGCCATTTTAATTACTGTGTGTTTTGGTGTGGACTGCCTTGGGTTGATTTTATTGGGGGGGTCTCTGTGCCTCCTGGATCTAGATTTATGCTTTATTTCCCAGATTAGGGAAGTTTTCAGCTATTTTTTCTTCAAATAAATTTTTAGTCCCCCTTTTTCTCTCTTCTTTCTGTGATCCCTGTCATGCAAATGTTATTGTGCTTGATGGAGTCACTGAGTTCTCTAAATCTATTCCCATTTTGCATAATTCCTTTTTCTTTCATTTGCTCAGCTTGATTACTTTCCATTATTCTGTCTTCCAGGTCATTATTTTGTTCCACTGTTTCCTCTAGCATGCCATTTATTCCATCAAGTTTATTTTTAATTTCATTTATTTTGTTCTTCATCTCTGATTGGTTCTTTTTTTTATCTCTTTATAATGGTCTCACTGATCTCCTCCACTCTTTTCTCAAGTCCAGTGAGTATTTTATGATCATTACTTTAAATTCTCTATTGGGAATATTGTATCTGTTTCACTTAGATCTCTTACTATGGTTTTGTCCTGTTCTTTCATTTGGGACATATTCCTCCATCTCTTCATATTGTCTACCTCTCTGTGTCTGTTTCTATGTGTTAGGAAAGTCAGCTTTGTCTCCTGTTCTTAAAGGTAATGGCTTTATGAGGAAGATATCCTGTAGTGCCCTGCACTGCAGTGTCTCCTGTTCCCCAGGACCTAGCATTTCAGAGAGTGTCTCCTATGTGTGCTGTCTGTGCCATGCTGTTGAGTCCTGGCTACGTTTTTCTTTAGTCCATTTGTCTGCCATGGCTCTCTATGCTTGTTGTGGGCAGTGTTTGGTCCCCAGCCAGGTGGGGCACATTTTAATAAAGTGTGCTCTGGTCTGTTTGGAAATGAGGATTGTCATTTACAAAACTGAGGTCCAGCAAAACACATGGGCCAGGAAATGAGGTGTTGGTAGGGTTCCACTGGTCTTCTGGGGGAAGGGGTTTGCAGCACCAGGGAAAGCATGACTGGGAAGGGTAGATCTGCTGAAGTGTGGGGCCAGGCCTTGGTGTACAAGTTAGGTAGTGAATGTTGACACTGCACTGGTTCCTGCAGGTGTCCACATGTTTATACTGGTGGCTGGGGGAGGAAAACAGTGCCACCAGTTCCTTTTCTGGAGGGGTCTCCCCAGATGCCTGCCTCTCTGGGGCATGCTCTAAGATGAGTAAATGACTTTCCCTCCAGTCTGTCCTAAAAATTTTTCACATTTTATTTTATTTTATTTTATTTTATTTTATTTTATTTTATTCATTTTTAAATATTTATTTATTTATTTTGAGAGAGAGCACACATACAAGCAGGGGACGAGCAGAGAGAGAGAGAGAGGGAGAGGGTGAGAGAGAGAGAGAGAGAGAGAGAGAGAGAGAGAGAGAATGAATGAATCCCAAGCAAGCTCCATGCTTAGCATGGAGCCTGATGCAGGGCTCAATCTCATGACCCTGGGACCATGACCTGAGCTGAAATCAAGAGTCAGATGGTTAACCGATTGAGCCACACAAGTGCCTCTGCCCCAAACATTTTTCAAACTGCTTTATCTTTTCTGGCTCTTTGTCATGCTGTCTCTTTAAGGGTGAGAACTCCACTTCTTAATGCCATCCAGGTTCTCCCAGAGTAGAACCCTCCAATTTTTAAAATTCCAGCCTTTGTCTCACTGGTTGTAAGAACTCATGAGATTTGGTCCCTCTTGCTTTCCAAGATAAACGTTATAGGGATTCATCCCCATTCAGTCTCCCCAGTGAAAGTCTGTTTTTCACCTTTCTCTGCACTATTGGCTCCCTCCCCACTGTGGATGGATACGGTCTGTTTCACTCCCAAATCTCATCTTCACCTTTCTTACTTTCTTCAATGTGGCTTTTCTCTACCTTTAGTTGTGGAGTTTGTTCTGCCAGTCTCTGGGTCATATTCTGGGTTATTTATGCCAATGTGAATGTTATCTAGTTGTATGAGATGAGGCAAGTTTAGGATTCTTCTACTCCACCATCTTCCCTGCCTCCTCCAGCCCATCTAGTGTATTTCTTGTCTCGGTTATTGAGTTCTTCATCTCTGATTGGTTCTTTTTATGTTTTATGTCTCTTTGTTAAGGGTTTCACTGCAGTCCTCCACTCTTTTCTCAATCCAGTGAGTATCTTTATGACCTTTACTTTAAATTTTCCATCAGACATATTACTTATCTACATTGTTTAGGTCTCTTGCTGTGGTATTTGGGACATAATCTTCTGTCTCCTCATTTTATCTAGCTCTCTGTTTCTATGTATTAGTCAACTATATCTTCTGCAGTGCACTGTCCCCTGTTCACTAGAATCTGGTGTTTCAGGGATGTCTCTTATGCGTTGCATGAGTACTCTACTATTGTGGCTGAGCCGCTTTTGCCTTCATCCCTGTTGTCTGCAGTGGCTCTCTTTGCCTGTTGTGGGCAACATTTGGTCCCTGTGTTGTCAGTAAGTCATCATGAGTTTGAGTTGAGTCAGACCAGGCATTTGCCTGAGATGTGTGGCACCAAACTACGGGGTGCTTTCCCTGTGTTGTGCCCTGAGAAGTTTTGTTGGTGGGTGCAGCCTGAAGTCAGACCACATGTCTGCCCCAGCCCACTAGTGGGGCCTCAGTTGGACTGGTGTGTGTGTGTCATGTGTTGTTATCCTCCCTTCTCTCCAGGGTAGGAGTTACTTTGGAGTGGTGCTGGCCCCTTTCAGGGCTGCTTGTACCCTGCCAGCCTTGTGGCACTGCTTTGGATAAACTCTAGCCAATGTCCTATTGGAGGGGCAGGTCTTCAGGAGACACAGGGACCAAAGCATGCCAGGTTGGAAGGTGCAGATCTACAGAAGCACACAGGGCAGAGTGAGTGGTGTTAGCAAGTTAGATGGACGGTGTTGTTGCTTGGCTGGTTACCACAGGGGTCTATGTGTTTAGGTGATGGTAGGAAGTGGAGATAAATGGCATCTGCCAGCTCCTTTTTTCCTGGAGAAGTCTCCCAAAGATCTTTGCCCCTCCAGCACGTGCTCTGAGATTAGTGAACAAATTTCTCTCCTGTATACCCCAGGCATTTTCAGAAGTGCTCCTCCTATGCCGTATCTCCATGGGGCTGTTTGTTGTACTATCTCTTTAAAGTCAGGGACTTAGTTTCCTCTCACCCTCTCTGCTTTCCCAGAGCTGAGCCTGCTGATTTTTAAAGTTCAAGATGTTAAGCCCCACTGATTATAAAAGCCCATGAAATTCAGCTCCTCTGGTTTTCAAAGCCAAATGTTATGGGGATTTGTCTTCTTCCTGTAGGCTCTCCGTGCCTGGGATGCCTGGAGTGGCTCTCTCCCCTCTCCATACCTGTGGTATCTCTCCTTCCTATAGACTGCCCCATGGGTCCATTTAGCTCCTGGCCACATCTCTGCCCTTCCTACCCTCTTTGATATGGCTCTTCTATACACTGAGCTGTGGAGAGTCTGTTCTTTCCCTCTTTGGGTTGTTTTCTGGTTTTTTTTACATCGATATGGGTGTTATCTAGTTGTATCTGTGGCATGAGGTGAGCTTAGGATCCTCCTACTCTGCCATCTTCCCAGGAAGACTTCCATATATATATTAAGAAGCACTTTCAGAAATAACTCCTGGTAGATCTGGGCCTGGTTCTCTCTGGGTTGTGATCTTCAACTCTGGCTGTAACTAACAAGTGTGTAAAACTGCAGCTGCTCTAGTTCACACAAGACTCATCTACTCACAATTTCTAGGCATGAGGCTCTGGTATTGGTAATAAAAACGCTCCCCAGGTAATTTTAATGGCAGCAAAGTTTGATGTACGTTGTATCAGGGGGTGGTATGCCAGGAAAATTTAAGTTCATCTGGTCTCTTAGCCTCGACAGGCAAACAGGGAGCCAGAATCTGCAGGTATTAGGCAGGACCGTGCAATTATAAAAAATCTGTGAGGATGGCAAGATCTCCCTCAAAGAGCCCACTGGATTCCATCCTGTCTTCCCTCCTGTGTATCATGGAGGTATTCATGGGCATTTGGAAGCTTGGACATGCTTCTGTGTAATTCCCCATCTCTGTCTTCCTGTGCAGTGAGGTGTCTTCTTTAAGTACATTAAAGGAATGTTGTCCACCACCTTTCTGTCACTTGCACACTGTCACAGATAGAGAAAATATTTGAAACATTAGAACTGTGACAGAATGAGATTTTCTTTCCTTTACTCACTTCTTTACTTCTATTCCTTACCCCTGTAGGATATGGGAGCCTTGCTAAAAGTAAGGAGTTGATTGTTAGCACAATAATATATTTATGTTTTGTTGTGAGAGGCAGCTAACAATAGCAAAAAGAAGAATTGTTTGTCCTTATAAACATTCCACTCTGAAGACTCTGACTTTATTTCTTATGATGGATTACATGTACATGCCCTCCAGACAACACGGACATGAATAACAATATTGAAGATTTATGAAAGCAGCAGTGATTTGTTGGCTAAATGTTTCCAATAATTACTTCCATTTTTAATACATGTTCTTAAAAATAACTTGTAACATTAAAAAAAATAACTTTAATAATACATACTTACTGAAGGAAAATCAGAAAATACAATAGAAAAAAACGCTATAATCAGAAAAAAATGGTTAATATTCTTCCATGTTGAGAGCCTTCTAGAAGCATCTTTGCAAATGTACATTTGCATACATGTTTTTTGACAGGTTCTCTGTACCAGGCCTGAATTATTTTCAACCAGCTATATTCCTTCTTCTCTCTATATATGAAGGATGGGATGTCCAGTGCAGACAGCACTTCCTGTGTTCCTCCATTGCCATATCATCTAGCTTTCATCAAGGCTTGGCCAATGAGAAACCTTCATGAGTTTGGAGGCAGGAAGAAAAGGAGAAGCCAGGATGTTTTAGCCCCTTCTCTCTGCCTTGAGCAACACCTCCTCCAGTTTCTGTGTCACAGGACTGATAATGTCCTAATTTCCATCAGCCGACCTTGGTCTTTAGGCTATACTATTACCACCTTCCCTTTGTCCTTATAGCCTAGGGTCTGGGTAGTGGTTTCCTCCTCTTGCTAATATGTCATCTCATTTCCCCCTGATTTCTCAACTATTTCATCACCTGCATATCCAGTTCTCTGATTTAAATTTAAATTCTTTTAAATGCTAGTGTGATTCCTGTGCACCTGGATGGATATTGATGGCTATAGGTTGATAGTGATATAAAAGGAATATTACACATATATAAGGAAATATCACAATTGAATTCTGTATTTAATCACAACTGGCTCTGACTAGTTGAAGTTCATTAAAGACTATGAACTTTGACCCTGGAACTAATTGAAGACCCTGATCAGTGAGCTGTGGGGTTTGTTGTTATCAATTGTTTACAGGCAGTGGACTCATTTTCAGTGCTTATTTAGTAGATTTTTTTTTTTTGCATTTAAAACACCTCATTCTCCCCTGTCAACACACTGCTCAATTGCTCAATGATTTCTTTACTACCTTAGGATCCCCCGCCTGGGAAGATTATAGACACAACTTGTTTTTTGTTTTTTGTTTTTCTTTTAAGGCTCTGGTAGTCTTTGTTTTATTGTTTGACACTAAAATCCTATTTTACAATATGCCTTTTCCTCTGTTCAGTATTTTATGACTTACCACAACAAATGTATTTGTAACATTTCAATGCTGTAATTTCCACATTGCTAAACATTTAGTTTGTTTCAAGTTTTTTTGCTTGCTGTGATTAACACGTTCACAGTTAAGTATCTGAAACTATTTTCAATTATTCAAGTTGTAAACTTTTTGAGCAACTTTTTACTAAAGGGTTCAAAAGACTTCTCCTTTGAGATGCAAGCTCAGAGAGAGTAAGAACTGACTGACAGAAAAGCTAAATGGAAAATAAACAGTAGTGGTTATCTTCAGTGATCTTTTATTATTCGTCTACTCCCTTATCCCTTTGTTAAGGTGTCCAACCATGCTCAACTCAGTCGACATGTCTCAGTGGAAGCTGATTTCACCCAAGCTCCAGGGTAGGTCTGTGTTTAAACCTACCCTCCTTGCCTAAGATTGGTTTAGAAATTGTCAGATGACTCAATCTGTGCCAATAAGCATCCAGGAGAGGTTTGCTAAAGATGATGGGGAAAGTGCATTCTTCCTAATCTGGGAGTTTTCTGTTTTCTTCTGGTTGTTGCGTGGCCCAGAAGTTCTGTATTCATTTCATATCCAGCCTCAGTAGGAAGCCACACATACCAGAGGGAGAACAGCAGGGAGCCAGAGACACAGATAATGTCAACTCTGAAATCTGTTCAGTCTTCTAGACTTCCAGTCATGCAAGCCAGGAGACTTTCTTACATTTGAAGACAGGTTGAATTTTTCTGGTATTTCTTGATCAAAGAATCCAAATTTGTAAAGTAAATTAGCAAAATAAGTACTAGAGATAAGTGCTAGTGCTAATATTTAAAAATGAAGAGAAAGAAAATGAAGAAAAAAAATCTAAGTGATTATATGTCAACTAATTTTAAGCATTATTTTTATATCTGACCAAAAAATTAGAGACACATTGATTCAGAATAGATACATTTATTTTTAACAAGTGTGGTTCTGGCATATATGTCTGTTGATATTTTTTTTAATAATTTTTTTCATGTGTATTTATTTTTGAGAGACAGAGAGAGCATGAGTGGAGAAGGGGCAGAGAGAGAGGGAGACACAGAATCTGAAGCAGGCTTTGAGCTGTCAGTACAGAGGCCGATGCGGGGCTCAAAACCTTGAACTGTGAAATCATGACCTGGGCTGAAGTCAGATGCTTGAACTGTCTGAGCCACCCAGGTGCCCTTATGTCTGTTGATATTTTTATTTATGTTGGCAAATAAGATGAAAGTGAAACAGCTTTGATGTATATTAGAACTTCGTTGGTTCATCAAAGGGATGAGAGACTTTTTGCTTAATTGGATGATACTTTTAGAATACTGGAATAATATTTCCTCAATTTTGTGTGTATGTGTTCTTTACAATGTAATGGCTACATTATGTTATGATGCCTTTAAATTTGATGTATGTTAACATTTTATCTATCATGTTAAGTCTAGACCTCAGGTTCTCTATTGTCGTAAATAATTTTATTGAAACACAGCTGTGTCATTTATTTACATACTGTCTGTGTCTGCTTTCTCACTGTCACAGCAGTGTTGAATAGTTGCGACAGAGATCTTGTCCTGTAAAGTCTAAAATAGTGCTTACTATCTGACCTTTTATAGAAAATGTTTGCTGAATCTTGGTCTTGGATGATCAACAAAAGAGTAAATCAAACCCTGATCTACCTAGTAGAACAGCTGAAGTCAATAGCCACATTGGCCAACTCCTGCGTTAGTGTCCTTCCTTTGTCTCACACCAGCCCCCTCCCCCTGCCCTGTTGTCCCTTCCTATGCTGATCAGCTGACACTGGTTAAATCTGGGGCTTGGAGGAAGAAGGGGAAACATTTTTCAACTCCAACTTTGTTTAAAAGACATTTGCCTTAATGCAGTTCTTCTAGTGTTGCAAGTGCTTCCTATTTTACTATTTTATCACTATGATTTCATACTTTTGTAAATAAAATACTTATTTTTAATATCTCTTTATTTCTTTCTGAATAAATATAAACTTAGTTGGCTGTGAGCCACATTATATGTCAGATATGGACAGATATGGTCCAACATGAGTTCCAAAGATTTATGATTTTAACAAGAGTAGTATTGTGAAGCTATGTGTAACAAGAGATCTTTGGGCTATTGAAACCACAAGTAGCTTGCTGTCCCTGGAGAGACCACTGACTTGACCAACGACTTGACCTTCGTTATCCCAGTGTGTCTCACCTGCGTAGAGTTACCAAGGGTATTTGTTAAAATGGATTTTACACATAAAATGTAGATTTACAAAGGCTCATTGAATCAGAACTTGTGGGACATAGGGCCTATGAACTTGTAGCCAGTATGTTTAATCAAATATTAAGAAATCATCGTGACTTTCCATGTGACATTGGATAGTCTTTGGGCCTCATTTTATAAAATGAAGGGTTTAGGTTCTATGATTTTATGTAATATATTAAGATTGGTTGTTTTTTCATAGTGCAGGAGACTCTAACGTGAAGGGGGCAGAAACAATAATTATTCCTTTAACTCTGTTGTTTGTTTAAAAATACACGCACACATCCCTTTGTGCTGAAAGCATTCTAATGCACGCACTTCTCTTGCCATGTGTTTTTGGCAATGGGAGGCATTTATGGCAGGACTCCTGTTTATACACAAACTCTCGGGCATCAAATGGAGCATCCAGACATGTTCTAGATGAAAGCATCCACCCTGTACCTGCTGCATTAGCTGGTGCAATAGTGGAAAAGCCTCATGGGACACCATAAAGATGGAGTGTGCTATCTGATGGGCGCTGCAGATGTGCTCAAGGTTGTCCCAGTGAACCATGCAGGTGGCTTGCTTCAACTGAGTGCACCAGATGCATATCCTTACAAAAGGTTTCTGCTACCAGCGATGAGTCAGATTGGTGACATGGGAAATAAACAACACCAAGACTCTCACTCAGCTTGTGTTTACTGACCAATTTCCACTCTCTCTCTCTCTCTCTCTTTTCTACAGGAACTCCACAAGTTGCTTGGTGGCCAAAAGTTTGGTAGTTTCTATAAATACTTTAAGATCAGAAAGTGTAGGAAGATATCCACAAATTAATGTCATGGTAGCTAGCTAAGAAGCAAAAGTTGAACTACAGAAATTATGTTCCCATTATAATATTTCCAAATAGATAAAATTGCCTCTTTAATGTCTTTGTAGTACAATGTGGGTCATCTTGCTAAGCCATCTTTTATAGAATGTTTACTTTTCATGTTTCACTTCTTGCTGCTTAGGCCCGTACAACCTCTTCTTCTATGCCTGCTGTTTTCCTGGATGTTTTAGCAGGAACACCTTAACTCAAATATGACAAAACCTCTGTCTGCCTGCCAATGGAAAATCAGTTGCCACAAGGCAGACATGTGGTAAAAGGAAGGCAGAAAAGAACTTGGACTCCTAGGTTGCTCTTAAATTACTGCCAGCTTGCACTCAAACTTTTCCAGGAACAGATTGTGGAAAAGACTTGGTGTGTGTTCTTGCCGATGAGCATTTCACAACATAGTCTCCATGTACCAAGCCTGCTTCCGTGCAGATCGAAGCAGAGTCTGGTGGCGAATGGGGAGTTGGCGACCTCTCCTCTGTCCACATGAATACTCCTCACTGCCCTCTTCATTAAGATTCAGAGAATCCAAGATGAAGGAAGATGGAATGAATTCTGAGATCCTAAAAAAGAATTTTCCAGATAGAAAAAGATTTCTAAGGTACTGTTAAAATTAGGAACATTTTCTAAGTAATAATACCTAAAACAAATTAGGTACATTGGTTTGCTAGGGCTGCCATACCAAATACCACGGACTAAATGGCTTAGCAACAGGAATTTCTCACAGTTGTGGAGGCTTTGAAGTCCACAATCAAGGTGTCAGGTTTGGTGTCTCCTGAGACCTCTGTCCTCAGCTCGCAGATAGATGCTTGTCTACTCCGTGTGTCCTCACATGGTCGTTCCTCTGTGCAAGTGCATCCTTGTTGTTTTCTCTTTTTGGGTGTCCAAATTTCCTTCTCTCATAAGGACACCAGTTACATGGGGTTAGAGCCCAGTCCATTGGCCTCATTCTAACTTAATCACCAATTTGAAGGCCCAATCTCCAAATATAGTCACATTTAGAGGTACTAGAGGTTAGGGCTTCAACACATGAATTTTGGGGGATAAAATTTAGCCCATTACACTAACCCAGATTACTAGTAGCCCATGAAAAAGATCTAGCACAGAATGATCTTGACTTTCTAATAATACCCAATTTGTTTTTGGCTTTTCTAATAAGCCAAATGTACAGGATTTGAAAAGTCAGCCTTATTTCTTTTTTTTTTACTCTGACTCCATGGGCTGCATTTGTTGATAAACTTCCGCCTTGCCGTGTTTATTTGATGAGTTTCCTTTTTGCAGCTTTCCTAGAGTAATTGGAAGTGACACACTTGCATCCACTGACTGTTCTTTTGTCCTACCTCAGCTGTCTTTCCTGTGGTCACACCTGTGACCTCATCCACATCAGGAATGAATACTGCTGAAATCTTGACTCCTTGCATCCACTAGTCTATTATAGACATCTCATTCAGTGATTCTTTGACCTTATTGAGATCTTTAGCCCATTGGCCTTACTCATTAACAGTCCTCCCTTCCACCTCCACCAGGTTTCTCTTCCTTTCCTATCCGGCTTAAGATTCTAAGATCCATCACTAGAATTACCTTTGTTCCCTTTCTCCCTCCAGGGTTGATAGAATTACAATACTGGTAAAACCAAATCCTCTGTTTCCTGCTTGCCTTTCCCCCTAGCAGCTATAGAAAAATGAAACTTTTTTTGGGGCGCCTGGGTGGCTCAGTCGGTTAAGCGTCTGACTTCGGCTCAGGTCATGATCTCACGGTCCGTGAGTTCGAGCCCTGCGTCGGGCTCTGTGCTGACGGCTCAGAGCCTGGAGCCTGTTTCAGATTCTGTGTCTCCCTCTCTCTCTGACCCTCCCCCGTTCATGCTCTGTCTCTCTCTGTCTCAAAAATAAATAAACATTAAAAAATTTTTTTTAAAAAATGAAACTTTTTTTTACTGTTTTCACTTCAGAGTCCTAGCATGTAGAAAGAATAATCCTCTCTACCAAAGATGTCCATGTCTCAAATCAGAGAAGGTGATATGATGTGATGACTGAGGCATGGCAGAGTAGGAGACGTGGCAGTGAAAATAGGTCAAAAATTTGATGCTACACTGTTAGCTTTGAAGGGGGGGGTGGGGGGAGGGATCATGATCAAAGAATTCAGGCAGCCTCTAGAAGCTGGAAAATGCAAGGAAATAGATTTTCTCCTAGAGCTTCCAGAAGGAGTGTGGTCTTGCTGACATGTTGATTTTAGCCCAGTGAAACCCATTTCAGAGTTTTGACCTCTAGCACTTAAGATAATAAATTTGTGTTAAGCTACTATGTAATTTGTTACAGCAGCAATAAGAAACCAGTTCAAAGAACAAACCTCAAATGGCCACTGAACACCGTGTGACATTTGTACCTTCCAGTATGCTTGGTTTTGTATTCTCCAAAATAGAGTTCTTTTCTATTCTCCAAAATAGGAGTTCTTCCCACCTTAGCAGCTAACATTGCCTTGTATTTCATTGAGAACCTGACTCCCATTATAACTGATACATGTATTTACTTGCTCAACTCCTTGTATATATAATCAATGTCCCAACCTCATTGCCACATCCTCACTGCCACATTTTTGGCCCCTGGCCATGCCACTATCTTCAAGGAAAAAGGATGGAATAAGAAGAGGAAAATCAACATTCTATTTAAAAAATTAATTTAGCTTAATTTAATTTAATTTTAGAGAGCATGAGCAGGGGAGAGGGGCAGAAGGAGAGAGAGAGAGAATCTCAAGCAGGCTCCATGCTGATTGTGGAAGCTTGATCCCAGGACCCTGGGATCATGACCTGAGCTGAAATCAAGAGTCAGAGGCTCAACCAGCTGAGCCACCCAGGCACCTCAACATCCTACTCTTCAATGTTAATTGAGTGTCTGCCTGTGTTATATCTGTAGTATGTAAACCCAAGCTTCTTCATATTTGTATGCAAAGAACAATTCCTGCTTTAATATTAAAACTTATTTTTTAATTATAGTCCAAAGAAGTGGTGCTTTTGTGTTAAAGAATTACTTCCTGGACAAAGACATTACAAAAAATATGAATATAACAAATTCTTTCCTTTCGGGCCCTCACAGATTGTGGTGTTGCCATGGGTCACTGCCCTGTCTGGTATTACTGGTATTGTACAAACAAGTCATATCCAAAGTCTCACTTCTGCAGAGATATACCTGATGTGAGGATCTACATCTTTGATATGGAATGGAAGAAGGCAAAAGTGATGAGTTTTTACACCATGGCCACATGGTGTCAGATGAATATGAACAGCTCTCTGTTTTGAAGCCCTGGAGGCTTCCTCTGTGCCAACAAGTACATGGTGAAAAGTTGTGCAAAGATGGCTTTCACATTCAAGCACGCCTCCACCCCTTCCAAGTCATCCATATCAACAAGATGTCGTCTCCTGCTGGGACCATACAGACAGGTATGTGGGGTGCCTTCAGAAACCCCCAGGGCACAGTAGCTAGAGTCCATAATGATCAAGTCATTATGTCCATCCTTACCAAGCTGAAGAATAAAGAACATGTGGTTGAGACCCTACATAGGGCCAAATGCAAGTTCCCTGGCTGCCAGAAAAATCACATCCCCAAGAAGTGGGGCTTTACTAAATTTAATGTAGATGAATTTGAAGACATGACGGCTGAAAAGTGGCTCATCCCAGATGACTTTGGGGTCAAATACATCCCTCATGATGGCTTCCTGGACAGATGGGAGGCCCTGCACTCATGGGAAACTTGGCACTGCCCACTTATTCATGCCCACAGATAAATCCTATTTCCTGTTAAAAAAAAAAGGATATATCCAACGATAATCAGTGACTTGAACTCTTTACCATAATGACAAGCATAAGTCAACATAATACCTGTACCTGTTACATTAATTTTGGGGTTTTTTATTGCTTTTAATCATAATTTAAAAAAATTATTAATGATTTTTATAGGGTATATAAGTGCATATATGTAGTTTGAAAAGCAACAGATGAACACATGTATATATATATAACTGTACATATACATATATATGTATATATTAAAAATTTTATAAATTAATAAATATGTATATGTGTGTATGTGTATACACACACACACACACACACACACACACACACCTCTAGTTTAAGAGAGAAATTTTGAAGATTCTCTGTGTTTCTACCTCATGGCAACCTCACTTCATCCAGGTTAACCACTGTCCTGAAATTTGTGATAATATTTTCCTTTTCTTTATAGTTTTACCACCTGTACAAAATGTGACCAGACATCTAGTTCACCTAAGACAATCCTGGTTTAAGAATGTTATCCCTGAGTAATTATTAACAGTATTCCTTTTTACTGTCAAACATCCTGTTTTGGATGATCTAAATTATATATGGACACAGACTTTATGTGTAGATTGCTATACAGTGGGTTACTTAGTTTAGAAACTCAGTGGCAAAGAAGAAATCTAATTTTGTAAGAAAAGGGCATTATTTCCATAGTTAGATAAAGACTCCCAGAGAGTCTTGAGGTCATGATTTGGCTTCAGTGTGTATGAAATTTCAGAAGTGCATCTTTTGGAGAAGTCAGTGGAAAAAGCAGTTAGTTACTTTTGAGGAACATAGGGCTTATCATTGTCTAGGCATTTGCTAGGCTAAGTGCGGGTCAGGTTGTTAATCATATTTTTAAATTCTCTTTTAAAATTATTTTTAATATGTATTGAGGAATAATATATCTACCATAAACTACATGTATCTTAAATATATACCTGA
The DNA here is from genome assembly GCF_018350195.1 of Panthera tigris. Lineage (NCBI taxonomy): Eukaryota > Metazoa > Chordata > Mammalia > Carnivora > Felidae > Panthera > Panthera tigris. The sequence continues at coordinate 182,755,485 of NC_056667.1, forward strand.
GGAATTTTAATATCCAACATATTCCTGTATCCATCACCCAGATCAAGATATAGACACTTCTAGCCCCAGAAGACTCCCTCATGCCTCCTCCCGCTCAGTAGCCCCTCTCAAAGATGGCTATTCTGCTTATAAGCAGTGATTAGTTTTATGTTTTTGAAATTCATATAAATGAATTTGTCTAGCTGCTTTTGCTTACTGATCACATCTTTGAGACTCATGTGCTAGATATCAGTTTATTCTTTTTCTTGCTGTGTAGTATTCCATTGTATGACTACACCACAATTTTTTTAATGCATTCTACTGTTGATGGACTTTTATTTTTAGTATTTCCAACTTGTTCGCTCTTATAAATGAGTACCAATTTCAGTACATCATCAGCAAAAAAAGAATTCCAACTCTTCTATATCTTCATTTTATTTTGTATTGTCACTCTTAATTTTAACCACTCATAATTTTTTCAACAACTATATCTCAAAAGCCCAGTGAATTATAAAATTCATAAAAGGAATTCCTTAAAACAAAATGAATCCCTCAAATGTTGTTAGTCACATTATCAATTATTTTCAAAATTTTACTGTTTCAGAAATTTTGATCAAAATTTTGTTGAGAATTATATATAAAGATATTTACTAGAAAGGAAGAATAAATAAAGGAATAATGTGTTTGCTGAGTTTGAATCATAACTTTTTTATAAGCCTATGTTAATCTATGGACCACGTTGTGTCCCCTCAAGATTCATATATTGAAGTTCTAACCTCCAGTGTAACAGTATTTGGAGATGGGACCTTTGGGAGATAATTAGGTTTAGATAGGTCTGGAGGGAAGGGCCTTCCTTCATGATGAGATTAGAGCTCTTATAAGAAGAGACACCAGAGGGCTTGCTCTCCCTCTCTCTCTGTCATGTGAAGACACAGTGAGAAGGCAGCTGTATGTAGCCAGGAAGAGACCTCTCACCTGTAACTGAATCTGCTGGAACCTTGATCTTGGACTTCCCAGCCCCCAGCACTGTGAGGAATGTCTGTTTCTTAAACCACCAAGCCTGTAGTATTTTGTTCTAGCAGTCCGAACTAATACATTAAAAACTGATGTTCTACCACATGACTTCATAGAAGATGTTGCATAGACAAATATGTTTAGAATTTTCTCATATAACAGGTATGATTATTTCCAAATGATCCATCATTAACAGGAGTGTGAAGAAGCATTTCTCTTTCCAATTTCTTGATTATACTGAATTCTACTTGGCCACAGACAAAAAGGTAATTCCATAGTATTTAAAAGTAGGCCAAGAGAAGGTAACATTCCTGTGACAGATCATTAGGCCAAGGAGTCTGTCTCAGGGAAAGAAATGTAAACAATAATTGACTGTAGAAAAATAAATACTAATGATTTTAGAAAAGAAAAAAGTTGGAGAAAAATTGGGAGACCAGCAGTTTTGATTGTCTTGCCGAAAAATCATTTAGCAAAGTCTTGGGAGTGAATTCAAGAAAGCTCAGAATGGCTGTGAGCCCAATGAAAAGATACTATTTCTGTGTAATCAGATTAAGCTTGTTACTATTTCAGTGCAAATTCTGAAATGGGAAACTAAAAGGATTTCTATTTGAGACATCAAGTGCTGGCAATGGAAGCTGAACTAATCTCAAGCGGAGTAACTATAGAAAGTCATTCTGAAAAAGGATTTATTTTCTCACTGAAAAGATGTGCTGAAAGAGAGGACCTGCCTTTGACTAGGGATAGAAACAGAGAAAATGTAGATAAAAATTCAGGAGATAATTATACTATTTAAATCAAGACCACTGTATTTAATTAATTGACATAGCACACATTGATAATCTACCATGTGCCAAGTATTGTGCTATGTAATAAGGTATATGTGTTTAGAATCATTAGGTGATTAACTCAGGTGCTTAGAGTTACTTGAGAATATGTACTACATTCCCTGGGAGACCTGCATTCATCCTCAGAGTCAGACATATCTACACCTATTCGCAATACTTGTGGGGGACCTGATCAGGCATAGAGTTACATGAGTGATCAAATTGCTGAGGTTAGCATTGATTGTTTCTCCAGGGTACTGCTTCATATGTTTATTCAAATAAATAAAGCATATGTAAAGTACCCTAGATGTGGCTAGTAAATGCTCACATCATATGCGTGAGTAGTAATCTGTGTGAATAGTCACGAATGATCAGCGGATTTTTTGATGGATTATCAAAGAGAACATTATTAACCAGTAGCTGGTGATAGAAACTGTCATGTTAAGGACCCCCAGTTATTCCATTATAGGCTTTTATACCTATAATTCATGACTAAAATTTAGTTACCTATTTTAAATAACTCATTAAGCCAACATTCACTGAGCCCTTTCTGGTTACTGTGTTGAAGGTCAGGGATACAGAGATCCATGAGAGGTGTCAATTTTGGAGGAGATCAGAGTCTAATGGTAGCAGCTATGTGGGCAGATAATTATTGTATAATGTGTTAAGTCCTTAAAGAAAGTAAAAGCAGAAGTGGAACTGCAGAGGAGGAAGTGGCCAATTGCCCAGGATATCAGAAAATAATTTAAATAGGAGGGGATATTTTGATGATGAAACTGAGGCTGAGCACATCCCAGTGAGCAGGTGTGCTGAACTCCAAGTCAAGTGCTTGAGGGTTTTCTTTTTTCTTTTCTTTCTTTTCTTTTCTTTCTTTTTTTTTTAGCGTCTTTACTAAAGATGAGCAGAATCTGTACTCAGAGCTCTCAAAAAGTGAACATTTTTTTTTGAAGTACACTAGACTGACCAACTGTTAGGAGGTAACCAAAGTTCACTGTGAATTTTAGAAAATGGTTGTAATTAGTCCCTCTTTCCACCTCTCTTGATTCTTACCTGCTAGATACATAAATATGTTTAGGGAGAGAGTATAAATTACATTATGGGCATGCTTCTGGACTCAAGCAGAATTATATCCATATTTCAGTTCAAAATAGGAGAAAGTGTACTTTTAAATCTGCTGCTTGGCTACAGTAACATTTAATAAGTGTGTATCAATTCCCATTTATGTATATATATATTCTAAACAAGTTTAGGACTATAGTACAATTTTCAATTTGAAATAAAAGGACAGATGTAAGTGTTTCAAGTCTAGCATAAAAAGAGCAACGATGGGAACAAGAAGACAATCATTAGGTCACGAGGTGTAAGTAATCTAAGATGGGTTGGTGTTGGCCGTAAGTTGACTGGCAATTATTCTCTCAGTTTTTGCTTATCTGAGAGTGTCTTAAAATTTCTCCCTCATTTTTGAATAGTAGTTTTGAAGATATGAATTACTGGTGGACAGGGTTTTTTTCCTTTCAGCACTTTGAATATGCCATTTCTTTCTAGCCTCAGTGGATCTTGTTGAGAATCCTGGTCTATAATAACTTCTCTCTTGCTGCTTTCAGGATTCTCTTTTTGTCTTTTTGGAAATTTGAGTATAATGTGTGTATGTATGGATCTCTTTAAGTTTAATTCTACATGGGTTTGTTGAACTCCTTGGATGTGCAGATTAATAGTTTTCATCAAATTTGGGTATTTTTTTTTTTTTTTTTACTATTTCTCCAAGTATTCTTTCTGTCTCTTTCTCTCCTTTTCCTTCTGGGACTCCCATTATGCATACATTGGTATATTTGATGGTGTCCCACAGATTTCTGAAGCATTATTCATTTTTCTTTATCCTTTTTCTTTTCTGTTCAGCAGGCTGAATAATCTTATTTAACCTGTATGAAAATGTTTTGATTCTTTCTTCTGTCAGTTCATGTATTGTTGAGTCCCTCTAGTGAATTTTTCATTTCAGCTATTGTATTTTCAACTCCAGAATTTTTATATAATTTTTTTTCTTTTTCTTCCCTATTTGGTAAGGTATTGTTTTCACACTTTCCTTTAGTATTTTAGACATGGTTTAGGGTTTTTTTTTTTAAGTTTAAGATAGCAGATTGAAGTGTTTTTCTTGTAAGTTCAATGCCTGTGTTTTGTTAGGGGTAGTTTTTACTGACTCCCTCCCCACCCCCCACCATCCATGGGCTGTAATTTCCTGAAGCTTCTGTGTGTGTGTATGTATGCCTGTTTTATACTTTTTTTTTGTGAAAAATGAGACACTTAATATAATGTGGCAACTCTAGAAATCAGATTATTGCCCTTTCCTTTTGTTGTTGCTGTTTGTTTGTTTAGTGACTTTCTTAAGCTGATTCTATGGTCTGTAGTCTTTGTCATGTGCAGCCACTGAAGTCTCCGGTTGATTTTCTTAGTGGTCAGCTAAGGATGGGACAGAGATTTCTTTAAATGCCTTGAATCAGAAAGTCTCTCAGCCTTTGCTGAGGAACTCTGTATGTGTGTTAGGGCATGACTTCAGTACTTTATAGGCAGCTTACAACTCTCCCTTAGCCTTCACTTCCTGCTTGTGAATAGCCTCAATGCATGTTAGTTGTGAAAGATGAGAGTTTTCCCAAGTCTATCCTGGGCATTCACATATCTCCTAAATGTGGGTATGACCTTCTAGAATCCCAGAAATATATAGGAGTTTTTCAAAGTTCTCTGTGCATATCACATTTCCCAGTTTTTCCTTTCAAGTTTTGTGGTCAACGCTTGTTATCCCCAGCTGGAAATGCTGCCTCAGGAGCTGTGATGTTATATAATTGCTGCTGATTGTTTTCATCAAATACCCTAGGGATAGAGCTGCTCTCACAGGCTAAACAAGAGCAGTCTTGAGAATGGAGCTTTTCAGTAAGCTCCCAGACCAGTCAAATCATGACAGTTCCCTGGGGATGGGGTTGTTAAGGAGTTTCAAGTATGTTCTCTTCCCTCCAGTGGCTGGTAGGCTGTTGGTACTTATAGCTATTGTAAATACCAGTAACCAAACAACCCATGCTATTGTTTTTCAAGGATATCATGAAGCTGGAGAAAGGCAGACAGGATTACAGCAAGTTAAAATGACACAAAACTCACAGTTCTTTCTGAGATTCAGCCATTTTTTCTTGACTAAAACTCCTTGGATTGCTGCAAGTCTAATTAATAACCAGAATTCTGAACAGGTTGATTTTGATAATTTTTGCCACTGCTTTCATTGTGTTTATAAAAGAGCAGATTTTCAGGAAGTTCTTACTCTACCATTCTCAAAGTCATCCATCAGGCTATAATCTTTAAGCTAGATTTTACTATAAGTTTGGATATAATCAAAAGGAAGTTTAACACACACACAGTGTACAAATGCTACTGGGTGGGATGACTTTCATAATCTACAGATCCAGACTTCTTCTACTAGGAAGTCTTACCAGGACTTACATACTTAACCCTGTAAAGATAGGATTGTTCCCCAGCCTGTTTCCATGTAGCTGACAATGGCTTGATCCTCATTACCAGGAAAGTAACAGAATTTGTCTTTTACTTGTAGGTTTATTAAAAAAAGCTATGAGGCAAGGAATGGGTAAGAAAATTTTGCCCTCACCAAAGTCCAAGGGTTCCCTCTCCTGTCCCTAGAACTACCTTTTCTCAAGTGGTTGACAGTGGGAAATCCACTGCCTTCAAGCAAATGCCCAACCTTACTTGCAGGATGTGGGTGTGGCCGCCTCAGTAAATTAATCATCTCAGAACATAATGGTGCAAAATCAGGTATTACTCAAAGTCTGGGTTGTCTCGTGTAAAACAGCACAAGAACATTAACAGTCTGTTCCTACTTGGAAGTCATTAGGTTCTTTCCATTTTATTTTAGGTTTTTTTTCTAATTTGACTTGAAGGAACCTCTTTTCTTGGTTTCAACTCTTCATCTAAGAGTTTTTGCCCAAATAGGAATACAACTTCCTATAAACCAGGGACAATTTTTAGGCACAGAGCACACTAAATTTCAAAGGGAAAAGAAACATTTTTCTCAACTCCATTGGCTGCCCAACAAAAAAGCAACAATGTCTTCCGAGACACTAATCCAGTTTATATAGGCGATACGACTGATAGTTGCTCATTCGTAATGTCAGCATATGGGTTTATGGGGCTTCTGATTTGTCCTTCAAAGAGAATAGATTCGAATTTATTTTTTTGTTTTTTGTATAGCTAAGAGTGGCCATTTGGTCATAAGAACAAAGAAATTAGCAAGTCTCAGGATAGAACCAGTTAACTATATCCTGCAAGATGAAATAATTTTGCAGGTTTTAAATGTCAGTTTTCAGTTTCTTTACAGCTTCTACCCATAAGAATTTCAAAATTCTTAAGGATCTGGATTTTAAAAGGTCATCTTGTTGCACATGCACTATTTTCAAAAAGCTAATCTAAACACAACACAAACACAAGAAGCATGGTGACCCTTGGTTGAAAATAAAATACTGAGGAATTTATTCCAAATCACAAAGACCACTCTTTGCAAGACTGTGATTTAATGGTAGAAAAAAAAAACCCACTATCTCTCTTGCCTCCATTTGGAGAGAATTCAGTTTTCCTATGACTGTAAATTCTAGGTTGAGTGTTTGATATTATAAAGACTTAAATACCTGACAGATGGAGACAGAAGTATGAACTACTGCAATACACGTTGAAGTCTTGGTATCCAGGCAAAAATCCTATAAGGTTCCCTTTAAAAAGAACAGAGAAACCCTGACTTTGAACTTACTAGGAGAGACTATAACAATGCATTTGTGTATGTAGTTGAGGTCAGTCTGCTTGTGAGTAAACAGGTGATGTCACCTTTTATAGCAATAGCAGGGTTACAAGGACAAATTGAACACAACCCTGTCTGCCATGACTCCATCTTCTCCCTGTCCCAATGATTTAAAATTTGGGACTTCTTGTCCTAAATGGTTAGAGAGAAGCTCCAACAAAGGCATTAAGTGAAAACACAAAAAACATAATTTTAGAATTGAGGGATACCAGTTACATTTTTGCTTTACTCTGTAACCTACTTCACATAAACGGAATGGAAAGTTTTGTTCTGATTCTATCAAGAGTGATGAAGTGCTTTGTTTCTGGACTCATCTTCACAATTCCTGCTGATCCATCTATCATTTCTGGGACCATCACTAAAATTAGTTATGCCATGCTAGTGTTCTCAATCACAAAATGGAAATTAATATCTGATATATATGCATTTGAAGATTAAGTAAATAAACCAGATATGCAAGTCTTACAGAAAACACTCTTTGTTTTCTATGAGATTCTTCAGTTGTCTGAATTAAGGAAATAAAATACATACATCATAAATACATGGCATTTCTGACCATGGTTGTAGAGATTAAGCCAGGGTAAATACTTAATAAAATCTGCTGAATGAATAAATGGAATAAATATAAAATCATTGCTTTTCTAATTGCAATTGTGGTTCACATAGGATTCAGACATGTCTTTCCTAAGGAAAAAAAAAATCACAAAATACCCTCAAATTCTTGACCCAGAGTAATCCTTGTTTTTGTAATGGACCCCAAGAGTTGGCCATCTCCCTTGTTATTACTGTGAAAAGTCTCTGGCAAATGAATCTCTTGAGGAATTTTTAAAATAATTTACTTTCAAAGAAATATACTCAATTTTCTGCACTCAATGACACTAGAAATCTTGTGAAAAATGTGACCTGAAGTAAATTTGGGACAGTTAATTTTCTCACCAATTAGTTTATTTGTCCTTTACAGGATATATAGGGTGTTTATGTGTTGGGTTGTACTGGTGGCAGTTGTTGGCAGAAGGGTGTTGATTTACTCTTGCCAGTGAAAACAAGCTGTTAACTTTATTTTTTGAGCAATGACAGCCCGTGGCACTGAGCACAGCTTTTGTAACTCATGAACAGTCAGGGACAGAATATAAAAAACTACAAAGAATAGGGAAATTTTATTTGTGAATGCTGTAAGTAGTCTTCAGGGAATGGTTCACCTTCTTATTAAGAATTAGTAGTGATAGGATATTGAAAATCTGAAAAATTTCATTGAATTTTCTTGGCATTTCATATTATCTTCCTCTAGAGACAAAAGATTAATTAGAATAGATAATGTAAAGTGTTATGAAGAAAAATGTTGTGTAATTCTCCAGGGTCAACCAACTGTAGGCTTCTCAATGATCTTTCCATCCCCATTGCCCTGGCCTTCCATCTTGCACTTTGACGCTCTTTCCTGCCTACAGGGCCTTTACATATGATTTTATTACTCTTCCTGCCTCTCTTCAGGTCTTTCAGGAAAGATTTTTTTTTAAGTGCCTAAATGATCTTATAACACCATGTTCTTCTTATCATAGTTTAATTTACATTTGTGATATTAATACCTGACTTGCCATGAGACTTCATGCTCATGAGGGGAAGATATGATGTCTGTTTTGACTTCACATTGTATCCCCACCATAGTACTTGAAATGAGTCCTCTACAAAGAGAGACAAATGATTAATTCTGCCTGGGAGCCAGCAAGAGATGAAATAAGCATGAAGCATAACACAGATAGCCATAGATATCAGTTAGCATAGATATCAGTTTAGCCCGACAGATCATGATATGCCAGATAAGGAAGGTATTGCAATTGTGGGAACCACGTAAGCAAAAGAATAGAGACAAATAAATACATGGTGTTATTCATAAGTCAGAACATGAGTGTAGAGGAGGGACTGAGTAGAGATGAGGTTACAGGGGCAGATTGGGATCAGATTGTTTAGAGCCTTGGGATTTTAAGGAATTTGGACATTTTCTAGGCATTGAGGAGCCATTTGAAGACTATTAAGGAGTAGAATAACACAATCCCATCTGTGTTCTGATATCACTCTGGCAGCAGTGTGGAAGGCAGTGGAACTAAAAATAGGATTATAAGTAATGTGCTCATTGCTTTTCCCCTATTTGCACAGTAACCCAATTTTAGCCTTGACATACATCCTGTTTGTACAGGAAAATCCCTACGCCTGAAGAAGTATCTCCTTATGCTATCTGGAGGAGAGTTTTGTTATAAAGCCAAAGGGCAATGTGGCCATCAGCCATCATATTGTGTCTTGTGCCAGTGAAGGTGTTTAATAACGAAGACATTTAACAAAAATAATTAACTTAATACATGGAACTGTAAAATTCTGGCATTGTTCAGACAATCTCAGAAACTGACATGTAAGAAACTGTGCAGAAAAACAGCAGAGGGAATCAATTTTATACATCTTCTAACACAGCAGGAAGGTCAACTAATTCTAAGAAAGTGATTAGCAGTACTCTAGGAATACGTTATGGGAAAAAAAACAGGTTATGGAAACCCATAATATAACTTGATATTACTAGACATCTTGAAAAATGTTAACATTTAGATGCTAGGGACATAGTAATATTTATTGAGAACTATTGTATACCAGATGCTGTTCTAAATTGATTAGCCCATGTAATCCTCAGAACTTTATGGGTGTTACCAGCTCTATTTTATGTGGAGAAAAGGAGATTCAGTGAGTGTAGATAGTACACTCCTAGGTAGTAATGACATGGTGGAGGTGGATTCAGGCCAGGGAGTCTTACTCCTTATCCCTGTGCTTTCCACACTTCCCACTCTGCCTCATCATACAGAGCTGTGCTCAGTTTTGGAAAGGCCCCTCTTTCCTCTTTATGGTCCTATCCTTACTCATTCTTTATTTGTTTTTCAATCAAAGAGAAAGCATCAATTTAGTATCAGTTTCATCTGTCTTTCTCATAAGATCACATGGATTTTGTAAACACCTGGTTTTGATGGTGATCATTTAAAAAAATTGGTTCAGGCTGGTCCTGGCTGAGGAGATAAGAAATACTAGAAATACAGGCTGTTAGAAATCTGATTCACAAGATGTCTGTAGAGGGCCACAGCTCTAACACAGAACCTTAATTGTTCTATCTCTGGGGTGTTGTTTTAGAGTTGATTATATCTTAAAAAATTTTTTGGGGGGGAAGTACACAATTAAGTTATTTTTTTCCTAGTACTCTGTTCCTCGAGTTTATAATGTCAGAATCACAAATAACTCTACATTTCCTTTTGCTTTGCTTTCTTCCATCTTGAAAAACCTCTTATAGTAGATGTCAACTAGGTTTTATGCAGTATTCTTTCTTGGTGTTGTATTTGAAAGTATTCTTGTAAAAATCCTGACGACTCTTGGTGGCTTTGACACAGTAGTGTTCAGAGTTACTGTAGTAAAGGAAAAACAATTAGAATCCTAAGTGGCATGAGCCATTTTAATAGAGCCCATATAAGTTCAATAATGAGAATATTTGAAACAGTTAAATACTAGTAACAGTAATGATTTCAAAACTATTGTCATGTGATGAAACCCTCTTGATCATAATAGCCTCCTAATTTTATGTAAGCCTTCGTTGACTAAAAGGACTAAATGTAGTCTGAGGAAATCAATAGGAGGTACCAGATACACTGTATTTTTAACTTACAGAATTCTAGGCTCTCAGGGGTAATGTAGTTTGGCTTCCTACCCCTCCTTGACTGCTGTCGTTTTCCACACACACACAAATCCACCTGTAATCAGGTGACAGCTACTCCAGGCTTTATAAACTTAAATGCCTATAGAAATCAGACCATGATATAAATGAATAAAGCAGGCCAAGATCCCTCTCTCCTCTTTCTTGAAATCAGCCATACTGTCTGCTATCTTATATTTTTCTACTTTCAATACAGATGTGGGTACAGGGAAAAGGTTGTCTATTATGAGGAAAACCATAGTGCAAATAAGATGATAAAAGGCAGTTGATACTTTGCCTTTAGTTAGGGACCAACAACTTCCATGCTGGAACGTTGGGCTCCATGCTGCCTTCTGCTGGTCCTCTTCCGCTCATCCCAGTCTACCTTTTAGGTCTCTCATTCTTAATACCAAACTCTTTATCAGTTTTGAGTGCTTTGAGTTGCAAGTAATAGAAAATATCATTAAACTGGCTTAAATAACAAAGTAGTTACATGGTTTACAAAACTAAGGGTTACATTTTAGAGGTTGACAGGGCTCAGGTGAGGTTTGATCATGGCTCCATCTCCATGTCTCTATTTTGTTTGCCTCTGTCCTCCTTCATCTTGACTACATCATCTTGATAATTTCTCTCGGGTAAATGGCTGCAGCAGCTTCAAGTGTCATGTAGATACACCACACTGTCCAGGACAAGAGCAGCCCTTATTTACCTCAGCTGTCAAACAGAAGTCCTGCACATTCTGCTAATGGAACCAGTCACTGTGGCCAGGATGATCAGATTACACTTACGCCACTTTGGGTCCATCTGTGAAGTTGGGGCTAGGCCAATATCACAAAACTATGGCTTGTACTTAACTGAGAGAGAGTGTAAGGGTGTGGAAGAGGTCTAGGCTTCAAGGTGTTCTCAGGTCACAGCCCCACAGAGAAGATAAACAGTCAACAGTTGGCTTTACTTGGAGATATGATCTTGTCTGACCCCATTTGGCCCTTGGACCAATGGCAGTTCAGAAGATCACGACTGGCAAACCTTGGATCTCTTTCTCACTCACGTGGCTGGCAGGAAAGGCCCTGTAATTTACAGTTCCTTCCATGTCATATGGATCAGGGAGGAACATTTTCACAATGGAAAGAGGGCAGCTAATGTGTAAAAATAACATGTTCCTTATTTCCTTATTCCAGTTTTATTGGAATATCTTATTTCCCAGTTTTCTGCCCTTCAACGAGTCATCGACATCTCCCAGAGATGATACTACATTCCCAGGCATTGGTTTTAAGGACAGACTCATAATGTGCACTAGTGTGTTTTTAAAACACTGTGAGAACAACACATGGAATTTATGTCTAAGTGTATCTGGCAATTAATACTGTTTGGATATATTATATACTACAAGCTTGCTGCGTACAATCCATGAATCACTCTGTGGTATACATCTTCCTTAGCATATGTCCAAATTTTAGTTCTTAGCACAGTGTTTCATCACACTCTTTTTCCCTCCATGCATATAAACAAAGAGCTTATCAGAGAATCAAGAGAAAGAAACGGGCCTTAAGAATTTCTCTTTGCCCAGAATGAAGGGTGAGTACCTTTCAGGCTCTGGTCATTGGTTCATATTAACCCATCCCTAGAGATCCCCCAGGTAATCTTGATAATTACCTATTTTTGGAAGCCTCTGGAAAAGGATGTACTATGTTCTCTTCACTGAAATATTTAGAGCCCAGTGGATACAGACATAGTGCTAGCCTCTTCTGTCTGAGCAGTTAAGGAGTCTTTTATGGAAGATGCTTGGAAAAATCCCTTTTGATGGGGGCCTGTGTTTTTTTTTTAGCATCATTATGTGACAATTTCTGCTTCTAATAGAAGGGGGTGCCATTGACTGACTATAGAGCTGGTCTACCCTTCTCTGGCCACAGATTGGATCTGTGTCAAGGAGGAACACATGTGACTTTGGCAGAATTCCTACCTAAACCTTCCTCTTTGTTTAGGGATCATGCTCATTTGCTTTTTATGCTTCTAAAAAAAAGAAGCCTGTTCCTCCCCCTAATGTCCCAGCTGATGTAATTGATAGGATGTCATAAAGGGGCCATAGTTACTTTCCCATGAAAAGTAATAAGAAAGGTTAGAGCAACTCCCATCTCCTCACATTGAACACTGCCCAGGAATGTTTGTTGTTCATGTAGGCTCTGCTGCAAGTTGTGGGCAGTTCTTCTGACCTATGTTCCAAAAAACTAACTGATAAGTTCTAAAGTTCAGGACTGTGGGTGGTTGAAAGAATCCCACCTGCAGGGGCAGGGCAGGGGTAGGAGGAGTGAGTCTAGATTAGCGCTGTCCAGCGGAGATATAATGCAAGCCACCAATATCAGCCACAGTAATTTTACATTTTCTAATAACTACACTAAAAAAGTGAACAAACATTACTTGTCATTGGATTTAATAGAGATTAAAGGGAAAGTTCAGTCTTTTGACTGATACCTTTTTTGTGATTTCTTGCGATGTTTGCTTCACTTTGATGAGACAAAAGAAAAAAAATATACAGAAAAGTTCTGGTCTGGAGAAAGGAAGCAAATCTAAGTCTGGAAGATGCTAACACAGAGCCTCGGTACCCCCTACAAGAGCAAAACTACAGAGGGGAACAGACTGTACGTTGTTTCTATAGCTCGCAGTGAAGACTGCTGTAAGGCAATTCACTAGTGAATTCCCATTATAGGGAAGAAATAAGTTACACAGATCTGAAAGTTAAGATCCACAAAATATTTATTTTATACAACTGAGCTGTAGGAGATTAAATAATGTTTGGAATATCATACATTTGTATTATTAGGGCATGGTCAGATAAAAATACTTGTTTTCAACTCTAAGTGACATTGAAGATTATTTTTTAAGGATTTAAATCTACACACACAAGGAGAAACAGCCTCCCTGCACAGTTAAGCATAAAAAGAACAATCTCTTTGCCATGATATTATCCCTGTCATACTTTTTTGGGTGGTAAATTGAATGTCTAGATTTGTATAAATTAGTATACTCAACAAAGATTTACATGAATTCAATAGCCAACCTCAATTAAAATGAAGTATTGAGCTCAATGCTCAATACTGATTCAAACATCTAGAAATTGCAATAAACTTAGTTTAGGCAGTGATGGCTGTATTTCCAAGTGTCATTGAAAGTGAACATGACAAAATGTACCTCTACTTTCGCAAAGGGAGATTTGGCAAAAAAAAAAAAAATTAGGTATTTCTTAAATTGAACAAAAAATTCCAAAAATTATCTGCCTCTTCAGGGAGAATATGAAAATGGATTAGGTTCAAATTTATTGCTAAAGTTACTATAGGATAAAAGGAAATTGAATGCTGAGCCTTAGCATGATTAATTTTCTCACACCTCTTTTTGTTGTTATAGGGCTGTGTAATCTGGGAGATTTAGAGAAATAAAAAAGTTAAATAAATGGCATAATATATTACATTGGATTTTCCCAGTATTTAATGATTAGAATGCTGGCTAATGTGAAGGCATTTTGCTTTAAATAAATGCTCACATGGTATTAAATAACATCATCTTCTGATAGCTGTAATTCACATGCTCATTTAGTAAACAGGTGCAGACATTCTGAGGTACCATTCCATTTCTGCTCTTCTCCAATGCCTACATTTGCTGTGAATGAGGTATGAGAGGGTGGATGCTCCCTATTTCCTGCCCCAAACTCTGGCATAGATTGGTATGTATATAATACACAGCATTTCCATTTTATTAAGTGGAAATATTTCATTTATTCTTCTCACTCAGCTTACTTACTGAGCACCTACTATGGATCAGGAACCAGCTAGGTGCTGGAGGATACAAAAATGAATAAGATAAAGCTTACACTTGACTAGTTGAGGGCGAAACATAGACAAGTCATAATTACAATGTGAGGTGAAATGTGTAATAGCAAAGGACTTTGGAAACATTTCATACCAGTCAGCACCAACTACTGTTCTTATTAGAATACTTTAAGGTGTTAGCATCATGTTTCTTCAGTACTCTGTTTTAAAACCCCATTGTGCAGTAACTTTTATGAGTTGACAACTGAAAGAAGGAAGTGGACATGATAAGAATCCATACCTATTTGTGGAGAAGAACCATTTGGGGACATCAGGAATCATATAATGAAACAGGATTTGAAGGGATGATGGTACAGACAAACTATGGCAGCCAAGTGGTGCCTTTTATTTATTTAAATAGCATTTATTTTTATAGCAGTTTTATGTTCACAGAAATATTGAGCATAACGTATCAAGACTTTCCGTATACTCCTTCTCATATACTGCCCCCCCCATGATGTATAACCTCCCCCATTATCAACATCCCCTACCAGAGTGGTTCATTTGTTAAAATTGATGAAACTACATTGATACACCATTATCACCCAAAGCCCATATTTTACATTAGAGTTGCTCTTGGTGTTGTCCACCAAATGGTGTTTTAAGGGAACAAAAAATTAGGGAGAATAGCCAGGCAGGGTGTTGAACAGAGAAGCAAGGAGGCATCTGTTTCACATTAACTAAGACTGGTCGTGACTTAGTTATTTTGCTTTGTTTTCCTCCCACATGCTCCTCGAGCATAAAGAGAAGGTTAATAGAGTCAGGAAACAGGTCTTGTAGACAGCCATGAGTTCAGTGGCTGCACACTCATTAATATTCATGGCCAATGTGATGATGAATATGGCATATCTGGAGTCTTCTAGGTTGACTAAGAACAAGTGGAGCCAGGGCACAGCTCATTACTCTGAAATTTGATAATTAAAGGAAAAGAATTAAGTATTCATATTGACTTTCTGGTGTAAACTATTTTTCAGCGTAATCAAATGGTGTTAGTAGATGAGGGAAAGTTTTTCTGTACAGATGCATTCCAGCTAATAAATGCAGAAGGAAAAATAGAATTGGAAAAAATTACCATTTTGCAAGCTCTAATGAAATAACTGACGCAGATAATGGTCATCAACAGATGCAGAAACCATTAGTTGAAGTGTTGATGTGGAGTATTGAATACTCTGATCAATCCTAGCATCACTAAAAGTGAAAACACCAGGCAAGAGGTGACTCCTGATATGCAGGATGAAATACATGGCACAGTTAGGGGGGTATAGGTGTCAAAAATTCAAACCTGAGATTAATTAACATTAATTAGGTTATTGAATTAGGAATCTAACTTTTGACTCATAGGAGATACTGAGGATAGAGCCAGCTAAGCAACATCTGGTGAAGGCCATTAACCAGAACGAGGCTGTAAGATTTTTTCCATGTTAACTGACCGAGTCTCAAGTTTTAAATAGACTTTTCCCAGACGATGACCATTTGGAGTAAACAGACTTTAGGAAAGCTGACTAAGCTCTCATAGGTGTGTGTATTTAAGAAATTGTTGGTGATGGAACGCCAAAGTAAACTCCAAGTTTTATACGTGGAAATTAGTAAATTACAGATTCTGAAATTATGGGCAGATTCATCTGCTAATGGATGAAACCATGGAGATTATGCTCACAAAATGGCTTTTGGATTTCTGGTTTCAGATCAGAAATCAGTGTTGGGACAAGGAAGAAACTTTTTTTAATGTTTATTTTGGGGAGAGAGAGACAGTGTGAGCAGGGGAGGGGCAGAGAGAGAGAGGGAGACACAGAATCTGAAACAGGCTCCAGGCTCTGAGCTATCAGCACAGAGCTTGATGCAGGACTCAAACTCAGGAAAGATGAGAGCATGAATTGAGCCAAAGTCGATGCTTAACCGACTGAGCCACCCAGGTGCCCCTGGACAAGGAAGAAACTTGATGCACGTCCTGCATGCATTGATTATTCTGTCCTTTGACCAGATTAGTCTCCTGTCAAGTTATTAACCTAATATCTCTGGTAATATTTCAGCAAGTAAAATAAAGAGACTGAAACAAACTGCTTAAAAAATGTCAAAAAAAGTTAAAACAAATATTCAAACTTAATATTTGATCTTGACACTAAAGCTCATGCCCGATGGAGTCTATCAATTAGGACATGTTTTAACTATAGTGATTGAGAAATAACAGTAGTTTAAACAAAGTAAGGTCTATTTTTCTCTCAGAAATATGAGGTCTGGAGTTAGGCAACTCAGGGCTATTATAGCAGCTCCCTGGTCATCAACATCCTGGTCTCCTTCTTTTATGTCTCATGTTGGTTTGAAGCTTTGAGAGTTCCCTGGATGAAATTCCCAAGTGGCCTTTATACATGGAGGGCAGCCCCAAGAAAAAGCTGACCATTACAGTTTGATAGGTGTCAGTTCTAATAAAGAAGGGAACTTACATAGGAGGCTTGTCTTGGGTGGCTGCAATATGGATAGATCTTCGTACTTGCCTGCCAGAATCTTGAAAGTTTATGTAGAGGCCTGAATAGGTTCAATATTGTACATAGTCCAAATGGTCTCAACAGCACAGTACTCTTCCAAGGCTGGGTACTTGAGGCAGTTTCTAGAATAGGAACAGTGGGCAGAATGCACATTCCAAGGACAGAGGTAGAGGTTAGGAGCCTCTGATTGCCCCAATGTAACTCTCTGGTCAACTGGCAGTCCCATCATCTTAATGACCTCCTCCAACACCCCCTACCCTAGCTGCATCTCTGTCCATTCTGTCTGTGATCCAGGCAGCTGGAAAGAAGGGAGAAAGGACAAAGCTTATTCCTCCTAGCTGAGTGTAGTCCCTTTAAGCAGGTTTTCTAGGAGTTCCACATAGTTCTACTTACATTGCACTGAACACTGGGAAACATGGCCATGTCTAGATTCAAGGAAGCCTGGAACTACAGCCTTTGAGTTGGGCACGCTGCTGAACCAACAAAACTGAAGTTCTCATGCTAAGAGAGAAAAGCATATGGATCGGAGGATCTCTGTTGATGAAGAAAACAAACATTTGAGAAAAAATTGAAGTTACTGTTTAAATAAGTTTATTTCTACAACATGATATGATGTAGAACATTATATGGGAGACTGCATTTTATAACATATTTTGTGTTGTTTTTCACAATATCTTGATTGTATGATTAAAGGAGTAAGAATCTGTTGGGTGTACTATTTTAAATGCTTTTGGGAAACAGTGCTGGCCCTTGTTAGTGTATATAAGTTTATATGTGTGTTATATCCATTTTGATTACTTAATTGACCTTTATGTTGCTATAAGCTCTTGTGTGATTTACTGATAAAGTCCTCATTAACTTCACTATTTGTCCTTTCTCATCCTGTCTCCATGTATGGCCTATTAGGCCAGAACAATGACATTTCCAAGTCAAAGTTTGTTTAATAGTTGAGTAGCACTGTCAAACTTTCTTGTCTAGGAAATCATAAGTGGCAGTGGTCTGGTCTTCAGTTTGACTTATTTTGTGTCCCTTTCTGTCATAGATCAATTCTCTGGGGAAAGTGAATGCACAGGGGACTGGGGTGCAGTCTTTGTAGACTTCTGATCTATGAAATCTCATGGGTATAGGTCTCCTTAGCCTTATTTGCATAACTCCATTGATGATTGAGATAATTTAGGATTTTAAGTTATCCAAGAGGAATTCTGTAAGAACAAATTGCTAGGGAACAGAGCTATGCCAAGTTCTCCCGCCCCAAATGCCACATATCACAGTGATGTATTTGGCGAAGTTTGATTTATTATGTTGACACCTGAATTATTCTCCTAAGCCAAGCTTTTATAAATTATTATTTATGCATTGCAGCTTTATCTGAAAGAACTGATGGATTCTGTAGACATGTGGAATGAAGCACCATCTATATACATCATGTAGTGAGCAAAACACCAGATTTAGGGTGTGAGGACCAGAGAGACTAAGTCTGCTCCCCTCTGGACCTTGTGATTCTGGCCAACTGTAACTTCTCTGAGCCTCAGATGGCTCCTTATCAGACTCTGTTTTGGTGACCAGGTATTACTATGTGCCAATTGATGTCTTCAGCACTGAAAGATGTGTATGAGCAAGATAAAGGCAGTTATGGCCTTTATAAAAGTTGTTGCAAATCCCATTGCTGCCATAAGTCAGGCAGGGAACATAGACACCTGAAGAGGAGGGAAGTAAAACTATCAAGGAGAGATGGGGACTATGGCTGAATTGAACCTGCAGCTCATCAAAATGTATTTGGACTCAAAAAAGTTTCGAAAAACTAGCTAGTCCTAGTGATACCACTGCTGTGTGGGCCAGTTAGCCCTACATTGACTATGGTAGAATATAGCGAAGTCAGTATACTCACAGGTAACTTCTCTGCTTTGGTGCTCTAACCTAGCCATCAAGAGCACGGCTATCGAGGCCACTGTGTTTGCATCCCTACTTTGGCATTTGTCCATCTGTGGTCACTTGCTCAATTAAATGACTTTGGCCAAATCACTAATCTCCATGTGCCTCAGCTTTCTCTTCTCCAACACAAGAAAAATAATAGATTCAATGGCCTTGCAGTTAATTGAGTTAAAACATGTAAAATGCATGTAATACATGTAAAACAAAATAGTGCCCGTCACATAATATACACTCAATAAGTAGAGGTATTATGGGATTGCATAGAAAAAGGACTCCTTAAGAAAGCTTTAAAGGGTGAATTAGAAACAGCATGGATAAAACACTGGCAGTTAGAGAGTGCCTGCTCTTTGGCTATACCATCACCAGTTTGATGGGAATAGCCAGACATAAACATAAATGGATTATTGAGACATTTTGTCTCTTTGGCAGGGTAACACTGTGATGGTTAATTTTTTGTGTCAACTTGTCTGGGCCGTGGTGCCCAGATATGCGGTGAAACATTTTTCTAGATGTTTCTGTGAGGGTGATCTTAGATGATATTTACAGTTGCCTTCCATGACATGAATAGGCCTCATCCAAGCAATTGAATGGAACAAAAGACTGACCTCCCCAGAGCAGGAAAGCATTCTGCAGCATTTTCCTTTGGACTTCATCAGCAATTGGCTCTTCCAGTTCCATGGCAGACTGCCTTTGGATTACAACTGCAACTCCCTCTGGAGTCTCCAGCCTGCCTGCCTCCCCCATCAGATTTTGGACTTATCAGACCTCCACAATCACATGACCCAATTCCTTAAAATAAATCTCTCTCTATATACACATCTATTGGTTCTGTTTCTCTGGAGAACCCTAACATAAAAATACTTTGGTTGGCAAGATAATGTCCCCCCCCAAATTACCACACCCCAATCTCCAGAGCATGTTACTTTACATGGCAAAGGAGAATTAAAGTTGCAGATAGAATTCAAGTTGCTAATTTACTAACCTTAAGATAGAAAGTTGTGATACTGTGTTTCTGGAACACAGTACGTAAAACTCAGAATTTCCTAAGTGATAAGGATGATAAAGTGCCTTGATATTCATCAGAAACCCCTTTCAGCCACACCTAAGTATATCTTAGTGAGTGACTTTTGGAATGCACCTAAGGATGGGAGCTGGTTGCCAGGGGAAACAACAATAATTATAGTTGGAACTTTTAGTCCTACCCCTTGACCCCCAGGGAGGGGAGAGGGTCTGAAGGTTGAATCACTAGCCCATGGCTAATGATTTAATCAATTGTGCATAAGTAATGACACCTCCATAAAAACCCTGAAGGACAGAATTTAGGGAGCTTCCAGGTTGGCGAACATGTAGATTTACTGGAAGAGTAGTGCACTGGGAGAGACCATGGATGCTCCACACCTCTGCCCACATACCTCACCCTATGAATCTCCACTATCTGGCGGTTTCCGAGTTATAGTTTTTCAGAATAAATGGGTGATCTAGGAAGTAAAATATTTCTCTGAATTTTGTGAGCCACTCTAGCAAATTAATGGAACCTGAGGAATGGGTCATTGGAACCCCTGATTTATAGCCAGTTTGTCAGAAGCACAGGTGACAAACTGAACTTGTGATTGGCATCTGAAGTGGGGGAAGAGGCAGTTTTGTATGACTGCGCCCTTAACCTGTGGAATCTGATGTTATCTCCAGGTAGATAGTGTTAGAATTGAGTTGAATTGTAGGACACCCACTGGTGTCAAATAATTGCGTGGTGGTGCAGAAACACACACACATACATTGGAATTGGTGTCGTATTTGGAAGAGCTTATCAAGGTGAGTCCAATAAAATCACAAGGGCACTTAAAGGTAGAAGAGAGAGGGGTGCCTGGGTGACTCAGTCAGTCAGGTGTCCAACTCTTGATGTCAGCTCAGGTCTTGATCTCAGAGTCATGAGTTCAAGTCCCACACTGGGCTCCACACTAGGCATGAAGCTTACCTAAAAAATAAAAGTAGAAGAGAGAAATAGGAATGTTGAGAATCAGAGTCAGATATGATTAGAGATACAAACCAGGCAGTGACTTTAGTCATAAGGAATGGGGGCAAACATGTTTGCCTCTCCTCTTTATCCCACATCTTTCCCTCTCCTCTTTATCCCCATGCTTCTCCTCTCATTGGGGGATACCTATTCTAGACTATCCAACTTTAAAGACTTACTAACCAAATAATTTTGTGTGAAGTGAACCTTTGTAGATTGATTATGTCATTTTTTATCTTGTGGTTTAAAATATTTTGAAGAATATAGTTCCAATATATTTAGGAAATTAGATAAAAAATTGTTAAGAGTAGATGCTAACCAGGCAAGAGTGGCTTGGGGGTGGTAAATGGAAGGATATTGTTATACTGGCATTGGGGGTTCCGAGCTGGTTGCCAGAGTACACTGAGGACAGATTTGGGGCAGAGACAAGTGGAAAGGGGTTGGTGCTCCTGGAGTGATAAGAAAATGTTAGGGGCATAGCAATAGTTTGTACGGATACCATCAGAGTATAGTTTGCACCTGATAAGCCAAGAGTGGGAATGGGTCTTAGGGCAGCCAACGGTGGAGGGAGATATTATATATCACTTGGGATGCCTTCTGCTACAAAAAAAACAAAACAAAACAAAACAAAAAAACAAAAAACAAAAAAAACAAACAACCAGAAAACCCCCAAGTGTGGCTTAAAGAAAGGGTTTTTAAGTAGCTCACATAACCAGAAGACTGGAGGCAGCAAGCTTAGAGGAAGGTTTCATCTATTCAGTGGAATCAATGTGACTTGGGCTGCTTCTGTTTTTACCCTCTGCCAGCTTCAGCTGGACCCATTGTTCACCCTCAGGCATGTTGTATCATGGTTTCAGGGTGGTCTCAAGCATCAGGAAAATGGCACTTTTGTTCATTTTTTCTTTGTTTCTAGTACCTAGTACAGTATGTGTATATAGTTTTAGCACAAAGTAGCTGCTCAATAAATACTTTTTGAATAAGCGATTATTAATTTGGTTCTAAAGAGAAGGCTGAAGGGTGCCATTATTTGCTGGTTTTGTAATTACCATTGTAATAGAACTTTACAACTAACTGTAACCACACAGTAACCACATCTGACCACTACTGAGGATATTAAGGGAGAGATAAGTAAAGGGATTACCTAGAATAACGTAGCTGGGTAGCATTAGAGGATTCAGCCCAGGTGGGGCAGGACACAGAATCTAAACTTTTCTTTTCCTCTATCTAAAAGTCCTGCTCAGAGTGTGAACAGACTTTCTCTGTGGAGGTGGGGTGGTCTGGCTTTTCTCTAGTCTCCTTCCAATCTTTTGTTATGGCAGGAACTCTGAGCCTCATTTCCTTTAAGGCACAGCCTTTAAGTTTCAAAACACTGGATCTTTCAAATCACAAGTCTTGGCTTGCAAGATCATTGGCTCTCAGTTCCAAGGGAGAAAGGCAACAATGAAATGTAGGAGGTGGGGAACCACCATGAGATCTGCAAGGTTTAGCCAGTTAACTTGGATTTTCTAGACTTTATCCCATAATAAACTACATGCATATTAGATGAGTGAATCAACAAATCACTTAATCAAAATCCAGAAGAAGAGTTGAACATCTGGCTGACAGCTGTCTTGTTTTACTCCAAAAGTGCTGTGTAGTCCAGTGAGATAGTGTTGCTGATGCTGATTAATCCCTGCATTACATAGCCTTGAATTCTGTGTGGAAGTGCAATTACCAGAAGAGAGAAGGGGAACAAACTGTTTCCAGGGCAAATATTTGGCTAATACAACCCCTAGGAAATCTGCAATCACTCCTTCACAGCCTGACGAGTGTTCTGGAGTCATCCTGAAGACAGAACAAAAGCCAAGCTACTGTGAATTTTCTTAGAAGCGTGTGTTGCAGCTGTTAACCAAGCCTTGAGAAAGAAGTCATTTGAGGCTGTCCTATCCTATTTGCTTGTCTTTAACAAAGTTCTGACTTGCTTTCTGTTGAGTATATGTTTCAATTTCTCCCACGTAACTTTCAGAAGCATTCATAAGTGAAATGGGAAAGTAGTCTGATTAGATGAGTCTGTAGATGATAAAAACTCGGAAGGAATTACAAATTGTTTAGGAAATGTTCTTAAAATGCTGTTTGATCTTGATAAATGCAAGACATGGCTTGAAATCTTTAAAATAATTAATAAAGCAGCCCACCTAGGGAAAAATGAAAGTATAGTATTCAATGGGGCAAAATCTAGTTTCCATAATACCACTACGTAGGCTTTTGAGGACTCATTTGTTAATGAAATGATTATGAATCATGTGTGTTAAAATGACAGTAGGTATATTGTTTTATATCAATAGAAATATCACAGATGAAATTACTTTAGCAAGAACATTTCACCATACATGAGATGATTAAGTAGCTGTCATAACTGAAGCAATAATAATAGATTTGGAAAATAGTCCCCAAACAGCTCATATTGGTGGACTGAATATTCTCTGATGCCCAGAAAGAGAGGTGGGAGGAAATATCAGAACTGAAGATGACACAGAACCTCTCTGCTGTCTGTAGAAAATGCGTTGAACTGCCTTATTTCCTCTTGGTCTTTGCCACAGTCTCCTTTCTTCTGCCTCAGCATTATATTGGGGATAGCTGTGTAATCAATATAAGTATTTTCTGATATCAAAATCATTATAGACTGATCAACCCCCACCCCTATATGCCCATGCTGGCCATTGGATCTCAGGTACACAGACCTAGATTAATCATGAATATGATTCATGACATACTCCCAACCTAGATCTATTCATGGCTTTTTTGTATTTAATTATTTTTATTTTTTATAATGTAGTAAAAATCTATAAACCCACCACTTGATATACAAGCTGGGAAGCTATGATAATCTTCATCTTAACCCCAGGTTTCACTTCATCATCCCATCAGTCTTCCTCCTTGACCCCAGATGACCATTATCCAAAATGCCATATTCATCACCCACTCCCCATTTTACATGGTTTTATTTCATCTATTTAGAATCCTAAAAAACACATGTTTAACTTTATAAGAGTATCATAATATATATGTAACTGTTTAGGATTTACTTTTTTTTCACTTACTTTGCCAAGATGATCCATATTGTTGTGTGTTATTTTAGTTCATTCATTTTTACTGCTGTATGGAATTCCATTGTGTGACTATACTATACTGTATTCATCTTTTCTCCCATTGATGGATATTTCCCGGGTTAATTCCAGGTTATTGCTAGTGTGAACAATACTACTATGAACACTCTAATAGGTTTATTCTACTAGAAGGAAGAGTTTCTCCTGGATTATTTTCATCATCATTCAAACATACTCTAGTGCCTCTTATGCTAAATTCACCCATTTTTACCTTTACCCTACATTCTCTTGCAACTGCTGGCAGACCTCTATGTTGTCCTTTCCAGCCAAGACTCTTCTAAGAGTTGAATACGCACTATCTCCACTTCTTCAATGTGTACTCTTCAACTCAATCTCTTCTTGGCTCCTGTACCCAAACTACTTTTGCTGAGGTTATCAATTATTTTTACGTTGTCAAATCCAATGGACCTTTCTCTGCAGTCTTATTTGAGTTGTGGTTAACTGTATTTGATTCAGTTGAACATTTCCTCGTTAAGATTCTTTCTTCTTTTGGCTTCCATGTCACCAAATTCTCTTGGATTTCTTCTTTCTGTATTTTGGTTATCCTTCCTCCACTTAGTACTTAAAGATATATATTAGAATTCTTCAAGGTCAGTTTGTTGTTTCTTTCTCTTCTCGCTGTATTCTCTCCCACAGGTGGCCCGCCCTATTTATGTGTACTGCTGCAGCAAAATTCTTTTTTTCAAACAATTTTTTAAATTGAAGTGTAGTTGACATATAATGTTACATTAGTTTCAAGTGTACACCATATCGATTTGACAAGTTTATATGTTATGCTGTGCCCACCACAAGTGTGCTACCATCTGTCACCATACAACCTATTAAAGTATCATTGACTATGCTAGACCTTTTATTCCTGTGACTTAGTCATTCCATATGGAAGGAAGCCTATACCTCCCACTCTCCTTCACCCACTTTGCCCATCTCTCAACCCCTCCCCTCTAGCATCCTCAGCAAAATTCTTAATACATCTCCATTTTCTCTCAAAAGTGTCCTAGTTTGGATAATAAGTTATACATTCTTCCTACCTAGATACCAATGACTCCTGGTTCATCCATGACTTCTTATTTATCAAACCTTCTACTAAACATCTTTCTTTGGATACTGTGTAGGCACTTCAAACTTAACATGCCTAAAACTGTTTGCTTTTGTTTTGTTTTTTTCTTACAAAACCCATACCCATTTCTCCCTATTTTCCATCTCAGAAAATGGCACCTCCACCCACTTAATTACTTAAGCTCTAAACCTAGAGACTTTATTGTTTTTGTTTTGTTTGTATTTTATAATTCCCTATCCTCAGATCAGCTATCTCCAAGACCTATCAATTTTAACTCCATTACAGTAGTCAAAGCTGCTGTCCTGTGTTGCCTGGGGGCTGCAAAGGGCTCTTAACAGAAATCTTGTCCAGCACTCTAACTCTCATCCATTCTCCTACACTGATATTTTAAAACATAAATCAGATCAGGTCACTGCCCACATCAAATCTTTCAGTGACTTGTCACTGCACTCAGAAGAAACGCACACTGCTTTGTCTGGCTTCCAAAGCTTGGCATGCCCTGTTTTATGACGGCAGATCTAGTCTCATCCTGGGTTGTTCTCTTCCTCATCCACTCTGGCTGCACCATCTCTTAGCTCTTCAGTACAGGGAGCTCTTCCCTCTCCCAAAGCTTTAGCACGTGGAAAGCCTTCCCACTCACCCCCACTCCTAGCTAACCTGCCTAATGCTTATTCATTCCTTAGGTCTCAGCTTAAGTATCACTTAAGTACCACTGGAATGTGGTATTTGTGTGTGTGTGTGTGTGTGTGTGTGTGTGTGTGTGTGTATGATTTTGAAAATGCCTTTTCTCAATTCTGAAGTAATATTTTTTTAAGTTAGAAAATATAGGTAAGCAAATTAAAAAAAAGTCATCACAATCCCATCACTCAAAAATAAATATAGTTAACATTTTGATATGTATTTTTCCAGACCTTTTCTCTGTCTACATAGCATCGATATCAGTGGTTTACATGGCCCCAAGTCCTCTGTAATTGGGGGGAATCATTCTATCCCTTAAATTGAACATATAATTAATACCAGGACTGTTCCTTTATACTGGAAAACTTATTATCTTTGTCAGTTTCTCTAGGGATTCTTAGGTTGGACAAATGACTCTCCTGGTCACATCTTGCTTCAATTTCCTGCTGCCAATGCTGTTTCCATCTCCCTTGTGTCTAGTCTCTTGTGTAGACTTGAACATAGGACACAGCCCCTTATCCTTGATTCTGTGCTTCTCCTTTTGGGGGGGGTGGTGGCTGGGGGCTGGAAAATGCTACTGAAAAATACGTGCTTAACATACCTCCTTTCTCAAAAAACATTTAGTTACTCCATCCTGAAGATGTCTCACTATCTGAAAGTGTAAACCACTGCTGCTTTGCTGGGCTGGTGCATCTTTCTCTTTTAACTAATGCTTCTCCTCAGTTCTCCTACTGTGGCCAATCCTGTGAGTTTCCTTAGAAGGAGCAAGTCAACATTCTGTCTGTTTTGATGGTTCTTTCCAGATCCTTTCCTGGAGGGTCTCAGTTTCCACACTCAAGCCTACTCAGATGTCTTCCCTAAACAACAGGTATTTTAGGCAGGAGAGGAATCATGCCACCCATCCAGTGGACATAAACATTTCTGACCAGTTATTATTTTAAATAGCCGGGTTTAAAAAAAAAATCTTGGCACATAGAGATGCTGCCCCCCTCCCCCAAATGTACCATACAGTATATACTGGTTAGAAATCTACTTTCTTCACTTAACAGTGAATGGTTAATATCTTCTGTGTCAAAAAAAGTACATGGTGTAGACAGTAAAGCAGAGCATTTAATAAACTAGTGGGCAGGATGCCCTGAAAGGTTGTTAGAAATGCAGATTCTCAGGTGCCACGTGGAACTGAATGCATTCATATCTGTATTTTGATCCCTAGGACATTCATGTGCACCCAAAAGTTTGACACACACTGGAGTACAACATTTATATGGCTTTCATAAGAGCAAAATAGCAATTCTTATTTTTTCTGGAAATACCTATAAAAGATAATTATGGACATTTATATGGCTATTTAATTTGTACTTTGACACAGCTAGCTTTACTTATTAAATGTGACATAGATGCCAAGATGTAAAGTGCTTTTCTAAAATATGATGTCTTCAACAGCTGTCCTTTCCCTCTGCTAATGCAGGCTGTAGAGTCTGTGATTTTCACATTACAATGTTATAAAAAACTTAAATAGCAATTTAGTGCCTTTAAAATTAATATAAAATTATCTCTTTTACGTTGTATTCCAAATTAGATAATTTTTATCATTTATTTATCTTTTAAATTAGACAATTTTTAAAGCCATTTTCAAGTGTGTGTGTGTATATATATATATATGTATATATATATATATATATATATATATATATACTTAAGACTAAAATGCCTTTTGCTTTTGACTCATTGAGAACACAGTTTATTAAGTAGGAGCTCTTTGAAGACGGACTATGAGTATGGAGTATACTATCTGGGTCAGGTCAGTGGAGTTGAAAGCTGTGATAATGGTTTAATTTGGAAACTCAAGTAAATACAAGAAATGTAAAATTCCACTCCCGGTTCTCATGTTACAGAGTTATAATGAAGTGGAATGCTTTCCCCTCAAAAAACAAACATGTTACCCTTACAACATTACTTTTCATTTGTCTCATTTTAGGGTTCTTATAAACTGTTAATTTAACTAGCATGCTATTTGCTATGTAGGAGTAGCTGTGTGAAAATCTATTTTTGAAACCCCTCCACTGAAAAGTCATGTAGTACATTTTTTCTGCTCAGATTTGAAAAGCTTTAGTTTCCCAGCTGGCAAAAGCATTAAGTGTGTGTATGCTTCCAATTAGAAGCAAGATTTTCCCGATGTATCGTCCAAGGTTACGCAGTGGTCCACAGAGGATTTGTGGGGCCCTTTCCCTCTTTGTCTTCTAGCTCTCTGCTGCTGTTATGTGGACAGTTTGCAGAATTTTGGCTGCTGAGCAAGATGTAAAATTTTCTGAATATTGATTCACTAGGAAGTAGCAATTCAATCCGAACAAATAGAATGCCACATTTACAGTTTGTTTCCTTGGAATAACTTTCAGGAAGTCAGAGAGTTAAAAACCAGAAGGGCATTGTTTCACAAATGGAAGCTATTTGTTCATGTGCCAGTGGGAATTGTTTTTCTAATGTTCCTTTTAGAACAGACAGAATTAAATAATACATTCTGAAAATTTTCACCAAGTAATACAGTTCCACGTTTTCACAAGTTTTAAAGGGAGGAGAGAAAAGCCAGAGTAAAGACTAAAAGTATTCCTTAAGTCAAACCTTCATGTAGAACAAAGACATTACTCCTAAACAGGTCATGAGAATAGAGAAAGGATATTTGAATATTGCACTCAGGTATCAAAAATTAGTCATTTCACACTTTGGCCTCAATCTGCAAAATATGCTCTTGAAAAAAAGCCTTCTATATGTTTTCGTTATGATATGTCACGTGTCACTTTGAAATACAGACCTGAATCTTGGTATGGAAGCTGCTTTCGCATCTTTCCAAGACATTCCTACTACAGAAATTAAAAAAAAAAAAAAATTAACCTGAAATTTAAAAAAAAGTATATCTGGAAAGAGATTATCATATTTCCAGATGCTCTGTATAGAAAATGGCACTTTTGCACAAATACTTTAAATGATTGTGATCTTTTTCTCCTGTATGTGTATGTTATGCAGGTTGAATAAGAAGTCGATCCACTTATACTGTAAAACATTTATTGGATAAAATTCATACAGACCAGTTAATATAAGTATTTACTGAAATAAAGAGAAACAGTCTTCATGATTATTCCAAAGGCTGCCACATAAAAGCTTAGAATTGATAGGACGTGTATTTTAATCCAGTTTCTTTGTGTTTTTAAGGTATCATTTACATCAAAAACTGCCAGAGCTCATGATACCAGACTTAGATACATATTTTCCCACTTTTCAGAGTGTGGTGCTATGGTCCCTCTCTGCAAAGTGCATGCACACACCCACATCCACACCTATATCCACAACATGAAGGAGCATTAGCCTAAAGAAAGTTAAATTGACTCAAATTGGAACCACTTAGAATACGAATGTAAGAATTCTTGCTCAACCTACCTGTGGCTGTAGAACATACTTGTTTCATACTATTGTTATAAAATTAGTTATTAAAATGATGTCACAGTGGGAAGGATGGCTTGCCCTCTCTAGTCCAACCTACCATTTTCTTTCACCTTGACTGCTGCTTCAGTCTTCTGGTTATTTTTCCACTCGAGTCTATTCTTCACAAAATAGCAGAAGTGATATGTATTTTTTTTAAGGTTTCTAGCCTGTTTTTAAATTGTAAAATATATATAATCTAAAACTTACCATTTTAACCATTTTCTTTCTTTTTTTTATTGTCAAGTTTGCTAACATACAGTGTAGTCTTGGCTTCAGGAGTAGAATCCTGTGATTCATCACTTACATATAACACCCAGTGCTCATCCCAATAAATGCCCTCTTCAATACCCATCACCCATATTTCCCACCCCCAACCCTCTCACCCCCCATCAACCCTCGGTTTGTTCTCTATATTTAAGAGCCAAGTGTATTAATTCAGTGTCATTAAGTACATTTACATTACTGTGGGATCATCACTACCATCTATCTCTGGAATTTTTTATCATTATAAACTGAAACTCTGTACCTATTAAACACCAACTCCCAATTTCTTCTGCCTTCCAGCCCTTGGTAATAATCACTATTCTACTTATTGACTCTATGAATTTGACTACTCTGTGTCCCTCATATAAGCAGAATCATACAACATCTGTCCTTTTGTGTCTGGCTTATTTCATTTAGCATAATGTCTCCAAGTTTCATACACATTGTAGCATGTGTGATTACCTTCCTTTTTAAGGCTGAATAATATTCCACTATATGCACATACCACATTTTGTTTATCCATTCATCCATTGGTGGATACTTGGGTTGTTTCCACTTCTTGGCTATTGTGAATAATGCTGCTGTGAACACTGGTGTACAAATAGTATTTGAGTCCCTGCTTTCAAATCTTTTAAGTATATATCCAGAAGTAGAATTGCTGGGTCGTATGATAATTCTATTTTTAATTTTTAAGGAAGGACCACACTGTTTTCCACAGCAGCTGCACTAGCACTGTACAAGTGTTCCAGTTTCTCCACATCCTTGCCAACACCTGTTATTTTGTTATTTTTTTTAAAAAATAATAATCATTCTAATAGATGTGCAAGTGATACTTTTAAAACAAAAATTCAATGACATCACTGCCTGCTTAAAACTCCATGACTTTTCATGACTCGTTATCATAACCATCAGACCTGTATAGGTCTGGCCCCTGCTTATTTTTCTATTTCTATCCTGTGCCTCCCTCTTGCCTTCCTAGGAGACCACAAAGTCTTCCTTCTGTGAGGACTTTCATATTTGTTCTTCCTTCTGCCATGATTTCCCTACTCCCTTACTATGCATGGATGGCTGCTTGTCATTCTTTAGGTCTCTACCTCTGCAAGGGTCCCTAAGCACCCTTTGTAAGGGTACCCCCAGAACCTTGTTCTTTTCCTTTGTGGCACATATCACCACTGTAATGATTTCATCCCTTTGCTTGTTTCCTGCATGCTTTCAACAGTAAAATGTAAACTCCATAAGGGTATAAACAGTGGCTAGCTTTACTGTTGCTTCCTTAGAGCCTGGGGTAGGCTCCTAAGAAATCCTCAACAGGGAGTTGATAATTAAATCACAACAAGGTCTGGAAATTCCTCATAAATTTGTAACTTTTCCCCTGTATTAATGGAACGTGTTCAGTTTCTCTGATTTGTCAAAATAAAATCCTTCAGACAAATTTATTGTCTAACATAACATTTTTATTGTACATGTGTTTAATATTAACTTAATTACATAGTTTAACATTTATATTAAGTAGACTCAAACCTGCTAAACAGATTATAGCTAGATTGACTGCTTTCTAACAACCAGCAATTAAAATCACTTCTATTAAAAAAAAATCCAGTTGGGGGGTGCCTGGGTGGTTCAGTTGGTTAAGTCTCTGACTTCGGCTCAGGTCATGATTTTGTGGCTTATGAATTTGAGGCCTGCGTCGGGCTCTGTGCTGACAGCTCAGATCCTGGAGCCTGCTTTGGATTCTGTGTCTCCCTCTCTCATTGTCCCCCACTCCCTCCACTCATACTCTGTGTGTGTGTGTGTGTGTGTGTGTGTGTGTGTGTGTCAAAAATAAATAAACATTAAAAAAAATTTTTACTTAAAAAAAGTCCAGTTGATGCATTGAAAAGGTAACAAAACTCAAATACCATTTAATTTAAGCAGTTTTGCCTCATGACCAAGAACAAAAAACAAATTAGCTATAACTTTTATCTGAAATCATGCATGTTTTGCTCCACTGCTCTCCCAAATAATTTGTCAAAACAGCTTTTAGAAGTAATTTGAAGGGTACATGGGAAGGAAATTGAGAGGGTTTAATCTCTACTCATTTTAATTTCATATAGCTTATTTTTAGCAGGAGAATAAAAGCACCAATATCAATTATAGAGTTTGTAAATTAAAAGTGTAAATGAATTACATGGGATTTTTTGAACAAAAAATGTTTTTTATATGGACAATTTTAGGACTCTCTCTTTGTGTATTTACAGGCTGGTGTGTCTGGATGTGGGTCTTTATTCATTCTGCTTTGCATTTAATGGGTCCTTTGATCTGAAAACTTCTCCCTTCTCACCTTCACTGAATCTCTTCTCATCATTTATGACTTCCTTTGACACTCTAACATCTGTTGTTTTACCTTTTTTCTCACAATTTCTTATCTCGTGTTTTTTTCCTCCTGGGAAACATTCTGGGAGACATTGTTATTTCTAAATCAGTGGTTCTCAAACTTTTGTGTGCATCAGAATCACCTGGGAGTCTTACTAAAAAATAAATCAATAGATTCCATCCTTAGAGTTTAGATTCAGTAGTTTTCAGGTGGGGCCAAGAAATGGCATTTCTAACAAATTCCTAGGTGACTCTGATGCTGCTGGTATGGGGACCATAATGTGAGAGATACTCCTCTACATCCTTGCTACTCCATACGAGGATAAGCATGGCACTTCTAACAACCTTCCAGGTGATAAAGCTATTGGTCTTTGGCCCACACTTTGAAAAGCAAGGATCTACTACAATGCTTCTCAAATTCTGAATCCTGGGCCAACAGCATCAGAATGCCCAGGAATTTGTTAGAACTGCAATTTCTCAGTCCCTATCTGGGGGCTACTAGATCAGAATCTGCATTTCAACAAAATCTCCAGATGACCAGTAAGCATAATAAGGTTGAGAAGCCCTATTCTATCTAGATCACCTAGTTAGTCTTTATGATGACAATTTCATTATACAGCCCACCCATTAAGTTGATTTCAGATGAAGTTTTAATTTATACACTCTTTTTAAGTATTTGATTATTCACTTATATCATAGTCTAATCTTGTTTACAGATGCCATATTATTTCAAAATATCCTGAGGCTACTAATGTTCCTTCCAGGTTTTCTTATTCAGTTTGTTAGTCTTGCTCCTTTTATTTGTCAGCTGTCCTGTGGAAACAAGTGAATCTACAAATCTTAATGGCTTATAAGAAAAAAAAGTTTATTTCTTGTTTATATCTTATGCTGGCTGAAAGTCAATGCCGGTTCAGCTCCTGCTTCCACATGTCTTTATCCCGGGAGATAGAGGGGACTTAATATGCACCAAGCCTTTCTTGAGAGAGAAGGAAAAGAGCAAGAGGGCTTCTAGAAACCTGCAAGGGCTCTTAAAAGTTTTGTTTGGATGTGGAGCTCATTACATCTGCTTTCATGTTATTGCCAAAGTAAGTCATAAGGATAAATGCATTGTCAATAGAATGGAAAGTATGTTTGTCCCAAAGGAAGCGTGTTATAGACTGAATGCTGTGTCCCTCTATCAAATTCTTATGTTGAAATCTAATATCCATTGCAATGATATGAGGTGAGGCCTTTGGGAGGTAACAGGTCATGAGGATGGAGCCCTGGTGAATGGGATTGTAAAGCAATAAAGGGACCAGATTTCTCTCTCTGTCACGTGTGAGAACACAAGAAGGAGAGGGTGGCCTGTAGACTAGAAGAGGACCCTTCCCAGAACCTGACCATGCTGGTACCTCGGTCTCAGACTTCCAACTTCCAGCACAGTGAGAAATAACTTTCTGTTGTTGAAAAGCCACCCAGTGTGTGGTATTTTGTTGTAGCTGCCTGAACTAGGACAAGGCGCTCCATCTCACAGATCAAATGAATAGAGTTATATAATCCTGTTACAAGAAGGGGTAGTAAATAATGTCAAACAATAATACGATTTACCACTGTCCTTCTCTTTTATGATACTGTTTTTTCCCAAAGATCTGGTATAATATATAACAAATGTATATCTCATGATATATAATGAAATAAATATATATATTTCATTCATAATATGGCATGAAGTATATTAGATATAGACACACACTATTTAAATCAATCAATCTGTGTATATATGCATGTATGTATGTATAAACCTATGTTGGTTTGTACAGGCAAGAGGCAGGGTTTCCTCTGGGGTTGTGTAGGTCTGTTTTCTCTCTAGACTTCTCCCTTGAATGTGAGGGATGGCACTTGTCTCTGTGAAAGTGTGTGGCATGTTCTGATCGGCAGGCTTCTCTATACACTGCCTGGCTATGAAGCAGGCAGGTATCATTTACAACTCCTGGAATGACTTCTGCTTATTATTCCAGAGGGCATTTCTCACTGAGTTATGAGGAGGTATATGGGAGGTAAAGTAGGAAGAGAATAGGGCATCTTCAGAACAAAAAATACTTTGGTTTACAGACTTACAAAATGTAGCCTTGCTGTGATCAAACTATCATGGAAGCAGTGGTGTCCTAGTAGAGAGTCTTTCAGCCCAGACTTTGAGTTTGGATTTTTCCAAGCATAGTAGGAAGGCATAGGAGGATTCTAAGCAAGCAGTAGTGATGTATAGATCTTTAATTTTGGAAATAACAGATACTTGATATAATGTTTGTCATATTTATAATGTATGAAGAAGAATATTCCAAATTAAAAACCCATGGTCCCTTTCAACTCAACCTAAGTAAGATGTTATCAATCAGGTCTAATCAGTAGACTAAAACCATACTAGTTACTTGAGAAAACTGAATTTAATGTAAAGAATTATCACCTACTTAGGAAATTGTTAACTAGATAAGCAAAGAAGCAAAAGAAAGACAAGACTAAGGTGTCATAGAGGCAGCAATTACAGGAAGCAACTCTCTCCCTGTAGCTGGGAGAACTAAGGGAACAAGTTGGAGTTATTAAAACCTAGAAGCTTTGAGGAGGGGCTGAACAGAGCTGAAATGCAGACATCTGAGGAAGAGTCCTGCTTTCTGGTAGTGTTATCCGTGCCTTAAGATTCCCCAGGAATCTCTCCTCTATGTATTTCCTGCTATATCCTGCAGGGTTGACTCCTGTCTGAATTTATTACCATGCATTTCTTTATAGAGTTTTACTGCATTGTGTGTGTAACATTATATTGTTTACTTCTCCCTGATTTTAACTAACAGTTAAAAGAAGAGTATTTTCTTAAAGATGCATAGTTTTAGCTTTTCTTTTAGGTGAAGGATGCATTTTGAGTAATTGCTTTAACTCTTGTGTGAGGGGAGGATGGAGGTTCATTTTTTTCCCCATCCAGAGACCCAGCAAGGGCAGAGTCAGCACGAACATGCAAGACTGGATAGCTCTTGGTGATCACAGAAGAGGGGTACCCCTTGCTGGATGGCATTAGGGGGGACAGTGAAGGCATGGCTGGCCCCACATGGCTCCTGATGCTGATGGACAGCGTGTCCAGGCATGAGCTTAAGTTTTCTTTTACAACTTTCAGCTTGGCTAGGCCACAGTACCCAAATGTTTGTTCAAACATTATTCTAGATGTTTCTGTAAAGATACTCTTTAGATGGGACTTTTACATTAGTAAACTTTGACTAAAGCCTACTTTGAGTAAAATTGCTTCACTCAAATTTTACTTTTTATAAAAGTTTATTTATTTTTTGAGAGAGAGAGACAGAGTGAGTGGGGGAGGGATAGAGAAGGTGGTAGGGAGAGAGAATTGCAAGCAGGCTCTGTGCTGACGTGGGGCTTGAACTCACGAGCCATGAGATCATGACGTGAGCTGAAACTAAAAGTCAGATGCTTAACCAACTGAGCCACCCAGACACTCCTCAGATTTTACTTTGAATAAAGCACTTCCATAAGGTGGAATCAGTTGAAGACTGTAGGACAAAAAACAGATCTTCCATAAGTATGAGGGAATTCTGCCAGTAGACTGCCTTTGGACTTGAGCTCCAGTATCAACTCTTGGTCTCTAGCTTGTCAGCCTACCCTGCAGATTTTGGACTCGCCAGCTCCCACAATCACATGAACTAATTTCTTGAAATCTATCTATCTATCTATCTATCTATCTATCTATCCATCCATCCATCCATCCATCCATCCTACTGCTTCTATACAAATGTGTGTGTGTGTGTGTGTGTGTGTGTGTGTGTGTGTGTGCGTGAGATATACAGAATCTATAGGTTCTGTTTCTCTAGAAAGCCCTGATTAATGATGCATGCACTTTTTATCAGAGTTTTAGAAATAGGAAAACTTAATCTGCAAGGCTATCTCAGAATATCTCCATCTCCACTTAAACTCATGGATTGAGGTTTTGTGTTTACTTCTACAGTAGATAGTTGTATCTAATTGTATCACAGAGGTAATAGTGGGACACTATTTTCAGACACTTGGTCCCGGGCTCTGTAACCAAGAAATAGGGCAGGATGGATGGCAAGGAGTTAATTGGCAGTCTTTGCCATAGATGGAAAATGACCAGCTTGGCAGGCCTTCTATGCATTCAATTCTTTACCCAAAATAGGGCCAAGCGATAGATGTACTTCTATTTGTGAGACAAAAATCTTTTCAAGATTTAGTGTGTGTCTTAATCCATTGAGGCTGCTCTAACAGAATACTAGACTAGGTAGCTTATAAGCAACAGAACATTATTTCTCACAGTTCTGGAGGCTGGGAAGTCAAAGATCAAGGTATTAGAATGAGAGGGAAGTTCTGGTGAGAGCCCACTTCCTGACTTACAGAGAGGCATCTTTTTTCACTGTGACCTCATATGGAGCAAGGGATCTCTCTGCAGTGCCTTTTATAAAGGCACTAATCTCATTCGTGAGAGCTCCACTCTCATGATCCAAGTACTTCCCAAAGGCCCCACCTCCAAATCCCATAATGTTGAGGATTATGTTTCAAAATACAAATTTTAGGGGACATAAGCATTCAGTCTCTAGTGGTGTGGTTCTGGCCAGGTTTTGGAGAGTACATGTAGAAACTAGCTGGAGCAGTTTTGGCTACTTGGAGAAGTTATCTCTGCTTTCTCCCCCAACCTTCCCATTCTCTTTTTCCTTTCTCTCTTTGGACACACACTGTACTAGCATAGGCTTCAGTGGGCAATGGCTTTATTTCCCTGCTTGGGGTGGGAGGGCAGGTGCTTGGGCACAGGAGACCCCCTGCAGGGAGGCCCACTGTCATGCTGAGCTCTGCTGCCCTGGGCTCCACAAGAATGAAATAAATGTCTTCTCATATTCCAGGAACATTCTTCATTTGTCTCCTTAGATGCCAAGCACCGGCATTTTATTCCATGAGGCTTCACCAAGTCCTGAGACTTAGTGAAAGATTGATGGGATATGTACTGTCCGTGCTCTAAGGCCTTACCAAGGAGGTTCTTAGATAAAATGCATAGCACTTACTACATATCATGGAGGACTGAGGCTGACCCAATTTTTTGGTCTGTATTCTGGACAATAGTGGATGAAACCAAAGAACAGACAGTCATCTTTGTGGCTTAGCATTACTAGCACTTGATGATGACTTAAAGTCTTAAGCCATGACTTTTCAAGTGCTCTCCAGAGTTGGAAAGCAAAAGCAATAAACTCGAGGACATTTTGCATAGCTGAGAAGAAAGTTATTTAAAGCACATTATCAGGTAAATATTTACTTTTTGATGTTGCAGAGTTGGAAGCTGCATTCCTCAAGGATGTTAACCCATTAACTCTCCCATTAGAGCTAATACCTGAAAAACAGAGACACGTTTGTCCAGATCTGCCTTCAGACCCCCAAGGCTGTCTTCTCATGTGTATAATATAGCCACTTCTGAGTTCTAATGAGGAGGCAGGTTCCATTTGAAGGTGTGCATTAGGTAACTCGATAAGTACGCTTGATTTACAAATGGCAGTCTCAATCCATTAGAATTTTATAAAATATCCTTCACGGTGTAACTCATTTCCTTTCTAAGGGTGCCTTTAAAGATTGTGTATTTGCAGTATTTTAATAGTTTAACTGGAGGCCAACTTTATAACATACATATAAATATATATATATCTATAAACATATATAACATATATATAAATATATATATAAATATATATATTTAACATATATACATATATAAATAAAACATATATAAATATATATATATATATCTATATATAAAGATATATAATAATATTTAGGCACATTATAAAACTTAGTAAGTTATGAAATATTCAGAAACAGACTTATTCCAAGGGGAAAAAACTTGTACATTCTTCGTTTTCCATAAATTTTCAAGTCCTTGCAAGAAGAGAATGATTAAGGGGCGCCTGGGTGGCTCAGTCAGTTAAGCGGCCAACTTCGGCTCAGGTCATGATCTCACGGTCTGTGAGTTCGAGCCCCGCGTCGGGCTCTGTGCTGACAGCTCAGAGCCTGGAGCCTGTTTCAGATTCTGTGCCTCCCTCTCTCTGACCCTCCCCTGTTCATGCTCTGTCTCTCCCTGTCTCAAAAATAAATAAAACGTTAAAAAAAATTTAAAAAAAGAAGAGAATGATTAATCCTCTCCTCTTCTCTTAATATTTTTAAATGAACCATGTCCTAGCTAAGTGGGAGCTGCAGGGGAGACATTTTATCTGCACCAATTAGGATAAGGTTTTAAAAATCCCCAGGGTAGCTGATCAGGTCTCCCGCCCATCCCAGTAAATCGGGGAGAGGAGAGAGGCTCTGTGTGAATGAGACGTGGAGGAGGGGGAAGACGGCAGTGAATTGAGGGGACTCATCAAACACACATACAGCTTCTTTCTTTTTCTCAAAGATAAAATGACTCCATAGACTGAGATTATGACGATGATACCTCACTGCACTGTACAAGTATCACTGAACTCTGGAAACCTAGAATCAAGACAAGACCAGAGAAAAGAGATAATGGCATTAAGAAAAAATAAATTCTTCCTTCTATTTCCTCTCCCTTCCTCTCTCCTCCCCTCCCACCTCCTCTCCTTTCTTTCTTCTTCCTCTGCTTTATCTCTCCTCTAATGGTTTGTAGCCACATTTAAAAAGTAAAAAGAAACATTCATTTTAGTAAAAAAAAATATTTAACACAATCTACCCCAAATATTATGTATTAACATGTGATCAATATAAAAGCTAATGAGCTATTTTGCATTTGTTTCTTTTCTGTTTTTGTTTTTTTGATACTAAATTTTATGTCGGTGTGTATTTTACACTTGTAGCACATCTCACTTCAGACTTGGCCATGTTTCAAGTACTCAGTGGCCACATGCGGCTCCTGGCTACCACATTGGACCGCACAGATCTGAGGAAAGGCAAGAGAAGTAACTATGTGGTTGATCGTAGTTTGGGGAGATTATTTCTGACGCCGTGAAAAGAGATAATTGTTAAGTGCTAGTTTATAAATGCCCTGAACTTCAACTGCATGTTTAGATATTTAATGACCTCAACTCTGCATGGCAACGATGTATCAAACAAAATTTCCTTTCAGAGAGCCATGAATGAATTTGCCAGGCAGAGTATTCCCAAATTCTGTTGAAGGCTGTGGGTAGCAGGGACACAGGGCTCTCAGTGTGGCTTGGCAGTCTGGAGAATATACAGTGCTCATCCTACTTATGATACAGTGACCTAGATTGTCCAGGGCTGGGAGGGTCATGCAATTTGGTAGCAATAACTCGCTCAAAAAACCCAAAAGGCATAAAGTGGCATAAAGGCAGTAGTAGGGTAAAGTTCAGAAAGAATACTGCTGTATTTATATGAGAAAATATCTCAGAACACCAAATTGTAGATGGCAAGTAAAGTCTTGGGTTGATTTTGCTCTTTAATTAAATGTGGCTAATTTGGGGCTAAGAAGACATCCACATTTCCCTTTTGAGCGTTTCCTAAATTAGAAGTGTTCAGTATGCCATTTGGCTTTCCTGGGGCTGCAGAGATTAGAACATGGGGTTTGCAGCAGTGTGACTGGAGGAGTGACCCGTCCCATCTGCTTCCACTATGCCCCCTCCAACCTCCCCACTGTGGGGCGGCCAGCATGAATTTATGAAGACATAATCTGATTAATTCGTTCAAAAGCAAACAAGCATAAACAGTCAAAAGAAACAGTACTG